>NC_142030.1:27674833-28001833 GCF_982192425.1 Myodes glareolus | reverse complement strand
CCACATGGAAAGCAGATACTCTGGTTTGGCATATGTGGAGTGTGGGGTGTGTGTGTGTGCATGCCTGCTAGGCATGCATATGTGTATGTGTGTGCATGCACATGTGTGTATGGTTACGTGTGTGTGTGTGTGTGTGTGTGTGTGTGTGTGTGAAAGCCTGTGTGGTTCCTCTATTGCTCTCTACCTGTTGTGGAGTGTCTTTGAAGAGTATTGAAGCAGTGCCTTTTCATAATCTTGGAACTTGCTGTTTGAAGTACTGTGGATACAAAACAACATGTATAAGAAAGAAACTTCTGGAGGCATCATCATCCCTGACTTCAAGCTTTATTAGAGAACTACAGCAATGAGAACAGCTTACTATTGGCATAAAAACAGATAGGTGGACCAATCTTTTGATTCCAATTTTTATTGGAATCAAATAAAAAACCCGGATATTAATTCCACATACCTAAGAACACCTGATTTTTGACAAAGAAGTTAAAAATTATACAATGGAAAAAAAAAGAAAGCATCTTCAACAAATGGTGCTGGCATAATTGGATGTCAACATGTAGAAGAATTCAAATATATCCATATCTATCCCCAAGTACAAAACTCAAATCCAAATGGATCAAAGACCTCAACATAAATCCAGCCACACTGAACCTCATAGAAGAGAAAGTAGGAAGTAGCCTGAATGCATGGGCATAGGAGACCACTTCCTAAATATAACCCCAGCAGCACAGACACTGAGAGAAACAATAAATAAATAGGACCTCGTGAAACTGAGAAGCTTCTGTAAAGCAAAGGACACAGTCAACAAGACAAAACAACAGCCTACAGAATGGGAAAAGATCTTCACTAACCCCACATCAGAAAGAGGTCTGATCTCCAAAACATACAAAGTACTCAAGAAACTAGACATCAAAATACCAAATAATCTAATTTTAAACAGGGGATGTAGATCTAAACAGAGAATTCTCAACAGAAGAACTTCATATGGATGAAAGACACTTAAGAAACTGCTCAACATCCTTAGTCATCAAGGAAATGCAAATCAACACAACTCTGAGATACCATCTTACACCAGTCAGAATGACTGAGATCAAAAACATCAATGATAGCTTATACTGGAAAGGATTGGAGTAAGGGGAACACACATCCATTGCTGGTGGGAGTGCAAACTTGTACAACCACTTTGGAAAACCATATGGCAGCTACTCAAAATTGGAAACCAACTTACCTCAAAACCCAGCAATACCACTCTTGGGTACATACCCAAAGGATGCACACTCATACCACAGTACATTTGCTTAACCATGTTTATAGCAACATTATTCATAATAGCCAGAACCTGGAAACAACCTAGATGCTCTCAAAGAATGGATTAAAAAAATGTGGTACATTTACACAATGGAGTACTATTCAGCAGTAAAAAATAATGACATCTTGAAATTTGTATGCAAATGGATGGAACTAGAAAAAAAAACATCCTAAGTGAAGTAACCCAGACCCAGAAAGACAACATGGTATGTACTCACTCAAAAATGGATATTAGACGTAATGCAAAGGATAACCAGCCTATAGTCCACGATCCCAGCGAAGCTAGGTAACAAAAAGAACTTTAAGAGAGACATATATGGATTTTCCCTGGGAAGGTGAAATAGACAAGATCTCTGAGAAAATTGGGAGCAGGGCAAGGTCAAGGGAGGGGAGAAGGGGAGAAGGAGGGGAGAAGGGAAGGAAAGAGAACATGAGAGAACAAGAGGGTCGAAATGGGGAAGGACAGAGAGGGAAAGCAAGGAAAGAGATATCTTGATTGAGGGAGCCATTACGGGGCTTGAAAGAAATCTGGCACCAGGAAAATTCCCAGGAATTCACCAGGATGACCCCAGCTACACAAAGCTATTGTGGAGAGGGTGTCTGAACTGTCCTTGCCCTGTAGTCAGACTGATGAGTACCTTAATCATTATCTTTGAACCTTCATCCAGCAACTGATGGAAGCAGATGCAGAGATCCACAGCTAAGCACTGGATCAAGCTTCTAGAGACCAGTCAAAGAGAGACAGGAGTGATAATATGAGCAAAGGGGTCAAGATCAGGATGGAGATACCCACAGAAACAGCTGACCTGAGCTAGTGGGAGCTCACTGGCACATTGCCCTCTTAATGTGGATGACAATTGTGTGGCTTGGGTATCCTGTGGGGTCACTAGCAATGGGACCAGGATTTATTCTTAGTGTGTGAAATAGCTTTTTGGAGCCAATTATTTTTGGAGGGATACCTTGCTCAACTGAGATATGGGGTGTTGGGGGGGGGCTTGGTCTTGCCTCAAAGTGATGCATCTGACTTTGTTGACTTCCCATGGGATGCCTTATCCTGAGGAGTGGATGGGATATAGGGTGGGAAGAAGGTGGGGGGAGTGGGAGGAGGGGAGGGAGTCGGAACTGAGATAGGTATGTAAAAGGAGAAAAGATTGTTTTAAAAGGAAGGAAGGAAGGAAGGAAGGAAGGAAGGAAGGAAGGAAGGAAGGAAGGAAGGAAGGAAGGAAGGAAGGAATAGATAGTATGGCTAGCCAGTTTGCACTGGCAATTTCACATCTTGGCCTCTATATACTGGGATTACAGGCAGGCAGGTTCTGGGGACCTGAACTCTGGTCCTTACACCGCAAGAGGTTTCTCTCAACCCCAGAAAGTGGGTTTCTTATTGCTCCTGGAATCTCGGTAGAAGACACAGATGAAACCCCCACATGAGGTACCTCATTTGCTAAAGCCATTTTTACCTCTAGTCTGGCTTCCCGAGGCAAAGCCCAGGCCAGGTTGAGTAGATGAGAAAGAAATGACACTGTTCATTTCTCACACATTTCAGTGTGAGGCTGCACCTCACACTGGGCGCCATAAATGCTGCTGAGACAAAGAAGGGGGAACTGCCAACCTCAAAAGGATCCTGGCGAGCTCTGCCTACCGAGTCATTACTCCTCCAGACGCTCCCATCCTTTCTGTCTAAGCAGGAGGCAGAAGAGTCCCACACTTCAGAGGAGACAGTCCTGAGTCTGAGGGGTATGGGAGAAACACTGGGGACTGGAAAGAAGACTCCATTTTCACCCTCCCACCCCTCAACTGCGGGTGAGTGATGACACCACCCTTTCGAGCTAGCCTACTCTAACGGTTCTCCACTGCAGTGGGTCTCGAGCTCTGCTCTAGGTGAGAATCACCTTGGGGACCTGTGCGTGTCTAGGCCGATTATGTAGATACCGGAAAGTGACCCCAGAGGCACAGACACACAGCAAAGTCAGTGGACTCTCAGTGTTTCAGAAGCCAGAGGCCTCAAGTCATTCTCACCTGCCCTGGGCTTCCAGAGCCTGGGAACACTATGTCAGCCTTTATCATCATAATGCTGATTAATTTCGGGGGCTGTCTTGTTTAAATCTTTTAAAAGTGTCCTCTGAGAGGCTGCAGAGATGGCTCAGTGGTTAAAAGCATTTATTGTTCCCGAAGAGGACCTGAACAGGATGGCTAAATCTACATGATGGCTCACAACTGTCTATAACTAGAGTTCTAAGGGAGCATATGCCTTATTCTGGCCTCCACAGGGACTGCATGCACATTGTGGATATACATACATGCAGGCAAACATTCATACACATAAAATAAAATAATTTTTAAAAAATATAATCTAGAAAATTTAGATTGGGATGTTGACAGGGTCTTTAATGACCTGGAGCAGAAACTAAAACCCTGAAACAAAACCAAACTTGCTAAGAAATGTAGAGGGATAAGGGACACAGACGCATCCACTGGCAAGAAGAAGGATATACAGGGCAATGGAACTGAGCCCAGTTTTCCTAGGGATACTCCCGACCCAGTGATCAGTGCCTTTCTAGTGATGAGATTCTGCATAATTGACCACTATTTGTGGTCTACCCAGGAAGCAACAGCTTCACTAAGGCATGTGCCAAGGTCCAGAGAAACAAACAACATGGACCAGAGAATCAGGAGATGGAGGATATCAGCACTGGTTCTACACATCCCACACAGCATCAGCTCCCTGGGGCATCTGAAAACTTTCCTGATGCCAGTACAACATGAAGCAGTCTCCTCCCTGAACTGTGGAATGTCTCCCTGCTAGAAGGCATTGGCTTGCCCGGCCATTCTAGCTGAAACGTGAAGGCTGTGGGAGCCCTCCCAAACTGGTGACCAGGGGAAGCACTGGCCCAAAGCACAGATACACCAAGAATTGTTTGTGAGGTTACAGCTGTCAGCAGCTACAACTGAAGCTGGGGTTTTTTTTTTAAATCTAGTTATAAGGCTGGAGCTACAAGAAGTCAAACAGGACACATCTTGTTATTTGACCTTGGCTATGCCACCCACCTCTCTCCTTGGTCACAAGGACCACAGAAAAGAGAGAAGTAAAAGAGAACAAAGACAACGAGACTCAGAAATGAGAACACAAAGCAGCCTTCTGAGGAACAGTATTCAATACAAAAGCCAGAGAGGAAATAACAGATCATCCGACTTCACAAAATTTCTAAATTTTGACGTGGCCAAAGCCACCATAAAAATCAGAAGGCAGACAGAAAGTTGAGAAAAACATCTGTGAACAATGACAAAAGTTATATGGATTTCTTGATCTAAAACAAGAGGAAATGAAGAGCTTAAGAGTCTTTTAGAAAGAAGAACAGAGGACCAATGAGAGAACTGTGGATGGAGAGAGGGCGTGTTTGCGCCATCAGCAACCAGAATGACTGAGGTTTGACACGGGACATCTCCAGCAACAGCTAGAAACAGAATGATAGGTCTCGTGGGTGAAACTTGCTTGAGAGCCATTTGGAGACAGGTATTCCCAGCTAAGGCATGCTCTTGGCTCTGGTTGGATCCAGTTGTGCGTGTGTGCATACGTGTGTGTGTGTGTGTGTGTGTGTGTGTGTGTGTGTGTATGAAACAACTTGAAACGTTCTTTAAAGGTAAACTAAAAAAAGAAAGAGAAAGCCCAGAACTTGACTATGACTCAGGGGTTAAATGTATTTTTAGAGGCCTGGAATGATGGTTCAGGGATTAAGAGTTACTGACTCTCTGATAGGTTTTCCAGAGAACCTTAGTTCAGTTCCCCAGCACCCACACTGGGTGGCTCGTAACTGCATACAACTCCAGCTCCAGGGGTTCTAATACCATCTTCTTGCCTTCCCAGGTACCTATAGACAGACTGTATAGATAGAGACACACATCGTGGTACAAACATACATAGACATAAACACATAAATAAAAATAAAGTGTAAATCTTTAAGTATTTTAAAAGCATACATCCAACATTTGAAAGCATGTACTTAAAACAAAAGGCTAAGAACCTAAACACCAAGATGAAACTTCCCAAGACATATATTTATAAAACAATTTTTAAAAATATATTTACCAACTATTTCTCAAAGAAATATACCAAAGGTTTTAGAAGTCAAAATAATAATTAAAAAAAAAAAGAAGGAGAGGGGAGAGGAGAGAGAAGAAGAGAGAGGGGAGGTGACATGAGGAAGAGATGAGAGGTGAGGAAAGAGAAAAGGAATAGAGGGGAGGGGAGGGGAGGGGAGGGAGGAGAAGGGCAGATAGGGAGAGGGAAAGGGAAATCAGAGAAGCAGGGAGGCAGCACAGACCCATTCGAAGGGAGCCAAACCCAGACAGCAGAGTCTACAGCCTTTGCTCAAAGAAAACCTTTGAACACAGCAACAGGGCCTTATCCCCAGCTCTGTATTTGAGGAGCTAATTACTTTTGTCCCTAAAGAGGGGTAAATACAACACAAAAAGATATTTTGGGTAGCGGGACCATTCGCCTGTAGCACGACTAATAAAGACCTAGAGACAGAAATTGGGGTTCATCCTGAAGGTCAGAAAAACAAAACAGCCAGCTACTGGCTTTACCTCTACCTTAGTATGGAAGAGCAATCCTGTCTCCAT
The DNA here is from genome assembly GCF_982192425.1 of Myodes glareolus. Taxonomy (NCBI): domain Eukaryota; kingdom Metazoa; phylum Chordata; class Mammalia; order Rodentia; family Cricetidae; genus Myodes; species Myodes glareolus. The sequence continues at coordinate 27,995,911 of NC_142030.1, read as the reverse complement.
GAATGAGATTCTGTCTGAGAGCTGTCTCCTCCCGTCTTAGACTCCTCTCTAGGTCTAGGATTAAAGTTTGCCAGTTTTTATGGCAAGCTAATGCGGCCTCCTGGGATTAAAAGTGTGTGTCACCACTGCCTGGTCTTTAAGGCTGGTCAGTGTGGCTGTTTAACTCTCTGAAATTTAGGCAAGTTTTATTCATTAAAATACAAATGAAATATCATTACATTCACCTAAGTTTTATTATGACATTGTTTTGTGAATATATTTCATTAAGCATTATTATTGTTAATCTTTTATTGAGACTAATTTATAAACTTGATCACAGTGTATGTATGGGGAGTGGGGGGGTGGAGTGGGCTTGGTGGTTCCTGGCATCTGCCAGGAATGTTAGAACATCTGTTCTAAAATGAGGGGGTACTATTATATTTGAATTGGGGTATCTGGGCTGTCTGGTGACCAGATCTGAGCAGCAGCCTAGGCAGTGTGAATCCTCTTAACCAACAGTGAGTCTGGAAAAAATGCCCTCAGGAAGAGCAGCCCACAGGAAAGCAAGCCTTTCTTCAGTAAGTGACTGAGAGTTTCGCATGAAGTTCCATGTACTTGGGTCCTAGGAGCATCTTCCATTAGGACTCAATCTGCATCTCAGTGTTGAGACTTCCATTCTTCTCCGAGATCATAATGTGGCAAATCACGGTTGTTCTGCTCTTTTCTCTCTAACACTGATCGAGCTCAATGAAAATATGCCAGCCCCATATCATAGCACATACCCTACCCCCTCTCTTCTGATAGCTTACTGGTCTATGAAATCCAGATATCTGATAGCTGAATCTCTACCACTTCAGCTTAAATGAAAGTTAGCCATTTCATGAAACGAAGCAAAAAGGAAACGACTTTTTCCTTCAGGCCCCTGCTAGGTAAATTCTCAGACCAAGATGAAATGATAGACAACTGGCTCCGGTTGAGCAGCTTTGCCAGAGATGAGGCATCTGTAGGGTGAGAGTATTCTTCCCCCCAAAGCTGCTGGGTTTTGTGCAAACCTTTACAGAGTGGGAAGGAAAGCAGTTCCCGAACTGAAGCCTACGCCAGTGCTGTTGAGTTGAAACCCACAATAAGCGGGAATGCACCAGTTTGCTGAGTTACCTCATAACCTGGAGCTTCTAGAGAATGTTGACAGGATCCAGAGCTCAACAGAGAAGTCAGCTCTAGCTCTCTGTAGAAGGGCATCTAACTAGAATAAGGGAAGAAGGTGGCAAGGGTCGTTCGCACTGAGGTTGGACATGAAGGGCCTGTGTTTGGCACCAGTGCCTCAGGCTTCCGCGTTCCCCCTCAGAGCCAAGTGCCTAACCATGTGGCAGGACAAGATTCATCTGTGGCATCTACCCCAATCCCTCTTCACTATTAAGGGCATATTTAGAAGGAATTCTCCAAAGAGGGAAAGGAAAAAACAGCTGACCACAGGATGGGTAGAAGTGGACATTACTGGTTGCTTTAGCTAATTCAGGCACATCTTTGTAAGGTGCGGGCCACTTACAGAATCAAATTAAAAACAAAGGAAGATAAATGGAGAATGCCCATTGGGTTTTCACCCTGGGTCAGATCTGATGGCAGAAAAAAAAACTGCCCACAAATGTGAAATTTAAAATTCTATCCCCAGGAAGAAGCAATCTATTCCCCAGCACTGAAACCCTAGAGCTGCTCCACAGCCTCAGGAATCTGGAGGATTCAATATTTTCTTGCAGGCAGGTGGGCTAAAGTCTGGGTGCTAAATGTTCCCCCAATGACTATTGATGATGGCTTGGTCCTCAAGTGCCAACATTTAGAAGTAGGAGAATGGCTAGCAGGTAAGGCCAGGTGGGAAGTCCTTGGGTGACTGGCAGATGCCCTTAGGAGACTGTGTGATCAGCATCTTCCTTTCTCTTTTCCACACTTGGCCATGAAGTGAGCAGGTTGCTTTGCTGCATCCTTCTTGCCTTTGTCATCTCAGCAGTTGCCCAGAGCACTGGGTTTTCCTAAGGTTGGACAGGGACCTCAAAAGCTATAAGCTGAACTCACCCTTTCTCTTGATAAACTAACAACATCAGGGGATTTCATGACAGTGGCAGAAGGTAGGAGGTCATAGAAAGAAGAGAGAGAAGAATACAACAGATACAGTTTATACTTTCTTGACATTTGTAGGTCACAAACCACCATAAAAGATAGCAAGAAACCACAGGATAAGAGACAAACAATGGACTTGAATGGGTTACACTGCACTATCCCTGAGAAGTAACTGTCTCAACTCCATGTTGGCTAAGTTAAGATTTTCTTTCCCCATCATGGGCTGACTTTGATCAAAATGCATGATAATAAATTCTGAAAAAATAAAAATATCATTAGTCTTCTTAGTCTAATTAAAAAGGAAAACAAAAGACAAAACCTATTCACCATAGTTTGCCAAGAATATTACGCTTTCCCAACTTGCATGAAGCAATCACTGCCAACATTGCATGCTCTGCGGAATGTGGGCCTCCATGACTTGGTCACATAACTGAGATAATAGAACCTTTACAGCTGTTGGTTTGTTTATTGGGTGTCTACTGAATATTCATCGGGCCTTGCTAAATGATTAGCATCCATCTGCAAATAAATGGCAGAGAAAAATTGTCATCCTTGTGGTGCTAAAATTCTAGGAGAGAAGACCAGACAATGAACACCATGAATAAAGAAAGCATCTGGTATGGGAGCTGATAATAAATACCATAGGGGATGTCTCCAGACAAGCCACCAACTAAGATTAGCATCACAGAAGGATTAGGGCAAACTGAGGGGCACTAGTGTCAGTTCAGAAGTTCACGGTAGCTGTCTTAGTTGGTGTTTCTATTGCTGTAAAGAGACACCATAACCATGGCAACTCTTAAGGAAAACGTTTAATTGGGTAGCTTACATTTTCAGCAATTTAGTCCATTATTGTCATGGTGAGAAGCATGGCAGCAGGCAGACATGATGCTGGAGAAGAAGCTGAGTACTCTACATCTTGAACCACAGGCAGCAGGAGAAACTGCCTACCACACAGGAGGTAGCTTGAGCATATGAGACCTCACAGACCACCCCCACATGTCCTCCATCAAGGCCACACCTCCTAACAGGGGCACTTCCGATGGGCCAAGCAAATTCAAATACATGAATCTATGGGGGCCATACCTATTCAAACCACCACAGTGGTCCTCATGGAGAAACTGATATTTAGGCAAAAACTGACTGATGGTGAGAAAAATTGGTTGTAAGAGTGTCTTGAAGAAGGTAAAAGCAGTCCAAAGGCCCAGGAAGGTGCTCTATGTCTATGGATTGGGAAGGAAGTTGGAGGGTCTGCAGACACATGAATGGAAAGGTGGATTGTAAAGAAGATAGTAGAGTTGTAACAGGTAGATGTGTGGGGCAGGACAAGAAGAGAAAAGAGTTCTTTATAGGAATTTGATTTGAGGCCACCAGAAGATCATATGGGAGGAGAGTTATGAATTGCTACTCATTAAACAAGCAAACAAAATTACTCTAGCTATTATGATCTAGCTATTATGTTGATCATAAGGGAAGGGATGTCACAGAAAATAGGAGCACTAGAGGTGGTGTGTGTCCATGCATGTTTGCATGCATGCATATGCGCATGTGTGTGTATGCATGTATATGTGTGTGTGAAGAGAGAGAGAGTATGTGTATGGGTGTGAGTGTGTGTGTGTGTGACTATGTAAGTGTGTATGTGACTTGTATATGACTGTGTATGTGTGAGAACGAGTATGTATGTGTGTGAACGTGTGTGTGTTTGAGTGTGTGCCACAGATGGTATACCTGAAGTCAGAACCTTCAGCATTAACAAGAATCTTGATGAAGATTATGAGATGCAGAGCAATATGAAAGCATGGCCTCGAGTTTAGGTGTCCGTAACTAGAAGGATCAGCAGCCACAATAAGGATGGTGGAGTGTGCTGGGAAGGTAAGTGAGGAGCAGAGTGGGGCATGGAATTCTGAGGCACAGTTAGACACCTGCTCAGAAAAGGTCAGCATGAACTGTAGGAGAAAGGAATGGAACTTAGAGACAGACTGAACCAGGTATCCATTCCAGGGAAGACAACAAATGGGGGACCAGGAGCACCCAGCAGTGTAGCCTTTGAGGTCAAAGAAAAAAATAAGAAACTGGAAAGAGGCTTCTGGGAGACAGAAGGGAGAGATGCACATCCGGAAGTCATGTGAAGAAGCTGGGAGAAGAGGTACAAAAGAAAGACAGGGCAGAATCACTGCCAATGACAGGACCAGTAATGAACGCTGTGGTTGTGCTGGGCTGGGAGGTGGGGTGGCGCTTCTCTTCTCTGTGTTTGGAACTCCATCCGGATTGTTGTTGATGCATCTGACCTCATTCAATTCTTACAGCCGGCCCTGGAGACTGTTTTACTATCACCGTGGAGCGGAGCTTTGGAGAAGTACAGGGTGCTCGGCCAGCTGTGAGGAAGCAGATGCGCACGTGCCCTTGATAGCACACAATTGCTGTCCTGTTCTCCTTCTATCCCTGCTTCCTTCTGGCCATTCCTGACACTTGCAGTGAACAGACAGAGGAACCAAAAATGAGAAAAAGGAAGTTAATTTAAAAAAATGAGTACTCAGAAGAGGGAGAAAAGAAAACAAGCCAGGCTTCCCTATTATAGCTTTTAGCCAATCAGGGAGCCTGCATGGTACTAGCCTAGGCCCTCTGCATATATATGACAGCTGTTTAGCTTGATCCTCATGTGGGACTTCTAACAATGGCAACAGATGCTGTTTCTGACTTGTTTATTAGCTTTGAGGACCTTACCCCTCATACTGGGTCACCTTGCCCAGGCTTAATACATGGAGAGGTGCTTAGTCTTACTGCAACTGATAGGTCATGTTTTGTTGATACTCATGGAAGACCTGCCCTTTCCTAAGCAGAAATGGAGGAAGAGTGTATGGTGGGGGCAGAGCCATGAAGGGACTGGGAGGAGAGAAGGGATGGAAAACTTCAACAGCGATGTAAAATAAATTAACTTTTAAAAACTCATTGGAGAACCATAAAAATTAAGTGACTTTTTTTTATGAAAAAAAAAACAATTTAAGAATTTTTTTTATTCATACAAATTGCAATGTTCACATTTCTATTGTTTCTTGTTTTTTTCTTTTTGGATATTTTCATTTTATTTTATTATTCTTTATTTTTAAATTGTTTTTATTGAGCTATATATTTTTCTACTTTCCTCCCTTCCTCCCCCTCCCCTTCTGCCCTCTTCCAAGGTCCCCATGCTCCCAATTTACCCAGAAGATCTTGTCTTTTTCTACTTCTTATGCAGATTAGATCCATGTATGTCTCTCTTAGGGTCCTCTTTGTTGTCTATTGTGAATTGTTGGGATTGTGAATTGTAGGCTGGTTTTTCTTTGCCTTATGTCTAAAAGCCACTTATCAGTGAGTCCATATGGTATTTGTCTTTCTGGGTCTGGGTTACCTCACTCAATATGATGTTTTCTGGCTCCATCCATTTGCCTGTAAAATTCAAGATATCAATTTTTTCTGCTGTGTAGTACTCCATTGTGTAAATGTACCACATTTTCCTTATCCATTCTTTGGTCAAAGGGCATTTAGGTTATTTCCAGGTTCTGGCTATGATAAATAACGCTGCTATGAAAATAGTTGAGCACATGTCCTTCAGAAAAATCATCCACTATGATCAAGTCGGCTTCATCCCTTAGATACAGGCATGGCTCAACATATGGAAATCTGTCAATGTAACTTACCATTTAAACAAACTGAAAAAAAAAGAAACCACATAATTATCTCATTAGATGCTGAAAAAGAAATTGACAAAATACAATATCCCTTCACGATAAAGGTCTTGGAGAGAGTAGGGATACAAGAAACATACCTAAACATAATAAAGGAAATATACAACAAGTCAGCAGCCAACATAAAACTAAATGGAGAGAAACTCAAAGTGATTCCACTGAAATCAGGAACAAGACAAGGCTGTCCACTCTCTCCATACCTATTCACAGGAAAAGCCACTTCCAGAGTACTAAGTAAAATTTCAAAATAGTTGTCACTTGAGACAGCTCAGTTGAAAAGTGTTTGTGGGACAAGCATGAAGATCTAGGTTTGGGTCTCCAGCATCCAAATAAAGTACTGGGTGCAGCCTCACTTGCTTGTGATCCCAGAACTGGAGAGGCAGAGCAGGAGGACACCCGGACTGGCTGGCCTTCCAGTTTAGCCAAATCAGTGAGTTTCTGGTTCATTGAAAAGCCTATCCATGAGATAGCTCAGAGGGTAAAGGCATTTACCACCAAGAGTTACGACCTGAGTTTGAGCACCAGGACCACATGATGGAAGACAAAAACTCTCTCTCTCTCTCTCTCTCTCTCTCTCTCTCTCTCTCTCCCTCTCTCACACACACACACACACACACACACACACACCACACACACACACACACACACACACACACACACACACCATAAATAAATGTATTTTTTAAGTGGGAAGTGATTGAGGAACACACATTTGTACATCACATACAAATGCACATACAACTTCAAAGTCAAATTCATCCAGATATGGGCAACTACATGGGATTATGAACAACTTTCTTTGCTAAACTGCTATCTGGAGTTTTTTTAAACACACGCTTCCTCTTTGGCCAGTGTTGTATCTCTAACAAGCAACAAACATTCAGCTAGTATTTACTACAGCAGCCAAAGTCAAGAGACTCCTGTTAGTTTGGATACTGCATCCCAAAAACTCTCAGCAAATCAACCACTTAGGACTAAGATAATCAACTTCCTGTCCTTCATGATTTTTGTTTCTTTAACAAAACTTGGAAGTTTTTCCTAAGCAAAAGAAAAGTTTCCTATGGATGTCAGAATGCATTGAGGGATTTTTTTAAGTTTTAATTCTTTATTTTTTGTCATTCAGATATGTCAAGATCACTTCCCAGGGATTCCAGATTCTTCACAACCCCCAATGACTCAAGGCCAAAAGAAATATTTAATAGAGTGTCTTTTATTAAGTTGTTGTGTTTCAACAATGTGGGAAATATTTTAAAATAGTATTTTATAACATTCTGTTTTAAAATTTTATTCATTGTGTGTACTTGTAAAAGAGAAAGTGTTCAAATGCACACACAGAGAGACTGTGTGTGTGCATGCATGTGTGTGCTCATGTGTATGTGCCAGCTCATGCCTGTAGAAGTCGGAGGACAGCTTTCAGGAGACCATAACCCTTTCCTCACCGATGCAGTCTCTCCTGTTGTTTCTACCATGCTGTGCATGCTGCTGTGTCTGTATTCCAGGTAGGTAGCCAGTCACCTTCTAGCCTTAGCCATGCTAGGAAATAGATGGATGATGGGTTTAACCACATGGAGTTTTTTTAAAAAGTTAAAGTTCCAGGTAAAGAACCCAGTTACTGGGCTTTCATAGAAAGCACTTTTACTCCCTGAGCCATTTCCCCATTCCTGTTTTACTATATTATTCTCAAATAACCATATATACAGTCAGTAGATTAGATACAAAGTCTTCAAAGCTTAGAGATCAGACTTCATAGCAACCCCCCATTTCCTGTTCCACACTGCTTTGTACAATATATTCATTTGTAAAAATCACATAACCGCCAGAAGTCCCTCTGGACAAAGAGACCACATGCTGAAAGAGCTTTCTCCCTATGCTACCAACTCATGCAATGTCAAACAGGGTGCAATCTCTGACTCTGCCTGCACCCTTGCAACAGCACTCTGACTGCAGCTGTACCCCAGGGTGCCTGGGCATAAGGTTTGGGAAGCAAAGTCATGAACTAGTCTGACATCACAGTGCCTGAAATCTGATGCAATGTAAATTGGGAAAACATTTAAAATTCAACTAAGTGATTGAAGATTTCCTCTATTCCTTCCTGGCTTGTTGATTTAATCTTGATATTATGCTAACACTTGACCATAAATCTTGATGTAAGTTGACAGCTGTGAATCTGCCCTGTGCAGTGTCAGCCATCACTGGTTTAATGGCAAGTGTTCGTCAGAATATCATTGCAGAATTTAGCACAGAGATCAACAAACCTTCTCTGTAAATACTTCAGTCTCTGTGGGCCATGTGATCTCTGTCAGAGCACCTTAACTCAACCACTGGGTGAACAGCAAGCCACAGACAACAGGCGGGCAAATGAGAATCGCTGTGTTCCATTAAAACGTTATTTATAAGATCGGACATTAGGCCTGATTTGACCTGAAGAGGCATTCTGCTAAACTCTGATACAGCTAAGCAGGCAGACTGCCCAACTGCATTATTGGGATAAACACAGGTTAATATGAGAAGCGGAACAGTTCAAAACACCACAGTAAAAAGCATTGTTCCAACATAATACTTTTTGTTGGGCCAAAATTATCTCATGGCCTGTACCTCGAGGACTGTAGAAAAGCCTGGCTCGAGTTTGAGGGAACCGAGTGAGAATTAGACAGAAAACTCTAGGTAGACATCCCTCTACCCAAAGGGAGGGCGTAGCTGTCTCTCATTGGCTGGAGGTACCCCCACATCACACAATATCACTTAACCTATATAACCTGCCACTCACAGTAATAAACTGAGTTCCTGCTTTGAAGTGACTCCCTACCATGTCTGATTGTCCTGCATTGTGGCAGACAGAACACTCACCTTTCCCTGGGGAATAAGGAGACTAAGGAAGTTTAGCAATTTTTATTGATTACTAGGGAATTTCACACAGTCCACTCCAATCACACTCAGTTCCCAATCCTCCCTGGTATATTCCAAACCCGTGTACCCAACCTCCAAAAAAAAAAAAAAAAAAAAAAGAAAAAAAAAAGAAAAAAGAAAAAAAAGAAAAGAAAAATAGACCAAGTTTTTCTTGTCCATATGCACACTGGAGCATGGTCAAATGCACAGTGGCCAGCCCCTTAAACAAAGCCCCTTATGACCCTTCTCCATTCCCATCCCCACCAGAAGTCATCAACTGTGAAAAGCTACACTTCATCATCCCTACCACAATTTTTAGGAGTTCTCTTCCTGTATAGATTGTTCCTCTCTCTCTCTGTCTCTCTCTCTCTGGCATTGGGGGGAGTAGCCATAGAAGCCTTCTATGTCTTTTATTCTCAACTGTTGAGTCTGCAGTCATGGATAGGTTCCTTTCCCTTTACAGTCAGTAGTAGAGTGGATCATGGACTTCCACATGGTTTCTGAGGACAGCATGGACCATAGACACCCACATGACCTCCAGCAGCAGCATGGACCATGGACACCATCATGGCCCTTGGCAGCAGCACAGGCCTAGGAAAACAATATAGCTCACAGTGGGAGTATGGCTGTGGGCTGTGCTGCCCCCTAGGGGCCATGTTGGTGCTGTCTCCTGAAGTAAAAAGCATTTTTGTGATAGGCAGGCATGACAGTTAATCTTCACTGGATGTGTAATCATAAGGGCATGACTCTGAGCATGCCTATGAGGGCTTTCTTGGAGAGGTTGGAGAGAGAAGTCCTACCCTGAATGTAGGTGGTATCATCCATGGACTAAGGTATAAAGAGGAGAGGAGGAAGCTGCCTGAGTGTTCTGATTCTTGACTGCAGACACCATGTGATCAGCCACCTCATACCCCTGCCTTCATCCCTTTCCCAGAACATAGTCTTTCAGAAACTGAGCCAAAAAGAGAAACTTTCTCCTTAAGCAAATTCTTCTCAGGTATTTTGTCATGGCAACAAATGCACTATGTAATCTGTCAGCACTTGCTGGTGGCTATGGGGCAAGTGTGGAGAAGGGTAAAGAGATGCAGGGTGGCTCCTGTCCTCATTGGAGGGCTGGTGATTGACGGCTCAAGGACGAGCATGTAGAACTCCTACACAACAGTCTGAAAGCACAGGACAGAGAGAAATAGTTTTAGCCAGACAAGGAAGGAAACAATGCGGTGACAGAAATGGAAAAAGAACGAAGCAAACAAAAAAACCTCAAAACGCTGACCAGAGATGACGCTAAGGAGCCAGAAGCCTTTCTGCAATTGTCTACAATAACAGCAAACCACTACCAATTATTATGTTGTGCTCAAATTGCTTGATTTTCTGATTTAAGAAACTAGAAGATAAGCCTGCCTTGCTGGTCAATGGCAGCAGCAGCATTTGCAGCCTGCCGTCCTGTCTCCAGATTCAACGTTAAGAGAAAGGCCATCTGAAAAAATCAGTTAGATAAATCCATGCAATCCTTGCAATTGCACCATGGCCCAGAGGGTGAAGCTGACCCTCACTGCTTTATGCGGTCCCTGAGTTATTGCACTGTGGCCCAGGGGCTGAAGCTGGCCCTCACTACGTTTTTGCAAATAGAATTTTATTGGAACAGTGTCATGTCCTGCATGTCTATTTACACATTGTTTGCAGCTGCTGTGTTGCTGTAATAATTGAGATGGAGGCTGAAATTGGCCTGTAAAGTCTAAAACACTATCTGGTGGTCTGAACAAGAACTTGAATCTTCATTCACTCATTCACTACATAGGTTTTTCTTTTTTTTTCCTTTAAAATTTGACATTTGTGGTTATGTTTGTTCTTTCTCTTTTTTCAAAGCTTGACAATGACCTCTTGGTCTTACAAGGGTCATCCTTCTGCACTTGTAGCTGCTCATTGGTCCCCTGTGACACCTGTACAAACTTTTGTTCTCTGGAGTGTAGCTGTTTTCTGCATCCCCCCTAAACCTAGGCATTGATAGTTTGTAAGTTGACATTTAATGAAAGTCAAGAGTCTTCAAGTTTTACTGAATGTGTTGGTAAACAGACATCTGTAGATCCTTGCACTCCATGTGGTGGCATGCTTGCTTCAAGCAGGCAGTAGGGATGGAATTATGGGTAGGTTTGCAGCCTTCTTTATTCCATGGCTGAGATCTATAGCATCCTACTAGCGCCCTTCCCACTTCAATCACATTGGACCCCCAAGATGCCCTCATGGATTCCATGAGTCATGAGCTTCTTTCTCCACATTAGTGTAGACTTTCGGGAACATGACAAACATTTAATAATGGTCTTCAATTTTTCAGGCTTCTTCTTGGCTTTATAGAAAATGAGGAAGGCACGACCACAGACATATAACACTATCTACTTAAACCACAAAATGTACCATGGGAAAACAGGGTAGCCGAACTAAAGGTTCACGAACTAAAGGTTAATCTAATTTACAGTGTCTATGCAGGGCTGGATAGGAGATACAGAAGCTATTGAAACAGGCCACTTCAGAATGTATCTATTGTAGAATGAGACAAAGACATATTTGGCTTAAGATTATGCTGCTATTTCTTCTGGACAGGGAACAGTTGCTGTACCCATGAACCCACAGCAGTTGACAGTTGTACTTCCCTGCATAAGAGCTGGAAGAGGGTGGGATCATCAACTTTCCTTCATGAACTGTGGAAATCTTACGAGCTACATTCTGCCCTGAAGAACTATAGGCCATTAATGGTTGCTGGGGTGAAGAGACATTCCTGGGCATAGTCACTAGTAAGTTGCCCTTGTTTTAACAAATAGCCCCCATGCATATTAAGGTAATGTCTTATTTAGGGTTCCTATTGCTGTAAAGAGACACCATGACCACATCAACTCTTATAAAGGAAAACATTGAATTGAGGTGGCAGCTTACAGTTTCAGAGGTTTAGTCCATTATCAACATGGCAGGGAGTATGGTAGCATAAAGACAGGCCTGGTGCTGGAGGAGAAGCTGAGAGTCCTACATCTTGCAGGTAATAGGAAGTTAAATGACATACTTGGCAGTATCCTGAGCATAGAAAACCTCAAAGCCACTCCCACAGTGACACACATCCTCCAACAAAGCAAAGCCACACTTCCTAATAGTGTCACTCCCTTTGAGGTTATGAGGCCCAGTTACTTTCAAACTACCGCAATTCACTCCATGGGCCCCCTAAGCTTGTAACAATATCATAATGAAAAATGCACACAGTCCAACTTCAAACATCCCCATAGTCTATAATGGTCTCCACGATATCTTAAAGTCTAAACTTTAAAGTCTCTTCTGATATTTATACAATATCTTAAACGTAATCACCCATACAATCAAAATTAAAAAGCAAAACACATATTCCCAGCATATCATGGCACAGGATATACATTATCATTCCAAATTGCAGAGAAGGAAGCATAGAAAAGAAATTTTGAACTAAACCAAGACCAAAAAAAAAACAGACAGACAAACTCAAAACTTGCATCTCCATGTCTGATGCCAAAGCTTTCTTCAGATCTCCAACTCCATTCTGCTCTGTTTACCACAATACTTCTTTTTCTTGGCCTGGTCCTACTTGCTGTTAGTAGCAAGTATCCCACGACTCTGGCATCTCTAACATCTTGGGTTCGCCAAGGCAATTCGGGCTTTAACATCACAGCTTCACAAAATGCCCTCTCTACTAGGCCTCCATTCAGGGACATGTCTGACACACACCAGTCCTCAATGGCTTTCTTTGGGCATAGAGGCAAATTCCATAATCCACTTCTTATATCCTTAACTGCAGAACCATATGGCTGAAGCTGCCTAGTTCTGCTGCTTACTAGGACTGGAACACAGCCCCCTTGTTCAATTACATCTTCACCAACTTTCTGTACTGCACTGCCTAAGTTTGACTGTCTTAAAACTGGATCTTTAGACCAGGCTGGCCTCCATCTCACAGATTCACCAGCCTTTGCCTTACCAGTGCTGGATTAAAGGTGTGCACCACTATTAACAATGTTGAGATTTTCTTTAGTTTGTTTTCACAAGTTGGGAACTTAGCTGAGTGGAATCTTGCCCTGAGGTCACTGCTCCCTTTATTCCATTTCTTAATCTGTTTATCTCCTTAAACACAGAACATAGCTCTGGTCCACTTTCTAGTATTCTTTTTCTCCTCAAATTTTTTTCTTGCTCAGCTTAATTCTTTTCATTATAAATCTTTATAAGCATGAACACTAGTAACCACATAACAGCGACTATACTAGGCTGTTTTGAGATTTCCTCTGTCAGTGGAATTAATATACAACTTTTCACTTCAGCCTCAGGCAGACTCCTTGGACAAAGGCAAAAGGCAGCCACTTTCTTCACCAAAATATCATAAGAACAATCACTAAGCAATGTACTAAAATTCTCTGAAACCTCTTGAGTGAATGCCCAACAGTGCAAGTAACTCTTAGCACGGCTATCTCCCATGATCCTACTAGTATAGCCCATTAAACAGTGCTTAAAGCATTCCACTGCTTTCCTAACCCAAAGTAAAAAGTCCAATTCCTTCAAACAAAAACATGGTTAGGCCTATCCTAGTAATACCCCAAGTCCCTGATACCCCTTTTTTCTTAGAGTTTCTATTGCTGTGAAGAGATCACATGACCATATCAACTCTTATAAAGCAAAACATTTAATTGAGGTGGTGGCTTACAGTTTCAGAGGTTTGGTCCATTATAATCACGGTGGAGATCATTTGGCAAGCAGACAGCCATGGTCCTGGAGGAGCAGCTGAAAGTCCTTGTAGGCAACAGGAAGTCAGCTCACTCACTGGGTGGTATCCTGAGCATAGGACAGCTCGAAACCGCCTCCACAGTGACACACTTCCTCCAACAAGGCCATGCCCACTTCAACAAAGCAATACTTTCTAATAGTGCCACTCCCTATGAGACTTTGGGGGCCAATTACATTCAAACTACCACAGAGAAGCACCCTTAATTGAATGCAGATAGCTGCACACATACACAGAGACACAAAGTGGAGAGGCCTTTCTGGGAAGAAGAAATGGTTCTGTGGAGGGGGCAGGAGATGAGAGGATACTGGGGGAGAATGAGATCAAAATTGTGTGTGTGTGTGTGTGTGTGTGTGTGTTTAAAAAATAATAAATGAACATGTTTTTTTCTTATGAGTTGAATTATGTATCAAATTCCCAGTATATATTGAAGTCCTAACCCCCAGGAACTGTGAGTGTGGCTTAGCTGAATCCAGTCAAGGTAAGATGAGGACATACTGGATCAGAGGAGTTTTCAGACAATGACCAATGTCCCTAGAGCTATGTGACCTCCATGTCTCGATGCATTTGCAGGCATCAAAAAGAGGCAGAGGCTGGGACTGTGCTGCAAGAACCATAGGTGGCCTGCACTCACAGAAACTGCATGCACTGGGCCTGCAGAACACACCTGAGCTCTGCTGACTTCGCCTTCAGACTTCTAACTTGCACAGCAGAGAAAGGGTGCATGTCTGTTGTTCTAGATTCCCGGACTGGCTACCCTGGGAAATGAATAACATCAGATGTGGTCCCACGCTAAGGTGAAGAAAAAAAAAACAGAGTAGAGGGACATCTTTCCATGCCCTAGAACATACAGTGGTATGTACAACATTCTGGTGCTCACCTTTGTTGATCGAACTTTTGGTCAATCAGTTATGGAACTGGTCTTGCCAAGAAAACCTGTCTGCAGTAAGGGGCTATCAGGAGCAACAGCAGCAATCCAAGGTTGGCGAAATGACTCATTTTCAAAAATATTTTCACATACTCTTTGAAAATTCCATATATTTACATAGTGTATTTTGGTTATATTTATCCTTCTCACCCGCAGGCCCCTCCTAAACCCACCCCACCCATTTCCATCCCAACTTCATGCCCTCTATTTTTTTTTGTCATGAGTTAAAATGGCACTGACCACGGGCTTAAGTCCCCCATCAAGCATGTTCTTATTTTCACCTGATCACATCAAGCTAAAGCCACACTGATGGGTGACACACACTTATGAGGCAAGTGCTGTCCATATGCACATGGGGTTGGGTCATCAAAGAATGACGAACCTACCTGTAGCCATGTTTACAATGGAGAATAAGTCTCCCTCATTCAGCAATCATGTTCAAATAACACCTCCACTGAGATTTGCACCTCAGACCCCTTCTCCATTCATGTTGGAATTCTGATTGTCTTGCTATTATAATACACTGACTCTTAACTTATGTATGTGACTACTACTTCAACCTGCTTAAGACATGCTGAGACATCTCCTTTCTATCTATTCTGTGTCTTTATTTCATCACCTAGCCAGCTGGTCCATCGAGATAGGCTGGTTCCTGGAGCCCCTGGCCAAGGGAACTAAAGGATTGGTATTATACATAGCTACAGATGGGCAATTCATACTAACTCCCTCCCAACAACTTGAATCTAGGCATGTCAAGCAGCCTGGAAAAGATTCATTAGTCTTAGGACTCTGTATTCATTATCAGACACAAGTTTCCCCTTTTCTTTCCCCCCCCCCTCCTGTCAGAAACTGACTGCAAGGGACAGTTTGCGAACGAAGAGGAAGAGGATACAGTCTATGACACTTTTTTTTTTTATGTGATCCTTTGTCTAACCATCGGCACAAGATAACCAGGATTCAATGTCTGTTGTTCATTACTTCATGGCCTGTTTTGTCATAGGATTTAATCAACTCAGAAACTAAAACTAATAGCTCAGCTTCAATGATGCCATCAGGACTCAAGAGAAGGCAGTGGGGTCTTGGTGTGGTAAGCACACAGTTTGCTTTAACTCTCTCTCCCTAAATGGAGCACAGGCCCCCAACCCTTGTAAGCCCACAGATGACCTTGCAGAAAGATAATTAAGTGTATTTTTATATTTGTCAGGCTTATTAATGAATGAAGGTTATTTTGAAAGGCCATTATGAGAGTACCTAGGATATTTAATTCTTTAAATGTAATTGCTTTTTCCAATATTGATTTCATCACTAATGCTCTAATAATATATGTCTTGCTCACCAATAGCTATTTTCCATGTCCTTCTCGTATTTATACTCACGTTGCTTTTCTTTGTGGTCATAACATTATCAGGGTATTGTGGAGTGTGTAGCATTTTATTTTTCTATAAAACAAATCCAACAGAAGGTACCATGGAGCAACAAAAACACATTTGGCCAGCAAGTCAGTGTAGATGCAAATCCCAAGTCTCTGACTGCTGGGGTTCTCTGGTGAGTTGCTCTCTTTATCTGAACCTGAGTTTACAAATCCAAACTCAATCAGAGCCACTTCACTCTCCCTATCTGTTAGTGTCTGGCCCTGACACATCCTCAAGGATTCCTGTGTTGAAGTTTTCATCTCCAGTTGGTGGGAACTTTAGGAAGCGGGGCCTTGGAAAACAAAGTCAGGCTAGGAACAGTGCAGCCCTGGAAACAGAGTCAGGCGAGGAACAGTGCAGACCTGGAAACAGAGTCAGGCTAGGAACAGTACAGACCTGGAAACAGAGTCAGGCTAGGAACAGTACAGACCTGGAAACAGAGTCAGGCTAGGAACAGTGCAGCCCTGGAAAACAAAGTCAGGCTAGGAACAGTGCAGACCTGGAAACAAAGTCAGGCTAGGAACAGTACAGACCCGGAAACAGAGTCAGGCGAGGAACAGTACAGACCTGGAAACAGAGTCAGGCTAGGAACAGTGCAGACCCGGAAACAGAGTCAGGTGAGGAACAGTGCAGACCTGGAAACAGAGTCAGGCTAGGAACAGTACAGACCCGGAAACAGAGTCAGGCGAGGAACAGTACAGACCTGGAAACAGAGTCAGGCTAGGAACAGTACAGACCTGGAAACAGAGTCAGGCTAGGAACAGTGCAGCCCTGGAAAACAAAGTCAGGCTAGGAACAGTGCAGACCTGGAAACAAAGTCAGGCTAGGAACAGTACAGACCCGGAAACAGAGTCAGGCGAGGAACAGTACAGACCTGGAAACAGAGTCAGGCTAGGAACAGTGCAGACCCGGAAACAGAGTCAGGCTAGGAACAGTACAGACCTGGAAACAGAGTCAGGCTAGGAACAGTGCAGCCCTGGAAAACAAAGTCAGGCTAGGAACAGTGCAGACCTGGAAACAAAGTCAGGCTAGGAACAGTGCAGACCTGGAAACAAAGTCAGGCTAGGAACAGTACAGACCCGGAAACAGAGTCAGGCGAGGAACAGTACAGACCTGGAAACAGAGTCAGGCTAGGAACAGTGCAGACCCGGAAACAGAGTCAGGTGAGGAACAGTGCAGACCTGGAAAACAGTCAGGCTAGGAACAGTGCAGACCTGGAAACAGAGTCAGGCTAGGAACAGTGCAGACTTGGAAACAGAGTCAGGCTAGGAACAGTGCAGACCTGGAAACAGAGTCAGGCGAGGAACAGTGCAGCCCTGGAAACAGAGTCAGGCGAGGAACAGTGAAACCCTCTGGGCATTCCTCCCTATCTCTCTGCTTTCCAGTTGCCATGAGGGGAAGAACTCTCCTCTGCCATCCATTTCCATCACTACATTGTCCTAAGGGATAATGCTCTTGTACACTGTAAAGATCTGTCACTCCTATTGTTTCAATAAAATACAGGAAGTATAGGCTGGGTGACAAGACTAGAAGAATTCTGGGAAGAGGAAAGGCAGAGATGCAGTCACCAGCCAGACACAAAGGAAGCAAAATGAGAATGCCTTACTGAGAAAAGGTCCAAGCCACATGGCTAAACATAGATAAGAATTATGGGTTAATTTAAGTTGTAAGAGCTAGTTAATAATAAGTCTGAGCTAATAGGCCAAACAGTTTATAATTAATATAAGCCTCTGTATCTTTTTTTGGGACTGAATGGCTGCAGGACGTGGCGAGACAGAAACTTCCGTTTACAATATCGGGCTATCCTGCTATTGATTTTCTACCTTACCTTGGACCCAGGAGAAATTGAAAGTGTCCATGGACCAAAACTTCTGAAACTATAAACCAAAACATTACAATAAATCTTGTCTCTTTTAAAATTGTTTCTGTCAGACATTTTGTCAAAGTGTTTAATTAAAACAAAACACCTCTATGCTCTTCTGCGTATCACCAAGGTTACCTCTTAGTAGCATTTTAACCTTCCTTTCTTGCAGACTGTGATGGCACAGTATAAGTTCATGTCTTTGACTCTCACCCTAGGCAGTATTTTGTATTAAAATAGAAAAAAAGACATTTTAAATTAGGAACTCTATATAGCTGTATGGTTTCAGAAATGGAAGCCATTAGCTAACAAACAAACTAGAGATGCTGTCCAGGGAATACATGTGGAGTATGGACAAGGCCTCCTGCCCCATAATGTAACGAGGTCAGTGGAATGCCAAACATTCCCCTCAGCATCCAGATGCCCCAAGAACAATGTCCATTCCTCTTCCCAGATGATGGAACATGAAGACCACTTCTATTGGAATAGTTCTTTATTTCATATTTTATAAAATTACATGTTTATTTCCTCTCCTCTTTCTCTTTCTCTCTCTCATTTGTGTATGTGTGCACACATGTATACCTACCACAACATGTATGTAGGTCAAAAGAGTTAGTACATTCCCTCCCCTGAGGGGATCGTAGGGATGTTTGGGTCATCAGGCTTGGCAGCAAATGCCTTTACCTGTGGGACCAAGTTGTCAATCTTAGGCCAGTTCTTGCCATGGAAGCCACCAATCATCAACTCCAAATCAGCTCTTTATGGTCTTAGAACTAGGTCCATAGATGTCAATTTTGTTTTGAAGTGTCTTAATTTCAGTAGAATGCAGAGGCACAGGTCAGAGAAACCTGAGGCTACTAACATGGAAGAGTAAGTTTCCTTTAGACAGGACCCAGGCTTGGGGTGAGGGCAAGCTAAGGAGTTTACACACATTTTTACGATCTGAAAGCTACATAGAAACTCAATAAAAACTCCATTGATCAACGCAGCCTTGGAAATTTGCAAACATATAAACACACCCTGAACAATGAGAAACATCTGTGTAGCCAACAGCACAAAGTCTTACAATGAGGAGGAATCATTGAGCCGGGCAGTTACCAACTCGTCCTTTCCTGCAATTATGGGAGTGCAGATCTTTGAAAATATCAATACATTTAGTCCAGGGTCATAGTTGATTTTTCCCCCAGCAAACAATTTTTAGCTTCTAAATGAATTCAGAGTCACTTTTAAATTCCAACTTCTGGCAGCTACCCTCTAGAAGCCATTCTTGCAAACATTCCCTGCACGAAGAGATAAGCTTTTGTTCATCAACGTGAGCTGAAGAGTGTCTGTAGACTGTCATGGGCTTTTATGGCAATAAATATATTCACTCAGTTCTATTATATAGGTTCAGTTTCAGAGAGACCACAGTAAGAGATTGAATTTGGGTTTTAAAAGCTTCAATATTTTTTAATTAACTTGCAAATGTGGCACTGACACAAAGGTGGGCTTTTTGTTCAACTTTTATTTTTGCTTTAGGAACTATTTACAGTGGGCCTGACACTTTATTTAAAGTGAGAAATGTTCTTTCCATTGAACTCTATTCACCAGCACAATGGTGATCGGTTTTCATATCTTTTTGAGCTTGAAAACACTTGGAAGCATATCTTCCAAAAGTGGTATGCTGGCCCACTGAATCTACTTCCCAGGGTATCAACTGAGAGAGGCAAAGGCACATACACATCAGCATGGGGTACGAAAATAAAGTATCATCCTAGGCAAGAGGTGTGGCATTCTCTGTCTCTGGGCTCACTTCTTCGTTGGCTAAATACATAATCTTTAGTTATTACTCCAACACTGTCCACTAAAAATAGACTTTCCCTCCAATGTTGACTATTTGTGTGTGTGTGTGTGTGTGTGTGTGTGTGTGCGCGCGCGCATGCGCACGCATGTTTGGGTATATGTGAGTATGGATGTATATGTATGTGTGTCTGTATATAGAGGCCAGAGGTGAACCTTAAGTATTGTTCCTAAGGTCACATCGACCTTGGTTCTCAAGAGAGGATGTCTCATTGACAAGTAGACTTGACTGGCTGGACACCCAGGGATCTGCTTGCTCTACCTCCCCAGCACTGAGATTACAAGCAAATGCTACCATGCTCAGCTTTTTAAATTCAGGTTCTAGGGACTGAACCCAGGTCCTCAGGTTTGCACGGCAGGTTCATTACTCATTGAACTATCTCCTACCCTCTCAATATTTATGCTTTAAATAACAAATTATCTTGAGATTCCAACACAGGGCAGAGTCTCCCCAGCTAGACTGTTCTCTTTAGAGGACTGCAAACATCTGAAACCTAATATAATAGCAAAATACAGTAATCAAGGAAGTGCTTATTACATAATAAACTTGGCCAGTTGTCTACTTTTATTATGCTCTTTTCTAGAAAACCTTTGCCATTAGATCCTAGGATTTATCAGAATTCCAGGACTGAGCCCAAATGTTTCTTTTTGACAATTAAATTTTCTTCCTTTTGTATGACTCCATGTGTGTGTGTGTACATATGTGCATATGCAAGCAGGTGCACAGATGTATGTGGGTATATGTGCAAATATGTGTGAATGCACTTTCTCTTCTTGTTTTCCCCATATAGACAGTAGATGCAGGATCTCACTCTCATCTGATCACAGAACTGGTCACAATCACACTACTCCTGTAGATAGAATCCTTCAAGATAAACTGAAAGGGACTAGGTACATTAGAAAGGTCTGTGTAAAGCAGATAGTCTTAGAATTCCAAGGTCTCACCGTCCAGCGACTATATCCCTAGAACTCTCTTTAGAGTCCTCAGATGCAGAGTCTCACATTCAACGGAAGCCTTCAAAAATAACATCCACTCACAGCTATCTCCAACCATTCTGTATGCATGTGAAATCAGTATCATTTGTTTCCTGAAGTTTTCATTTCTAACTTTCTCTCTCATAATAAACCAAAGACTCTAAAAGTAATCCAACTTACCCTGCTGTCTTAGATAGGGTTTCTTTCTATTGCTATGAAGAGACACCGTGACCATGGCAACCCTTACAGAGAAAAACATTTAATTGGGGGGCTTACAGTTTCAGAAGTTTAGCCCATTGTCATCATGGCAGGACACAGTGGCATGCAGGCAGACATGGTGCTTGAGAAGGAGCGGAGAGTTCTACAACCTGAAGAAGGCTACAGAGAGTGGACTGTATCACTGGACATAGCTCAAGTGTAGGTATCCTGCTGCCTCAAGATCTGCATCACAAGCATGTCCTCCATTTCTGGATTGTAGATAGCTATACACCTGCTAATATTAAAATGTCTCACTCTCCCTCCTCTTCTTCTTCCACCTCTCATGGCTTCATAAATCAAGACATGTTCCTGGGGTCACTACACTATTCCAATATTCTCTTTGGTTCAAAAACTGGTTATTTTCTCCTACTGTGATGCCAATTCTTGGTTGTCAACTTGACTATATCTGGAAGGAACTACAATCCAGAAATGGAGGGCATACTTGTGAGAGTTTTTCTGCTTGGTTTGAAGTGGGTGAAGTCACTTCTAGGCCAGATCTTTGAGGTACAAAGACACAGGGTCTTGAGGTTGGAAGACACAGGCCTTCAATCCAAATCTTGATGCAGAAGACACACCCTAATACGTGCTATATCTTTGCTGGAAATCTATGTAAGAATGTAGAAGAAGGAAACTTTTCATCTTTGTCTGCTTGCTCTAACCTTGCTAGCACATTCATTACTTTGCAGGCATTGGAGCCTACTTCCTAGAGTTTCCAGCAAGACTAGCTGAGTCACACAGCCTTGTGGATTGAGTATCTACTAGATTCTTGGACTTTCTCTTCACAGCCACTGTTGAATTAGCTGAACTGTAGCTTGTAGTCATTCCAAAAATATATATATTCCATAAACTCTGTGAACTCTAGAGAATCCTGACTAACACACCCACTGGAACAATGAATGAACAGAGGTAAATGCAGTAATATTTAGTGAAGGAACAGAAGAGTTAAAGTAACAACTTTGGCCTCAACAAACCAACTCTTCCAACATTGTGACGATTTTAAGCAATTGAATTCTCATCTAGTTACTCAGTACCATGGCTACCTCACCAACCTTGAAAGTCTACTAAGATCCAAACTTCTCCAATGAGCACCTCAACTGTCCTTAAATGGGAGCCAGATCTCAAGAAGGTGCCATAGAGAGGAGGAGGCAAGGAGAAAGGGACAGACAGCAGGAAGGTGGGGAGAGCAGGATGGAGGGAACTGTAAATTGGTTAAGTTTTGTTCACCAGACAACAACTTGCTTATTTGGGGCACTGCACTCATAGGCACGGCTGTACTGAGTCCCTTCTGTTCCTAGAGTGCCACACACCCTTTGAGTTTGAAAAGAGGAGAAATGTTCCGACTAGTTACGAACTTCCAAGACAGGCTGAACTGCAATTAAATAATGCCACATCTTGCCTTACTTGTTGTCAAAATAACTGTTTGACCTCAATCATTTTGGGCATCAAAGTTAAATCCAAGAAAGATGGTCCCCAAACTATCATCCCTGGCCAATCTGTCTTCCTGCCTATAAGAGCCATTCCCCCTGAAGCTTATTTTTAAATGCAAAATAGAACACAGTCTACTGACTATCCTTGGCTCATGACATCTAAAGGGTTTTTTCTTTGAAGAAGTGGGTTTGCCCTCTGCTTACTGGGATATCTTTGCCCATCCTATAGGAAGGTTGGCTTAGACAGTGTAAGTCACCAGATACAGCAGAAGGGAAATTTTGGCCCCCTTGTCCTGCAAACAGCTCAGCACATCCTTCTCCCCGACACCTGCTCTCCACCACACAATACCATTGTAACTACAAGCTTCAGGGCCTGTCTGGGAGCTCTCAAGATTTAAGAATGGTCTTGGGTGTTGGAGAGTGTGAAATCCTGTGTAAGTATAAAGTGGCAATAACTCCAGCGCCTCCACATTCCAAGTATTATTTCCCATAAATGTAAACCTCCCACAGTTGAGTGTGCCATTTTAGTTCCAATGTCTACACTTCCAAAGACCTAGCTATGGAAGGAGAAGGGTGCTAATGTTTCTCAAGGGCCCCCTTTGAGCCAGGAATCCTGTCAGGTATTCCTCATGTTAGCACCCAATGCCCACCATCTACAAGGCAATAAATAGTATCTTCAAGGCAGCTACTACTAGAAGTGAGGGAATGTCATGTCAGGAATAAAAAGGAAGGGCACCTGGTAGTTACACTGGAACTGAAACATAGCACTTGTGGGAGCATGTTCCAGAAAAGCAATCTCTGAAGATTATCAGAGGGTTCCATAAAAGATGTTAACTTTCTAGGCTATGACCATGGGGCATGTGGCTGAGGTGGGGCAGAGAGCATCTTTAGGAAAGAAACTGTTAAGGTTTGGGAAACATAAAAGGAAACAAATCCGCATTGCTATGATGACACAGGACTCAAGGCTCTATCTTGTCACCTCATCACGTGTCCAGCCTACAGAGGACTCCTCCCAAATGTCTGTGACCACTGAGATAGTTCATTCACAGCTGCTCTCCATCAGGGCACATGCAGAACTGTGAAACCTACAGGGGGCACACTAGGGCTGACATGGGAATAGTGTACCCAAGAATGTGCAATTCAATAACCTTGATCCCTTGGAATTCCACTACTTTGGCTCCTCCTTGTACTGCACAGATTCACCCTTACCCTCTGTCTATGCCATGAACCTCAAGGAAGAGATACTTCTGGTACTCAGGAACAACCCTCCCCTGAGGCCAAGAGAGCCTTCAAGCATTGTTCTCCATTGCCAGGAAAAGCCAAGTCCTCCCCAAGTTATTCCTTAACACCCAGCCACTTAATCTCACATGCCTTCTTTTGACAATCCCTTATCCTAGACAAGTCCACCCTTCCCAGTTGCTTGAAAGTTGCTTGTCTGTGCCTTTTGCAATTCCTGGTCCAGTCTCACAAAATCTACCTCATCCTCATTGTCTCAAGATGACATTTACTTTTATGCTCTACCTGTCCCTGGAGATCTCTGCCTCTTCCACATCTATCTAGTGATGGCTCTGTGTTTCCCACTATCATGGATCTGTTTCATTCAGTAGAACATATTCCTGGAGAAATCCAAATACGGCTTCTTATAAAAAGTCAATTGTCTGTAGCCTCTACCAGGCTATACTACTCAGTTCCCTTTTATTACTGCTATCTCCTAACCTGCTGATCGCCCACCCAAGTATGCTTCAACACTGAGCTCACTGCCTTCCTGTATCATCTTCCTAGTGATGGTTTTGGAGACAGTGCTGATCCTGGTTCTACATCACCACTTCCCCTGGCAATCCTACCTACCTGACCCGCCTACTCCCAGGGCCTTAACTGAGACTTTGTCAGTGTTGGTACCAGAGTCCCTACAGGATTTTGATTTTTCTGAACTCAGCAGTCAGACCTTAGGTTGCTTTCCCCCCATCAATTAAGTCCTTAAGTAGCTGTTCTCCTCGGTCCTGTCACCTCTGTGAAGGCTAATCTTTGTTAACAACTTGATCAGATCTGGGATCAACACACATACGGGTGGGTCTATGAGGGCGTTTCCTGGAAGGATTAGCAGAGGGTGGAAGACCCTTCTCCAAAGCGGGTGGCCCCTTGCATGGTAGCCCAGATAGAAAGAGGTCGGAAGGAGAGAAGGTTCATGTTTGCCTGCTCACCTTCCTCCTCGCTTCTACCACTGATGCTGTCATTCCTTGTGGAACTGGAATCCAGTTTCTTTGACCTTCTAATTTAGACTAAAGACCAGAAGCTTTCCAGGGCTTCAGCACCAGCTCTAGACTGCTG
This sequence comes from Myodes glareolus, assembly GCF_982192425.1. Lineage (NCBI taxonomy): Eukaryota > Metazoa > Chordata > Mammalia > Rodentia > Cricetidae > Myodes > Myodes glareolus. Next base: position 27,971,401 of record NC_142030.1, on the reverse strand, counting down.
AGGCATCCAGTCTCACTGGCCGGGCAGCTACCAGGTTCTCAGCCCATTTGGTGTGTGGATGGTGACTGTTGAACTACTCAGCCTGAATCATATGAGCCAATCTAATAACCTCTGTGCAGTATATATTCACTGTGCAGTTCTGCTCCTCTAGAGATCCCTGACTAATACAACCCCCCTCATTCTTCTAGAACTTTCTAACTAACTGCAGATTCTGACACTCCTTTCCTTTGAATCTACACCAAGTTCCATTTATTAGTTCTTCTTCCATCTAATTGAAGACTCAATTCTAAGTAAGCTCAACTTTCCACTCCCAAAGAGCTAAGTATGGCTAGAGGAAAATACAGTTGTATTAGCCAGTTTCCCTTTAGATGTATAATAAAACATCTCAAGTGTCTCCTACTGCTCGGTACCCTTTAACTTTCCTTTAGTCAATCAACTGCTTGACCATCCTGGGGGAAAAAAACTGTACCCATTCTTTTCTTTGAACCTCCATCTTCTTTTCTTCCCATTAACCTTCAAGATCCCCTTCTCTCTCTTTTAACTCAGTGACTTAAAAGAAAGAATGCATGAAGTCATCACTCTGTGTGCCCTCTTAGGAAGAACATTCCCTTACCACTCAGCCAAGCAGAAGACACTGAGGACCCAATCCCTGCTCTGAGTTACTGCTGTTTGGGCGAGACCAGTTATGTGTTGTTGTTATTTTGTGGCTGTTGTTGCTGTATTGTTTTGTTTTTAACATGGTACATAACTACGGGGGGGGGACAACTAGTTTTAACAGTCTTCAGGGTGACACCTGACAAACATCGATGCATATAGAGTTATTTATTAATCACAATGGAGAAGCCAACAAAAGTTTTGGATTTCTCGTGCCTTCCCCGCTACTCCCCCTGCTCTTGTTTACAGTCACAGGGGACATGTGTGAACTTCTGGAGTTGTTTTCTTTGCCTCTGAGGCAGCCAAGGGACTGGAGGCCAAGATGGGTGAAAAGAACAGAGTCCCTTCTCCCTAGAGATCCTCTGTGCAGACTAGTCCAAGGAGACAGACAAGAGGAAGGAACTCTTTAAGTGGACAATGGACCAAATCGTGATTTACCACAGAAGCTTAAGTTCTGAATAATTATCTCCAATGGTAAGGCTTGGAGTTTAAGAAAACATTGTAATAGTTTTGAATGTATTTCCAAAGAAGAATCATCACTTAAATATGATCCTTAAGAAGTTTCATGATAAAAAGTTCATGGTGGGACATGACACTCATGATTTAATAATATTGGAATTTTTGAGACTTAGACATATTGAGAATTTGAATAGAAAAAGTAAAATGTGCTGTGAGAATGAATCTCTCAGAGACCATCCTATGCTTTGACTAAGTTCACAAGTTGCTCTCTGAAAAACAAATGATCAGGTTAAGTTCAGGAAGACTGGCATAACCTATTTGCTTTGGCAAACATGTTTGAGATACTCAGAGAGGCCTTACAATAGATGACCATGTCTTAACTCATTAGGCTGCACATAGCACTCCCAGACCTACCCAACCCCTTCTACATCCACTTGTAAAATACTGACACATTCAACTTTTTCACAAATACAGATCTGGCCAGTTGTTAGTATTTATGATATAGATTCTAAAACATGCATAATTATCATTAATATTGTAGCTATTGAGGACAGACCTCTGGCGTGTACGCGATTGCAAAGGTAAGGAACCTCCTTACTGAGTAGAGTGGTCGAGCTGTATTCAAGTATAACCTCACAATGTTGCTCAACACAGTCAGTCAGTGATGGTTCATATTGCCTCTGGGCATGTCTGCAAGAGGAAGGATGACCTACTATAACCACCAGACCAATTGAAAGGGAAAGGGTGAGCTGAGCACTAGCATTCAACTCCACGTGCTTCTGGACTATGGATGTACAACAACCAGCCATCTCAAGCTCCTGCTGCTGTAACCATAACACCCCAGGCATGATGAACTATACTCTGGAACTGTTAGCCACATAGACCCTTCCTTCCTTAGGTTGTTTCTGGCCAGGTATTTTGTCACAGAAATACAACTAATATATATTATATTATATAATATATATATATATATATATCTCCTACTCCAAAGAAAGTAGAATGCAAAGTTACCTTTGAGTATCATCCCTAAACTAGCTTGTAAGCCTTTGAACTATGGATTTGTAAAATACAGAGGTGGTTGCCATCATCATCATCATCATTAACAACTGTCATCAGCTGTCGTCTACCAAGTATTTAGCTTGTGTCAGTTGTTGTGCCCAAGTGTCTATACATTCTGTTCTCATTCCTGAAACTGCCAGAGGAACCAACTACTCCACATACCCTAAAGCCCACTTCATTGTGCTCAAGGTCTCCCAGCATGAAAACGCCTTAACAGATAGCATGCTATTGCCAAGCAAGTTGCCACAAAGACACAGCCTCAGTACTGACAAGACCATAAATTTTATACTGAGTTAAACAATTGCCATGCCCAACATTAGATAACATAGGCTAGTCCCAATCAACTCATTTGGTCTGTAGATTTATTCTGGAAACTACTCTTAAAAGATGAAGCTGGAGAGCCAAGCAGTGCTGTTTAGGGAAAGAGCCATATGGCCACAAGGAAGGTCTGAGGTCTACTTGGATATCAGGGAGGTCTGAGGTCTACTTGGATATCACGGAAATATGAGGTCTACTTGGCAATCAGGGAGGTCTGAAGTCCCTCTGGGTATCAAGGAGGGTGAGTTCTATCCGGGTATCACAGAGGTCTGAGGTTTACCCAGATATCAGGGAGGTCTGAGGTCTACCTGGATATCAGGGAGGTCTGAGGTCTACCCGGGACTGCTGAAAGAAAAGGCTTAAGTGGGGCTAGAACTTGCATTGTAGAGTGAGAACACACACACAGGGCCCTGAACCATGGGTTGCTTTCTCATTTGGCCCTTGCCCCAGGGACACAGCATCTCTGCTTCTCTGTACACACTCTTCCCAAGAACTGCAGAGCAGCCAGCTTAATTAAGTCACTCCAACCAATAAAGGCAGCATTGACTGGCTCCCATGGCTCCTCCCAGGTACTAATTACCTTCATTGGCTCAGCCAGCTTCCATGGAAACCTTAGAAAAGCAGCCATGTGCTCAACATCCTGTACCAAATGAGGTCTCCTGATACTCAAACACTCTGCCCTACAACCAAAGGACCCCGCGGGGGATTCCCATCATTTAGGACAAGGCAAGAGCGCCAGGCTCAAATTTCCCTTGGCAGAGCACAATCACCTGGTGAACATGTTCCTGTCCCTTGGCGACCCCATCAAGTCTCACTGACTTTCCCATTACAGCAGGGGCAAGCGAGGCAGATCCAATGGTGCCCCATGACTAAGTCCTTCTGGATTTTATTGTCTCTCTGAGTCTTGGGGTACTGGATCTTGGCAACTCCCATTCTGCAAGCAGCACTTGGCTCCATTTCCATGATTGCTTCAATCATGAGGTGACTTCAGCCCCTCCCCTGCAGATTTTGGCTCCTGATGCTGGGAGAAAGCCGAAGGGTCTCCTATGCCTGCCTGCAGGGGCAGCTGTACTCCTATAGCGTCCTGACCTCAGCTGGCCATCTACTGGGGACAAGGGGAAAGGAAAGGCATTATGGAAATAGGAAGGGAGCTGAGGGCTGGGGAAGGTTTTCCTTGTCACTTTTGATAAATCACACCCTCCCTCAATTGCTCTCTCCTCGCCTTCGTTGTGGCAAAGTGATTATTGAGGAAGCGCCAGACAAAACCTTACAGAAAAGAAATGGTCTCAGGCAGATGCGCTCCACTGCCCCAGAGCCCCCAAAGTCTCTCTGTGCCTGTGACTGTGACATAGCATCCCAGAAGCCTCCAGAGCTCCCCAGAGCACTCACAAGGCCAAGAGCATGGACCAGTAAGTGGGGAAAAGGGGGAAAGTCAAAGACAACATCTTAGACTTGACTGGATACAACGTTTTCTCCAATGAAGACCCCAGCTACTCCATTAAAACGAAACAAAACGATAACAACAACAAAAACAAGATGTTTGCTTCTAGAATGGGGGATGGGCCCTCCTGTGAAACTATGTAACCATCAAGACACAATTTCCCAATTTATCTCTAGGTGCTATATTTTATGTGATTCGTGTCTTTCTTCAATCTTTATTTTATTTTATTTTATTTTAAAGACCACCAAGCTTCTACTAGGGAAGGGTTGACTTCCTGGCCAAAGTAATCCATTTCTGGCCAACATCGTCTCGTGAATAATTTCCATATTTACCGTCTTTTATTTATCACAGTTCCCTTTGCACAGGTGAAGAACAGCATGAGGGAGGATGCTCGCCCACGTGCTCCCCCAGGGCTGCATATGTGCATTCCCCCTTACTCTCCTGGCCACTGCGCTCAGCTTAGAGCAAGCCTCGCCAGCCCGCAGAACAGCATGTAGAGGGAGGATCAAGGTGTGTCTGCCTGCACAGCTTGCAAGACAGCCAACAGGTCTGCAAATTAAATGTGAGAGATCAGGGAAGACTGACCCATCCCAGGAAGGGAGAACAGGACCCTGACAACCCAGCTAATGTCTATAATCACAGCGATAAAGGTCTGTAAATGGCTTCATTCCACACTGTCACTCACAGCCCTCGCTGTGCCCTCACTCCTGCTACCTCCAGTGACCCCTGGGATGGCTGAGAAAACAGCTTACCGCTGTGAGTTCTCTTACAGAGCAGCCAGATGGGGCGGCTTTGCTCCATCATTTGTGCCTGCAAAGGGAAAATGCCAACAGGAAGATTCATGGTAATCCATCCCATCTCTGCAAAGCTTCTCTGATTTATTAGGGCATAAACTGCTGTACAAGCTGTAATGAGACATGAATGTTCTGGAAGGCCTATGAACTCCAGGAGGAAATGTCTCACCATCACACTTCTGTGCACCTCATTTATTAACAGCTTATGCCAACATAGCCTGGAAAATCCTGCCATCTTCAGAATCCCTGGCAGTCACCTTTGCGGTAGGCATGGAAGAACCGCAGGAGGAGATGTCCAACTCAGACAAGTGACAGAAAATGTATTGGCACACTGCATACAACCTCCAAGGCTTGTGAAGTACATCATAGTCTCACGACCATGCTTTCTGGGGTACAGGTGCAGGTGGGGGCAAGGACTCCCCAGCTGTGAGACAGACAAATCTAAGTGAATGTTTTGCTGCCCCAGTGTCTCTTGGTCCTGAATGAACATGGGAAAGAGTATGCTTAGATTTCATTCAGATCCCCTGTTACTGGCTTCAACTCCTCCTGGAAGAGTGTTTTCCCCAGCCTAGGGGCTTCAAAACAATTATCATATTTGTGCTCTCTTTGCCCTTTTGATTCTAAATATAGATTAAAAAAATGAAGAGCAGACTGGTCCATGCTCTTTTATATTTCCCGTAGTTTGCAGTCATTTCCTTTCCTTAAAGTATGTGTATCACTTTAATTCGGTTTTGGCTTCATTTGTCAAACGTCACGAAAGAAATGAGATGAAGGAGTGAGTGACCAGGAGAATACACAGCATCCTGACGTGAGATTAGGCATTAGCACCCATGAGATCAGCTTCTGACATCCTTGTATTCATTTCCACACTCTCTCCCAGGCGTAGCATGTGTTAGAGAACTAGCAGGAGCAGGCGCAGCACAGCCAAGGACTCACGGAGTGGTGGTGTGCAGAGTCTGGTGCAAAGCAGAATAGTGAAAGGAACGATTTCGCAATGAAAAGGCAGGACATTCAGACAGACTCGGGGATTTTCTGAGCATGGAGCCCCGGGTGCCTGTGCCTAGTGACATCCTCCAGAACTCATTCTGTTCCAATCCTTGAGGAGCGTGTGGCTTAACCAAGGCCAAACATTCAGACTCAGTGCTCAGGAGGAAGCAGCAGTGTGCCATGCGAAGCCTGACCAAGGCATGCGAGTTAGGCTGCGCTGAGGGCAGGGAATGCCTGTGTTGATACCGGAAATTGTTCCTGTGCTTGTCTCCTTGCAAGAGACAGAGAGGCTTAAGCAAATGCTTCAAGGAGAGAGCCTGTGATTGGGAAAGAATCTGGTTTAACAAAGTAGCGGAAGTGTCTTCTCTGCCAGAGGCTGCATGCACCTTACAGTGCCTTGCCGGCTCTCTGGAACTACTGGGAAGAGCTCAGGACTGAGGGCTTTCTCATCTGCTGTGTTGCCAAGAGAAACATAAATAAATCCTCCTGGTTCACTTGGGCCTGTAGATGTTTAATGGGCACTGGAACCCAGTGAAAAGGGAGGGTAACCGTTTTCCTCTTTGTCACCTTAATCTTCAGGCTAAATTCCATTCAACTTTCATGCAGACATGCAAATTGCCCAGTGAAGCCAGTCAGCTGCTCTTGTGCTCTTTGGGCAGCTGCTGTGGTGTGGGCATCTGAATGTTTTAGACAATACCATGACCACCTTTTAGCCCAGCTTCGCAAAATGAAAGTGTATTTTTCCTTCTGATCAGAACCTGGTCTCACCGTCAGGCAGCTGTCAGTGGTGGCAACCTTCTGCTTCCTAACCTGTGAGCTTGGCTTCTATTCCCTGCACCCCTGACTCACATCTACTGTTTCTATGCCTAAAGTCCTCTTGTCTCCCCAGATAGTTGCCTGAGTCTTCTTCTAAGGTTCTCACTCCTTGTGCTAAGGGCTGAAACGATAAACGATAAACCCATTTTCACCACTACAGCCCTCTTGGCAGGCTAGCCAAGAGACTTACATTGCAAACACCAGAAGAAAGAATTTGTTTTTAGTTTAAGAGACTGAGAACCCCCCATTCGCTGCAAAGCAAATGTCAAGACTGAGCTCAGGGTGCATTCCACACCTGAGCAATAAGCCTGTGTCAATACTGCCTAAAACACTGTCACTGTAATTAAACACAGAGAAAGGCCAAGGATGTCTCCACGCCCAACGGTGGAGCCTCTGCTCACATTAACTATGCCGGTCTTGGATTCTCAGAGCATCAGACCCAACATCCTAGCAGGGTTCCTGGTGGCAGAGCCTAGAATCTTCCAGGGTGCATGCACTTGAGAAACTACAGAAGAAGAATGAAGGTCAGGGTCATTTGGCCTTGGCCACACATACACAGGTCCATATGGAAAGCAGAAAGGGACTTTGATGTACTGTTCCCTTTGCCTCTCCTATCAGATCTGATTTGTTATTGATATTTCAGCTATTCTCTCCTGTGTTTAGAGGACTTGACTTTTTAAATCATCAATATTTCATGAGGTCTATTGATATTTGATCTTAAAATCAAAGTGTTCCTTAAACACAACCAAATTAAAGAATCCTCTGAGATTTTGAGTAAGGAAATGGTTTCTTTATAGCAAATCTGCTTTATTTTCTCTTTAAATCTGTGGTTCAAATACATATATTGTTTTTACCAAACCGGACTGTTGTATCTATGTTTAAACCAAGTAAAATGATCCATGAGGTGATCCGATGTCCCATTAGGTATGAAGGTAGAGGAAGGAGTCACAAAAAATGAAACAGGCTCAGTTAAAATGTCAAGTAGAAAGTCCCTGCAGGTGCCACTGGCACTGACCCCTCTTACTGATCCCTCCTACCTTCTACTATGGGTGAGCATTACTGATGCTTCCAACTAGCTAAGATCAAAACTGACTGGCAGATGTCATAATCCAGTCTTAAGAATCCAATCCCTATCTTTCGCTTTTTTATAGAAATATCAAATCCTACGATTCAAGGGTTCGACCTTCATGTTTGAAAAGAATTCATTTAAAGAAGGGTCTTTTATGTGAATAACTTATGAATGAATGTTATAAGGCTGTCTAAAGCTGTGTCCATGCATCATATATGTTATAGTAGTCAGAAAGTAGAGGAAGAGCTAAGCTCTACTGGACCCAGACCTGTGGATTTAGCTAGAGCAGCCTCTACTAAAACCAGGAGTGAATTAGCCTCTGGAGTAACACAGTTCACAAGCAGTTCTCTGTGCATGTGGACCATGTGGTCTATGTGTATGTATTCACATGTGGGCATGTGTATGCAGGTGTGTATACCATGCATGGCGTCTGGAATTCAACATCGGGTATTCCTCAACCTTATGGTGTGAGGCTGGGCCTCTCATGGAACCTGAAGCTCACTGATTTTTCTAGATTGACTGGCCAGTGGTTTCCAGAAATCCACCTGTCTCCACCCACAGCCACACCTCATGCTGAGGTTGCAAGTGCACACCACAACGCTCAGTGTTTTACAAGTATGTGCCATCCAACTACGACCCTCGTTCTCCAACAGCAAATTCTTTAGCCGGTGAGCCATCTCGCTAGTCCCAGGAATAGCTTTTCTGATGGGAATAAAATCTGGTTCTAGGTCTGCTCCTGGTTGTAGCCTTCACCTCAAACCACATGGGCAGATTCGGCTGACTCGGAGCCAGATAGAGGTGTCTAATGACACTAGGTGTTCAGACACTGTTGGGGATAACACAGTTCTGGGTTTCCCTCACACTGCTAGGTAATCCCTGAATCACATGATTCAAAAATAAGACTGACCTTCTTTCTATTCTAGGAAAATTTAGTTTCCCATCCTCCAAGTCCTTTCTGTATTTGTCTGGTGGCACACGTCTGGACAGAAGGGACCTCAGAACAAAACTGACATTACTATCTGCGGCCGTCAGAACAGACACAGGGACCCGCATGTGAAGGGAGGAAGGTGAGAAGACACCTGAGCATTCTTCCCTGCGATGTCACCACGTGATGGAGCAGTTCCACACACAGCCTCTGCAAAGGTACATGTAGAAACCAAGTCAGAAACACCCCTTGAATCTTTCTCCAAATGGCATCTTCTTGGCCCAGTTTCCACTCACTAATGCATTATGGAAAAATCTACTTCAAAGGAACGTTTAAGCACAATTTTGTTCTAACTTTGTCTGGTTACCAAGGACTTACTTATAAAGAATGCTTTTTATTTTTCTGCTCGCTTACCTAGTTTTTACGTACATTATCTCTGATTTCCTCAATGTCAGCTTCTCCTGCATTATTAATGCAATCCACTGACGCTGTCTATTGAGAATTTAAAAGATCTTGAGTTTGCCTCAAGATTAAACATAAAATAAGGAAACCTTTTTACCTAGTGGTGAACTACAGTTCTGTACCCAGAGGCAGATTTCCATGGGATAGATTTAACATTCCATATGCATGCTGCTCTCTCTCCTTATTCACCCTTCCATCCAAATGTCCATGGTCTTCTCCCTGCAACTGTGCCCTGACTTTCCCGGAAACCCATTCACCCAGCCACCTATCCAACCCCACCGATGACTACTGCTTAAGCTTAGCAGTCCAAGTCCAGTGGACTAGTGCCCCCTGGCTTCTGTCATCTACTCCCATTCCTGGCTGTCCTTGCGGTAGTATAAGTATAAGTCCTTTGGGGGAAATCATTGCATGCTGGGATTAGTAGAGCTACTTTATGCCTGGCCATTTAAAAAATATCTGAAGCTAAGGAAAATGGAATTTCTTGGAATTAAAGGAAAGTGCCTCATAAAAATAACTTGGTGTTTCATTCCCAAGGTCTGTAACTGCAAAGAAAACTTTTCTTGTTGAGTGAGGAGGCAAGCCCCAAAGGACTGACTTGGAGCTCAGTGCTAAAGGACAGACGGAGCACCGGAGAGTTGAATGCATTTCATTACCTTGAACTTACTCTACAGGCATAATTAGAACTCCTCTGAAAAGTCACCTAATTATGTAATATACAGCAAAGTATGTGAGCATTTCATTTTGGCATTAAGCAGCATCTACCAAACTCCCTTTTAATCTACAATTCCATACTTGAAGGGGAACAAACAGGCTAGGTCGTTTCCACGGTGATGCTTTCCGGTTAGCACCAGCAGCTCATCTAACAGTGGAGGACACATCTTCCCCTTGAGGCATCTCTAGAGAAAAGGCATCTTAGATCACCCTGGCATATTATTAGATGCCCCTGTTGTCCTAGAGTAGTGTAGCCTTGGGTACATTATTTCTCACAGAAATATTGGTAGTGTGGGGGACCAGAAGAGACATCCCTAACCTCCCTCTAGGTTGCCTGGATGGAACAGGGCTACCTGGCCCAGCAACAGAGCTTATGGTAGAAGCTCCTGGAGTCCTAAGCCACGCCACCACTCCTACCCCTGCCTACCAATTGTCCAAGACTCCTTCTGCCTCCTAACAGCTGGTCTAGAAGTTTCCTCCACCTCATTGCTTTCTGACTTTTCTGTCACCAAGAAGCCTCCCCTCCCACTCTGGACCCAGGAACTAGCTTTTGGGCTTTTCAAGAACTTCTCACTGTGTCAAGACAGACTATCATTACAGAGCAAAGGTATCTGTCAACCAGAGAGGAGAATGCAAGGCACAAGTAGGCAGCTGTGAGTGCTGGAAACTTGCAAGAGAAAATTTACTCCTGAGGCAAGGAAGCAAGGAATCCAGATGACATAGGCACGCCAATCACCCCAAATATTCCAGAGGCGCAACGAGACTTTCTTAAGACACCAGCAAATTATGTGAGCATACATGTTTGCCTTTTAAGGGGAATCTATCAAACTCCTTTTAATTTAGGGTTCCATACTTGAGGGGGGAACAAACAGCACAAACCACCAGAGTTTTGGAGACTTCAAATGTCAGGGAGACTATGTTGGACATGTAGATCTGACCTTCCGAGTTGTGAAAGTTCTTCAACCACACCTTGATTGGAGCTCTTGGGTTGTGAAAAAGTCCTGGGGGAAAGGATGGGCCTACTTGTGGCCCCAGGGCTTCTTGATGGGGAGAGGGGTGGACTCTCCTCCCTGGCCCCTCTTCAGGACCTTTACCAGGAAGCACTCCAGAACTTCTCTTCTCAGGCCTTCAGTTGGCCCCTGGGGTGAAATCTTTTTTCTATGCAGGATTCCATCCTGGAGAGCCAGCCAGTATTCATGAAAAAGAGAAGCGAACTTTCTTCTCCTTGATTGTTCAGAAGGATTGTGATGATAACTGAACCATCTCAAGTCATTTCCAACGAATGGAAAGATTAACATCTGCACAGACAAAAAGGTCAACGCAAGCTGGGGACAAGCAAAGACAAGCTTCTTCGGCTGATATCATCAACCACAAAACAGATGCAATGAGGGGAGAGTGGTGGTGACGTGGCCATCCTCCCAGTTATAGACAAATGCCTTCCCCCCTCACACACCGGACTCCATCCTTGGGGTGTTGGTCCCAGGGCTGGTGTGCACATGGGGAGGAAGGGGCTCAGTCTCTGCACCTCATGCATCTCACACATGTGTCAGCTGGTATGAGTTATCCAACAGTGACCACATTTTGGGGAGAAATCACCCATTGATTTATCACAGGGGGCATAAATCATAAATGCATTTAGTTGTCTTCATCGCCTCTCCTGTCATCCTGCCCCTCTGAAGTGAAATTAAGAGGCAGATGTCTTATCTGGGATCAATTCCAGATCCCATTTGGGTTTAAAAAGGAAAGCCGGGGAAGGGTTTCATACAAACCTTCCATCACAGGTTGATCAAAGTCTTGGTGCCTTGAAGGCCAAGCCCCAGTGCCATAGTAGATAGCTCGGAGAGGTCCAGGGATGCAAGAGGTAGACACCTTGGCTCACACAGTTCCCTCACATCCCAGAGGAGACTGAAGATGCTAACAAGTTCCACTCTGTCTCTAAGACAGAACTCTCCCCCATCCCATACACACCCTGTGGCTTACAGCTGCCAAGGCCTGCAGAGATTCTTGCTCAGGGGGAGGTCCCAAATGCCATGGAAGAACAGAGACTGCTTGGCTGCAAATTTTTAAATTTAGACTAAACCACAGCAAGGGAAGAAAAGGATTCTTCCAGAAAGTTCTCAAGAGCTTCTCTTAAACACTTCTACTTTCTCCACCCTCAGATTCCGTGGAGGTCTTCGGGGGTCCTGCCTCATTCATCGCTTTCCTCACAATTCCTCTCCTATTCTCCCTCCTGGTTCCAAGTGCTAAAGTCTGCACAGTTTTGTTGTTGTTGCTTTTGTTTCTTTGTTGTCTATCCTAGAACTCTCTCTATAGATCAGGCTGGCCTCAAACTTACAGGGATCTGCCTTCCTCTGCCTCCTGTGTATGGGAATTAAAGGTGTGTCCCGCATATGCTGGTGTCGATCCTTGCACCAAAGAGGGATAAGGCATTAGCGAAGCTGTTTTGAAGATTCCAAAGTCAGAAAGCTTGAGCAACTGGTTTGAGATTACACAGTATAAGGTGACATTTATCAACAAGCTCGGCTTTTCTGCGCTTTCAAATATAAGCCTTTCTAGTTCTTGGTTCTTCTATGAAGTTTCCTATTTTACAGCAAGACTGAGAAATCAGTACTCTTTCCTGGGTCTTTGGAGTACATTTGTACATTCCACCAAGGACACCAGCTCCTAATTGTCCCCAGGGAAGGCGGCAGATATGATGAAAGCATATGCTAAAAGGAGAAGGTGTGCTCAGGGAGAGCTTTACTGAAAATGAAGATGGAGATAAGCAAGCCTCTGAAAACACACAGTTCAGAACTTTGATCTATAAAACATGGATGGAAGCTGAACGGCCTTTGTCCTGGGACTGTCTTGACACCACATCAGCATCCCGACTACACCAGTACTGGGAGTATTGGCTCTTGGCCTCCACTGGCCCATCTGAGGCAGTGACAGCATCTTCAGGGGTGCTGTCTTTAAGAGGGAAGCAACACAGACCGGTGCTTTCCTCATGTCCGGAAGTGAGCTGTTAAATGTTCCATGTACTTTTTTAAAATTATTTTTCAAGGGAGACTGAACTTTCATCTAATAAGAAGAGTTCCAAAAAGGGCTGCTTCCTACACTGAGAGGAGAGGAAGGAGTGGCGCTTTGGAAGGCGAAGATAATGACTGTGCAGAGGAAACACATTTCAGTAAGTGCTGCTTGGCTCCTGCTCACATCCTCCCCTTTGGAGTCCTGAACTGGACCGGCCTCCTTTGAAATTCGAAAACCATCACATCTTATCCTATCCCACTGAGGTACAGAATAAGTCACATGAAAGCAAAACTGAAGTAATCCAAATCTTAAAAGCTGCAGAATTTCCATGGGTTGTGGGGGTCAAATTCATAGAGGCAAGAGTTGAAAGTCCCTCAAATCCAGGCTTCTGAAGCCACTGGCTCCACATGCCTGCCCCCAGCCTGGTCCTCCTTCCCCACAGCAGAGGGCACTTGGGAAATCTGCTCCAGAGCTCTGCAGGGGCCCCAGGAGGCTTCCTGGCCATTGAACTAATCCCCTCTCTACATCTCACTTTCAGTTCACATTCCAGTACCGATTTCCACATGGGCCTCTCTGCCTTCCAACAAGGCATGTCAGGCCACAGAATTCATGCCTGATAGTTAGCATACAGCTCATGCAAGTCCCCCAAAGAGGCCCTGTTAGCCACCACCCTCAGCTGTTTCCTCTCCTCCAGAGGAATCCCTGAGGAACAAAGAGACTAGAACAAACCCTTTTTTCACTTTGTAGAAGAGAGAATAATGCACCAAACTCAAATTGAAGATCCTGGGAAGGGGTGGGGAGGCTCTTGTGAGAGGCTCTGGGCTCCAAGGAGGGTCTGAGAGGGATCAGGCTTGAAGTGCTGGGCTGTAGTATCCCACACACTCACAGAAGTGTATTTTCTTCCCACTGTTCATAGACAACACAAGGGTATTTGGGTGGACAAGAAGTTGGTGGCCAAAATCATCTGGCATCAGAAGGCTTATGGTTAATGCTTGGGTGTAGGAAGACAGAATGCATGGTTTGGCTTATAGAGGTTATCAGACTTCCGAAAAATCTACTGCAAAAACGAGCTTCATTTATGAGAAAAGAAAAGTGATCTGTCTACCCCCTCGCCCCCCCAAAAAAAAAACAGAGAGAGAGAGAGAGAGAGAGACAGACAGACAGAGACAGAGACAGAGAGACAGAGAGAGACAGAGACAGAGACAGAGAGAGAAGCTAAGTAAGCAAATAATGCCTCGTCTGGGATTAAAACCCTGTACTGTGAAAGGCTTATGCCAGGTTTAGGGACTCAGAATCCTTCCTATTGGGCTGCTGGGATCAAGTTTTAAAAGTAAATCATCCCTCTGGTGTACACAGCATTAATAAGCAGCACATAGGGAGAGGTGGAAAACTTGCCTTGACCTAAATCCACCTACTCTTCCTTCCATCCACAAATGTTTATCAAGCACCTACTGTGTATTGGGCATTCTACCAGGTTCTAAGCTTAGAAGAAAAAAAACAAAAACAACAACAACAAAAGCAAACAAATAAAAACCAAAAAACCAGAAACTGTTGTGTCTCCTGGAGAAAATAAGTACATCAGAGATAACGGTGCTGGTCAGTAGTCACCACTGCAGTTAGTGCAATGGAGAAGTTGAAGGTGCTGAAGAAAGATGTTCCTACGGAAGGTCATGCTCTCTGACCACAGCAGTCTTCCTCAAAAGTTGGTTCACTGCCATCTGGAACTAAAGACAGTTTGAGACTCTTATTGAGTCCCTGGATACTTTCTAAGTCCCCCACCCCTACCTCACAAGAGAGCTCAAAAGCAAAGTTCTAGGCAGGCTATGCTCTTTGTCCACCCAGGAGTCTCAGGACAGCGGGAGGTGCTGGGGATTAGGCTACAGATGTGGGCTTTGCAGGCCAGTTCTGACATTTGCCCGGTTGTTGGTTCTTGCATAACTTTGTTCCTTTAGCTACAAAGCAGTGCATTTTCAGTGTCTATATCTTAAAAATCCTTCCAGGAGCAACAAAGTAATGCTTGCACGGGGCACTGCACGTGGTTGACCAGCATTCAGGGATGCTCCTGGACAGACGGAGCCTGTCAAGCAACATGCTGTTCACATGGTGAACAAAACAGACATGCTCTGCTTTCATAGCATTCTGCTTCTCATGGGAATGACAAACACGAGTCACCTCCTAAGGCCTTACCTAACAGTTACAAAATGAAAAGCGGGACCCATAAAAGGAAAAGCCACAATGAAGGCTAGAGTAACCTCAGGCAGGCAGTCAATATGAACATTGAGATGTAGAAGACATCTCAGACAAACCATGAAAACTTGAAGTGCCAGTCAGCGCAGAAGCTGGAGGCCAAGGCCCAGCAGGGGGAACGGGGTACAAATGTCCCAACGTAGCCAGCAGCAGAGGGGACCAGAGAGTACGAGGCATGAGGGGCAGCATCCATGGGGACTGGAATCAGGTCTTCATGGACCAGAGTGAGGCAGCAATGGAAGTCCGAGGAAAGATCAAGATCATCTGTTTCTAGTTTCCAAAAGCTCTCCCCATCCTGTGGGCTGACTTTTCATCATACTGATCATTTCCTGCGCAGACACTGTTTAGTTTGGTGGAGTCCCTCTTCTCTAGTTTTGTTGTTGTTGTTTTGCTGGTCATACTTTGTCATCGTGTCCAAGACAAATTCAAATCATATAAAAATCACATCCAGACTCCACATCGGATAAAGGGTTAATTCCCAAAATAATAAGGAACGCTATAAACTCAATAGTAAAATAAAAGCACAAAAACAACCTGATTAAAAAAAGGAACAAAGGACTTGTATAGCCATTTTCCCAGAGGAGACATACGAACAGCCAGCAGGTGTCTGAAACCATGCTCAATGCTGCAGGCTTCAGGGGAAATGGGAATTAAGGAAATCCCCATCATCCTTGTTATGGGGAAACATAATAAAATCTGGCAAGAAAGGGAAGCTCTATACAGTGATGGGCTGTAAACTGGGATATTCCTTAAGGAAAATAGTATGGAGGTTATTTAAAAATTAAAACAAAACCACCCATGGACCACAATCCCATTTCTGGGAATAGAAGCAACAGAACGGAGATCGGGATTTCTAAATGATTGACGTCCTCCCATGTACATCACTGCTCCATTCGCAGTGACTAGAATATGAGAACAACCAACACTCACGTGGAAAGGGATGGGGAAAGAGGATGTAGCATGCATGTAAAGAGGAGTCTACCTCATTTTCTACAATACAGATGGACCCTGGAGAAACCAGGCTAATTAAACCAATCACAGAAGTACAAACACTACATATTTCCGCTCACATGGTCCGACTACAAGAGTCAAGGTATCAGGGGTCTCAGAGGCTGCAGAACAGGACATACTCCTGGGAAGATGTGAGTTGAGGGGGATGGAGGAGCTGTTGGAAGAATCCTATGAGGTAGTACTCCAGGCTGGCAAGGTGGCTTAGCCGGTAAGAGGGCTTACTACCAAAGCTGATGACCCAAGTTCAATCCTCAGAACCCACAAATCGGAAAGAGAGAACCAACTCCCAATAGTTGTCATTTTACCTCCACACATACACACACACATACACACACACACACACATACACACACACATATACACACACACATACACACACACATATACAAATACACACACAGATACACACACACATACACACACACATACACACACACATACACACACACATACAAACACATACACACACATACACACACATACACACACATACACACACATACACACACACATACACACACATACACACACATACACACACATACACACACATACACACACATACACATATACACATACACACACATACACACACATACACACACACATACACACACATACACACACATACACACACACATATACACACACATACACACACACATACACACATACACACATACACACACATACACACACACATACACACACATACACATATACACACACACATACACACACATACACACATACACACATACACACATACACACACATACACACACATACAAACACACACATACACACACACATACACACACACATACACACACACATACACACATACACACACACATACACACACATACACACACACATACACACACACACATACACACATACACACACACACACACACACACACACTGGCTGAGTTCCAGAGAGCTGCTGGACACTGGTATTGTACACATCTGGTGACATGGGATGTGCCATGAAAGTTCCGGAGTGACATGTATGTTTGGGTTTTGCCTAGACTGTGGTCAAGGTGAGTAGATAAAAATCTCCAGATATGCCAATTGTACATACTAGCTATGTGCTGTGTACACCAATTTTACCTAAAACTGGACATTTTTAAAAGAAAATGTCTCTCTGGCTAATCCATAGAGAACAGGTCATAAGGAATGCTTCCCCCAGCAAAGTACATGGACCGGAAACCCAGAGGGGATGGGAATTTGGTTGTAACTTAGTGCAGGTATGAACGGCAAGTGGAGGGAGATCTGATTAACTAGGCACTGGGCGTATGGCCATTCCTTCCTCACACCAGGTATATCACCACCAGCAGGATGGTGGATGAGGACTTCACCCTCCCTTCGGTCCTGTTCCTCCTCACCTGGTTCTATGAGGAAGGTGATAATTGCTCATGACTGAGACAATGAACACACAAGGTAGTGCTTTGTCAACACACCTTGGGAGCTTTGGCAGTTTCCAGCTACCTAGCTGAAGGAGACATAGGTTAGTAGAAACCCCCCTTTCTAGGTTTTTGCACACTATCCTGTTTAATTCTTTTTTAACAATTTTATTTTATTTAATTAACTTTTTTCATTTATTCTACATACTGACCACAGTTTTCTCTCCCACCTCTCCTCCCATCTCTCCTCCCCCTCCCATCTACTCCCCTCCCTATCCACTCCTCCTCCATCTCATTGGTCCAGGGACCAGTTCCTATAGCATATCAAGTTGAGGTGGGTCCAAGCTCTTCCCCCACAACAGAAAGGCAGGAGAACAAGTTCCCAAAAGTCAGCTAGGTGCCAGGTACATGACCTGATCTCCCTCTAGGAACCTTACAAGCTCGAGCGACACACTGTCACACACAAGCAGAGGGTCTAGGTCAGTATCATGCAGGCTCCCTAACTGTCAGTCCAGAGTCCACGCGCTCTCACTATTGACAGAACTGCACAGTACGGGTCGATTTCCAGGTGTAGAAAATGTGAGCACCCAGACACCACCTTATTCCAATAGGTAGTATTTCCCTGTCCCCATTCCACCCAAGTCCCTCACTCTATAGTCCAACCGAAATAAAGAGAAAAAATACCTTGGAAATAAGAAGATGCCATTGGTACGCAAAGAATGCAGAACTTACTTGGCATATTTTGATTATCATTGGGTATACAGGCTAATAAAGGAAAGTATCTCAGTACCAAAGAGGCAGGACTTTAAAGGCTGGGGTTAGCTCTCTACAGACCAGATGTTTACTTTGTCTGCTATTCCAGGCCAGGCAGCAAAGGCAGGCTAGACCAGGGCAGGAAGGAGAGGGAGTTATCCTTCTGTCCGCTTCTTTCTGGCGGTCCCAGCCAGCCTTAACTGCTAATTGGGCACAGTTTAGAGTCACTTGAGAAGAAAACCTAAACTGAGAGATTGTCCAGACGGCAGTGGCCTGTTGGCAGGTCTGTGGGGTATTGTCTTGGATGTCAGTTAACACAGGAAGGTCCAGCCTACATAGATGGCACCATCCTCAGGCAGGTGGTCAAGGGCTGGATATAAAAACTAGCTGAACATAAGCCAATCTGCAAGTCAGATAGCAAGCATCCTCCTCCATGGCTCCTGTTGTACTTCTTGGCATTGAGGTGAATCTGAAAGAGCACTGTACCGAACAGCAAGAGGCCTTCCCTGATATTTGTGGTAGTTTGAATGCAATTGGTTCCCATAATTTCTCATAGGGAGTGACAATATTAGGAGGTGTGACTTTGTTGGAGTGGATATGGCTTTATTGGAGGAAGTGTGTCACTGCAGGGGTAGGCTTTGAGGTTTCCTATGTTCAGGATACCACTCAGAGTCTCTGTCAACTTCCTGTTGCCTGCAAGATGTGGGACTCTCAGCCTACAGCCAGGTCTGCCTGTGTGCTGCCATGCCCCCTGCCATGATGATAAAGGACTGGACCTCTAAAGTATAAGTGAGCCACCCCAGTTAAATGTTTTCCTTATAATAGTTGTTGTGGTCATGGTGTTTTTTCACATCAATAGAAACCCTTGGTAAGACAATTTCTCTCAATGATGGACTATAACCTGGATGTCTAAGACAATTAAATCTTTTCCTCTCCTAAGCTGTTTTGGTCCCTGTGTTTATCACAGCAAGAGAAAGGAAACAACACTGGCTCTTGCTCCCAATGCCTTCCTCCCCAGCAACACTGCATCCCCTGGCTGGGGACAATTATTACCCCAGCAATAGTTAGTGGATTTCCCAACACTGGCACAATCAACCCCAAACACTTCACTCACTCACTCCCGAAACACTGCAACCTAGCCTCACACGTCCTTCCTCTGAGCCCTCGCCAGAGCTCGGAGACCCTGTCCCCTAGGTTCTTTCTGCAGCAGATACAACTGGTCCAGGTGATGTTTCTCATGTTTCCAGACTGGACAGAGGCTCTTCCTTGAGTCATGGCAGCATCACTAATATTCTCTTCCCTCTCAATTTATGGCTAACACACAGATAAATAGCAATCAGATTGTTGGGCTCTGCCTGCAGGCAGGGGAGGCCAGCAACCATTCTCACAAGCTCCCCATTGATCAATGCCTTGGTGACTCCAAGCATTGATCCCCAGTGACAGGGCGAAGGTCATGGGTTACTGTCTAATATGAGAGGGTAAAATCCTACGACAATCAGTCCATACTCTGGGATCTGGCGCAATTTTTTTCACCTATTAAACAACACTTTCAATCTGAGTTCCAGGCTGGATAGAACTACATAGTGAGACCTTATTTAAAAAAAAATTAAAAAAATAATAAGGACTTGCAATAAGAGAGCTTCCCACAGGGCAGGGCAGAACATTGCACAATAAGCTACAGTAAGCAGAAGAGTTAAGGCTTGCCTAGCACAGTGGGTGAAGGCTCTCAGATAGTCCCTCACTGCAAGACGGTGGAGTCACCTGGTGGGAATATACACCATCCCTCATATGCTTTCTGAAGACAGCGCACCTGGCTGAAAGCCAAGGCCAACAAGCCCTGGAAGGGATGCAGCAGCTGAGGCCGCTGAAAAGGGGCACACAGTTGCCGGGAGCCCGGGATTCTTTCAACAACTGGACACAGACACTCCTCAGTGTGTGTCCTTCCTAACACGACTTGTCATGTTCTTCTTGCTGGAGCCACAAGATGTCTGATGCCAGCAGAAGGAATCAAAATTAACCTGGGAGACAATGAAGCACCCCGGCCTGCCTTCAGCTCTGAGGAAGGACGACGTGCGCTCTCACTATGGTGGCGACAAACGCCTTCCCTGTTACTCGGCTGACTGACCGCGAGTAATGAATGTCCTTACGACCTTTTCAAGACAGCGGTAGGATTTATCACCTTTGAAAGAATACAGCAGAGACACGCACTCACCCTAAACTCCTAGGCTACAGGGTGCCTGCAGTCCAGGAATGAGTGGAAGAGCGTGGGGGGAGGGGTAAAGAAAGGATCCTCTCAACAAAGCCCTGCCACAACACACCAGTGAGAAATAGCAGTCTTCTGAAGCACTTGTGGGGAACAGGGTCTATCCCCTAGACTCCTGCCATCCACTAAAGTTGATGAACCCTGGCCATGAAGATCAACTCCTACACTGCATGTTAGCCTAGTCTTTGTCTTAGTTGCTCAAAACAATAAGCTCATGTACATTCCATACACAAAACCCTCCAGAGCCCCTGTCAATCTTGTATCAAGGAAGGATCCCAGCTTCTTGTGCCCATCAAGCGCAGAGGTGCCAAGCTCTGCAGCCCTGCCAGCCTGTCACATGACCCAGTCCCTGTGCTTCCCAGCCCCAGCCATGCATCCCTTGGTGAATTCTCTCACATGCCCAACTCCATGGTTGCTTTAAGTTATCTAGAGGCTTCCCTTCCTGGCCCATCTACAAGAATGACCACCATGCTGTTCTTCATCTCGGAGCGATGTTTGTCTCATTCAGAAAATATATCATATTTCTTTTTTAAAAATTATTTTCTTTTTTTAAAGGTTAATTAATTATGTGTACAGTATTCTATATGCCTGCAGGCTGGAAGAGGGCACCAGATCTCACCTTGGATGGTTGTGAGCCACCATGTGGTTGCTGGGAGGTGAACTCAGGACCTTTGGAAGAGAAGTCCGGGCTCTTAACCGCTGAGCCATCTCTCCAGCCTCAGTGTATCGTATTTCAAGTGTTATTTGTGATCTGCTTCAGTTTTCTGTGATTCCTTTGTAGGTTTATAGCAACCCCATACTTCTGAGCTCTCTTAGAATACCCTGTAAACAGTTACCCCATGATGAACTGCCTGATACTTTCTTTCAAATATTGCTTCTGCAGCAGTCCCCAACTCCCCTATGTCACATAGCAATCTGGTTCTATGGAAACAGATACAGACAGTGTAGGGGTGGTCATGAGGACTATTTTCACATACACACACACACACACACACACACACACACATATGGATGTACTTATCACTGGGTTGCTCATGATCTTGGAAAAAGCCTGTCTCCTTTCCACCTGCTCAAAGGAAGGTGAAAAGCCATACATGGGAGTACTAGAATACTGGAATTTAGGAAGAAAAAGATAGAATAAAAAAATTCTTTCCAAGTGGCTCTCAATTATTGGAAAACTGAGTTCCTAAAAGAATTAGCCCTTTGGAGGAAACCAACAGCTCTCTAATTGGACTTAATATCCACTCCACAGAGGGGATCATGCCTGGTAACAGAAACCTAACCAACTTCTTGGCTAGTAAAGTGGATCTTGAAGAAGAACCTACAATTGTCACTTCACTAAACCAGTATCACCCCTAACTACCTTCTAAATACTTGTCCGTATACCCACAGATAAGTGTAGTCTTCACCCGCATCAAAGAAGCTTCGCAACAGATGAAGACAAATACAGAAAATCACAAGCCATGTGGAGTTGTGGAACCCAGTCCCAATAGATACATCTGCAACATTTCCCACACCCAGTGCTCAGGGTTCATTGAGGAAGAGGAGGCAAAAGAGTTTAAGGCCACCCGGTGGTGGCGCACACCTTTAATTCCAAACTTGGGAGGAAGAGGCAGGAGGATCTCTGTGAGTTCAAGACCAGCCTGATTTACAGAGCTGGTTCCAGGACAGGCAGAGCTACACAGAGAAACCTGTGTCTCAAAACAGATACTACACACACACACACATACACACACACACACACACTCCACAAGATTGTAAGTTCCAAAGGAACACAAAGTTTCTTGTGCGATTTGTGTCTCTGAAGAATATCAGAGGTTACTCCCATAAAGTCTCACCAACAAGACTTCATAAAAATAATCTGAACAAGAACAGCAACAGATGGGGCTGGAGAGACGGCTCTCCCAGAGGTCCTGAGCTCAATTCCTAGCAACTGCATGGTGGTTCACAACCATCTGTACTGAGATCTGGTGCCCTCTTCTGGCCTGCAGGCACACATGTGGGAGGAACACTGTATACATAATAAATAAATATTCTCATGTTTAAAAAAGAATAACAATAGACACGCTAATGATGATGAAGGTGTCAATCCTAACAAGAACTCCAGGCAACTAAGGAATGCTGAGAGCGGAAGACAAAGTCTGTCCCAGAGGGGAACACAACAATTGGTTAACCACTATAAATGGTCAGCCCTGCACATCAGACAATAGCATCACACAGACGGGACAGGGTGTGCTTATTATGTATAGTAACATTACACAGACAGGGCAGGGTGTGCTTATGTGTGTAGTAACATTACATAGACAGACAGGTTGCACTTATGTGTGTAGTAACATCACACAGACGGGGCAGTTTACACTATGTGTATAGTAACATCACACAGACAGGACAGGTTGCACTTATGTGTATAGTAACATTACATAGACAGGGAGATTGCGCTTGTGTGTGTAGGAACACACGTTAATAACTAATGACAAAAAGAGTCCATGATTTTCTGCAAAAGAGCAAAGAGGGCATATGGGAGGGTTTAAATAGAGCACATGGAAGAAGGAAATGATGTAATTATATTATAATCTCAAAAAAAAATAATAAAAATAAAAAACCAACTCTGTCTTCACTCAGAAGCTAAGCCCCACCCCCCTTCAGCGATGCAGGCTTCATTGAAAGATGAGGTGCAGGGACGCTGAGCTTCTACAAAACTCCTCAGGGGCACGGAGGCAGACCTAAGCCTCTGACCATCCTGAACACCTGAACACCGTAAGGACAAGGCAGACTAAAGCAAAGGAAGGCCTGCCTGGACAAGGCCCCATGCAGTTCTTTAGAGATCTAGGAGGATCAGTTTTAATCTTGGTGCCTTCAAGGGCACGGCACGTCTACAGTGCTTGGACGGCATGCCCTGGGGTGCTCCTCGGATCACAGCTTTCCCTTTACCCCATCTAAAACTGGTTTTGGCTTCTGCCCTGTGGACTCCACCAGGTCACTGAGGACCATCCAAGGACCCTAAGCCCCAGGATACTAACTAACTCCATCAACTGCTATTGGTGCCTAAGTTTTCACTGCAAAGGGGGGGGACATAATAGTAGAGTCCCCATCTCACAGCATGGCACGCGAAAGGCTTAGAACACTAACTGACACTTGACACTCAATAAAAATTTGCCTCAGGTATCAGTGTCATCTTATGATTTAAGAACACAAGAGATCAATTTAAAGCTCATTATTTATTGAAGGAAACTCGAGTTCAGGGGGATGGATGGAGAGGAAGTAAATAGAGAATTCAAGAACAACTTCTGTTGCTTCACATAGAGCCCTGTGAAGATGGACCTCTTAGTGACATCCAAGAGAAAAAGATGGGTCATTATCCACATTACACACACACACACACACACACACACACACACACACACACACACTCGCAAACTTCATGTTGCCCTTTAGGGGTTAATATTATACTCCTAAAGTTAAATAAAAGATTACCTATTAACCTATTCTTGGTGTGGGTAGAAGAGGAACACAGTGCCTGTGTGTTAGATGTTTCCTCTCCCTCTTCTCCTCCTGCTTTTCTAAGGCCTCCCCTGGGAAGTCGACTGAGTCTGACCTATCACCTCACTGAGGCAGGACCAAGCCCTCCCACCCCGTGTCTAGGCTGAGCAAGGTGTCTCTCCATAGAGAATAGGTTCCACAAGTCAGTTCATGCTTTACAGCTAGCTTCATTATCCACACCACCACAGGCACTGTGTTGTTCTTCTGTCCACACCAAGAGTAAGTTAATAGGTAATCCGTTATTTAACTGTTCCAAGTAAAATATTAACCCCCTAAAGGGCACCATGAAGTTTGTCGGCTTCTGGGTAGACTGGTCCTTCCCTGGTAACATGGATTAAGCAGTGGTTCTCAACCTTCCTAATGTTGTGACCCTTTAATACAGTTCCCCATGTTTTGGTGACCCCCAAATGCAAAATTATTTTGTTGCCACTTCATAGCTATAGTTTTGCCACTGTTATAAATTGTGATGTAAATATCTTATACACAGGATATCTGACATGCAGCCCCCAAGGGAGTCACAGCCCTCAGGTTGAAAACTGCTGGATTTAGAGCAATGTTGTTCTATTGAAGTCCAGGGAGAGCTAAAAGCTTTTTGAATGTCTTCAGTCCCTGTACTGAAATCCAAACTAATGGTCTCATGATATGATGATGGGGGATGTCCTTCTGAATATGTGTTGCTTTTATTGGTTGATGAATAAAGTTGTTTCGGCCAATGACTTAGCAGAGTTAAGCCAGGTGGGAGATCCAAACAGAGATAGAGAGCAAGAGTAGGCAGAGTCAAGGAGACATCATGTAGCTGCAGAAGGGAAAAGATGCCGGAACATGACTGGTAAGTAACAGCCTTGTGGCAATATATTGATTAATGGAAGTGGGTTAATTTAAGATGTAAGAACTATCTAGAAATACACCTGAACCATGGTCAAATAGTGTTGTAATTAATATAGTTTCTGTGTGATTATTCAGGTCTGGGCAACCAGGAGGGGCAGCTGGGAAATGAAAGAGCAATCCCCGTCTACAGCATGAGGCGCGTGAGGAGATGGGTAGGATGGGAAATGTGTAGGGTGGAAAGCCCAGGCACAGCCGTGAGTGTAGGGTAGAATGCCCAGACACAGCCGTGAGTGTAGGGCAGAACGCCCGGGCACAGCCATGGGTGTAGGGTGGAATACCCAGGCACAGCCGTGAGTGTAGGGTAGAATGCCCAGACACAGTCGTGAGTGTAGGGCAGAACACCTAGGCACAGCCGTGAGTGTAGGGTAGAATGCCCAGGCATAGCCATGAATGTAGGGCAGAATGCCTAGGCACAGCCGTGAGTATAGTGTAAAATGCCCAGACACAGTCATGAGTGTAGGACGGAATACCCAGGCACAGCCATGAGTGTAGGGTGGAATGCCTAGGCACATCCACAAGTGTAGGGCAGAACATCCAGGCACATCCATGAGTGTAGGGCTGAACGCCCAAGTGTAGGGTGGAATGCCTGGGCACAGCACATGAGTGTAGGGCGGAACGCCCAGGCACAGCCATGAATGAAGGGCGGAATGCCCAGGCACAGCCGTGAGAGAGCTCATTATTCTCCTCATGCTGCCCTCTGCCATGTGAGGATTCAAGATGGCAGCCTTCCAGACTGGAACCCAGTTCTTCCCACACATGCTGGCCCCGGGTCGTGAACTTCCAGGCTCCTAGATTGTGAGCTATAAGTCACTGTCAATAAAACACTCGGACCATGGCATTTTAATGCAATCCAAATCAACAAGGGAATACCTAGTCTTCTGAATCTTGCCAAAGAGGGAATCTGATTCTTTATAACCTATTCTTTCCATCACTCCACTGACCTGAGAGCCATGGTCTCCTGCCATGTATCCACCCGTCAAACTCCAAGACCATCATGTGTAATGGTTATAAGTCTCAACCTTTCAGGTCCTGGTTCTAGCTCAAGGCCTGCAGACTCCCCCCCACCCCACATTCCTATCCCAAGCATGGTAGCCTGGGTATGAAGCAGCACTGAAGGAATCATGAGGATGGGGACCCATCTCACCGCTAAAAAGCAGGAAGGCCCTGAGCATTCTCGGGCAAGGTCTCCAGCACAGAAAAGCATACTGCGGCTGTATAGATCATTCAAGAAGCAGCCTGGGAGAGGGCAGACCTCCACTGCCATTCTCAGCAGTATCCAGGGTAACACACCATGCAGAGGCATCTCAATGGTGCACAACTACACAACACTTCTCTAATTTCCCCAAAGACTGTTTAAAGCAGGCATGGGCACACAGTCCTAAGGCACCATGGAATAGCTATTTCAGGTTCCGTGGGCCAGTCAGTCTCTGTCACAAGCAAACCAGGGCATCAGCCTTAAGCACTATGAAAGCACTGGGCGTGCACACACTAAAATATCCCTGCCTACTGACTGCAAAACTTGGCCTTCCTATGCCTTTCATCATGGAGTATTTTTGCTTTTACTTAAGTTTTATTCCTTTCTGTGTATATCTATGTGTGTGAGTGTGTGTTTGTGAGTTTTGTATTGTGCATACATGTGTGCATTTGCACATGGAAACCAAAGGAAGAGATCAGGCATCCTGCCTTATTCCTCAGAGATTCTCCAATCTTTGCTGGCATGACCAGCTGATGCAGCCTGCCTGGTTTTTGTTTTGTTTTCAAAGCAGGTGCTAGAGATTTGAACTCAGGACCTCATGCTCATAGAGCAAAAACTCTTTTTCTGCTGAGCCATCTCCTCAACCCATTGTTGCTACTTGTCCTTTTTGCTTGTTTATTTTAATTAAAAAAAAAACGCAAGTTATCCATAGACTATAGCCTGCCAGAGCAGATATTAAGCCAAACGAAGCTTGCGGGGGAGAGGCTGCCAATCCCTTCTGCGTGTCATTTAATTAATCACTTTCTACTGGTCCAAGCAGGATCCCTCCATGTTTTATACTTCAGGGGACTAACAAGTGACAATAAATAATTCTATAACTTTAAGTTAGACAAGCAGCCATGCAATGGTGGAAGAGCCAGGCATTTTCCTACTTTAATGTACACAGCATTGATTTAGAGCAGACCCTGGAACAAGCACCTCTGATGTTACAGAGTTCATGTTTTATTCCAAATCCGTTGGAGCTGGTGTTAAGCCACTAACCAGAGAGTATTAAGCAAAAGTAAATGGTGTCTCATGAATGACTAAAGAGCTCCTCACTTCCACTCTCGGAAATAAGTGCTGGCAGGGGACACATTGCATAGGCAATAACAAGGCTGCCTTCAGAGCTTCCTGGTCAGTCTCCAAGAACGCATTCTCTCTAGCAATGTCCTCAGAGATGTTTCATTACGCAGCTGTCTTAAGCAAGGAGGGCCTAGGTAGATACTAAACAGTGTTTAGATGTGACCATCACAAGTGCTCCCCCAGTCTTTTCCCCCATTTCTTCTGCCTTCTCTTTCTTGAAACCCAGAAGTACAGGTGATGTACTGAGGAGTGGACCCAGAGCTACCCTCAAAGATTAGATACCATATAGGGAGGCCTTGGAGGACACCTGCCAAGCTCCGGTCAAGTGCGGCTTTGCTATTGACCTCCCTGACACCATGTGTAGGACAAGCATTGTAAGTTAGGAAACCCATAGAATTACATGAAATAATGAATTGCTATTTTATGACAATAGATATGGGTTGTTTTGCAGCATAGCTCTGGTAAGTGTTTTTCCTTCCTTTCCCCCTTCTCCTTGCTTCCTATATATTGGTTTTTCTATTGCTGTATAACAAATTACTAAAATCAGAGTGCTTGCTGGCACTGTTTTCGAAGGCTGTAGGTGAGGTGGAGAATGGACTGACTTTTCATCCCAACGCCTGGCCTGCTAAGAGTTCACTGCCAAGGTTACTCACACTATTGAAGGAGATTCCTTTTCCTGTGTCTGAAAAACTGAGAGCCCAGCTTTCTTTGGGGGGTTAGTTGGAGGCCCCTTGTGTCTAAAAGGTATCAATTGATCCATCTGCTTGGGATTCTCAAGTAGCCATCTACTTCATCACACCAGCAACGAGAATCTCTGGTCTCTGCCCTTCTTCGAGGGTTTTCGATTAAACAAGCCCCATCCAGGATAAAGTCTCATTTGATCAGCTCAATTAATTGGAATGGGACAAAAACACCCCTCACCACTAGGAAATTCTACTGGTTAGAAACAGGTCACCGACACTACCCACTGGAAGGTGAAGTGATCACACGGCACATAAGCCCTAAAGAGGTGGGAGACAGAAAGTTACCTAAGGTTCTCTTTGTCAGACCTTTTGCCAGGCTGCAATATGATGCAAGCTGGCAGGATTGTTCAAAATAGGGAACCTGTCTTTATATACTCACCAAAAAATAATGGTTAAAGACACCAACAGAAGCAACTTAAGACTGGACTTCTATGCCCTTAAGTCCTAGGGAGTATGGAGTTTAGAGCTCAGCCTTGTATGTGTTGGTCAGTGATGGACAGTTTTCCAGGGTCTAGGGCAAGAAACACTCTGTATATTGGACTGGACCAAGGAATCAGGCCCTTGCGTAGGTAAAGAGGAGAACAGGAATGGTGAAGACCCAACTCCTTCAACTATTTCTTCTGTGTGAGGCTCCCGTCAAGAGCATCAACTTCAGGCAGAGAAATACTAGGAGTGCTTACTCTCAGATTCCACCCCCATAGTGAGTTCAGAAGCCCCACACAGGCCCTGTGTGGGAACCAGCCCTCACTGCAGCGCTGAGTCTTGCTTACTTCTGAAAACCACTGTTTTATAGGAATTGTGTTCCATTCTGTGAACCATTTTTTTCTCTCTCTTGATGGCGCTTTCTGTTTTAATAGTCTTGAAGATTGCCAATTACTGCGTGTCAGACACAACCCTTCACTAAATCGCTAGTGTTCAGAATAATGGAGAAAGATGACTGCTTAGACCTTCCGTGCCATCTCACTTTACTGAGGTGCTAAATCGTGCCAGGGAGCTAGGCAAATTTATCACCTCTACCCTCATGAGGAAGTTCATAAAAACAGAGAATGCATGAAGATGTGAATGTCGTGAAACTCCACAACGGGCTTGAAGGGCAGGGAGGGGTACACTAGTAATTTCTAATAATAAAAGACCCTCTGACTACAGAAGTCCTTTCTGCTTCTGCTTGACATTCATTTACAGGACCCTTGCTCCAGAGCATCAGGAATATGCCAGCCCAACAGTCAGCACTGCTCATGGGGGAAAGGAAGGCACGCTAAAATCTGTACTTCATCCAAAGACTTAGGGCTTTGCCACTGTCTCTCCCTATGAGCAAGGTCAGAATGTCTCAGTACCAATAATTCTGGGTAGCTGCTTTCACTTCACAACCTCCAATGGAAGAGATTTATAGAGCACAGCACATGCCACACACAATGGATAGAATCCATAAATGCCTCTCAAGGGCCCATCACTTTCTTCTTTTCCTTCAGTATGCTGTGTGATGTCAGGCCACTTGTGAACTTTGTTTCTCTTGTAAAATATCCAGGGCCCTAGTCTCCCTTTCTAGTGCTGGCCTCCGTAATCAGACTTTTCTTTGGACTGTCAGCTACCAAGCCATGACATGGGAACTTATTATTAATTACGAAAGCTTGACCTTAGCTTAGGATTGTTCCCAACTAGCTCTTATAACGTAAATGAAGCAGTTTGTATTCATCTATGTCTGCCATGTGACTCATTACCTCTCTTCAGCATAGTACATCCCACTTTCCCGGACTCTGCCTGCTGAAGTCCACCTCTCTTCTTTCCAGAGTTCCTATCTATTTTGGAAGCCCCACCTAGCCTCTTCTGCCTAGCTATTGGCCATTCAGCTTTTTATTAAACCAATCATTAAACCTAGAATGGTCCTAGGCAGGCAAGATAAAACAGCAACACATCATCCCAGTGTATAAAATGATTATCTCATAACAGGTCTCTCACCTGGCACTCTCTGTCACTGAGCCCTGTTAGTTTATGAGACATGAACAAAGCTGTTAATTCAGACACATACTGTACTGTGTACTGCAGAAGCTCAGAATGTCATCACCCTTCTCCTTCACAGTCTACATACTCATTAGGAATGAACATGGCCTCTGCCTGAAAACCATCGCCCCAATTAAATCTTAGATTCTAGCATCTAAAATCTTGTGTTAAGTCCAAGAGGGAACCTTCCCTCTCATTTGAGGGTTAAGTTCTAAGCCCAGTGTCTCTCACTGGTCACACTCAGACTCATGGTGCAGAGTTCTAGATATTCTCAGTAAACCAAGCACAGTCAGTGTCTCTCTCCCTTCAGAGGTGGTGGTTATTCCCAAGGTTAGGCACCAGTTGGTCCCTTCGGGAACTATATTGTACAGAACACGTGCAGCTTTAATCACCAGATTTATTGCTAAGGTAAGATCCTGTGTGTATCAGAGACCTATACAGGTCATGAATGACAAACGTGACATGGAATGACTTTCCCCGTCATAGTCCTGTAATGTACATGCACCCTGGATAGGGCAGTTGGCAATGGCTACCTTCTGTTTCTTTTTGACAGTGTGTTCAGTTCATTCATGTCTCATAAATCAAAGAGACAAAACAGAGAAAGGAAGATTGACATGGTCTGGATGGTCTCATGCTTCTATACAGTCAAGATCATGCACGGAACAAGAAGACACCCAGTGAGGCCTGCTCTACACGACTTTGTCCTCGGCTAAAATCCTATCCTGTAAAGTGACACAGTGGTTCCCACCCGCCACTTCATTGACACGAGCCTGCTAGTGGACCTTGTTTAAATATGCAGGTTATGAAGACATATTTCCAGAGATCTGAGTGCAGGATAGGGTCCCCCAATTTTTTTTTCTGAGAACTCAGACTAGCTACCAGCTTTCAGGAACCTCTGGATTAGGTTCCTCAAAAATATTAATGTCAGTCATTGATGCTCTAGTGTATGGTTCAAAGGTTAAAAAGCATTGTATTGATTTCACCTGGGACTAAGAAATAATTAGAACAGAGGACAGACAAACTGATGAGCACACAGAACTGGGTCCAAGAATAGAGAGAAGATTCTAGGTAGAGCTGGCCCAAGGAAGTCCTACAGAAGCATGCATAATTGAAGAGATGGCTTCAAGGTCTCTGAATCTTAACATTTTACAAATTCAGGACCTACCAGGTAGCTCTGGCTTCAAGGAAAACAAATTAAAGAGAAAAGCCGCATAACAACAGGAGGTACGCCACAAGGAATTCTTTCACACAACACAGTAAACACATCTTCACAGGTGCCTTCCTTCTCTCAAAAACACTTCCATTTCACGACTACCAAAGTCATGGTATTTGATTCTGGATAACCCACAAACATAGACTGGGAAGCCATAGGTCATTAAAATCTACACGGGACACTTATCTGAGGATGATTGGCGGTTGCAATAAAGACTGATCATGGCTACCACTACACAGACGGCATAATCACCAACTCACCTTTCGGTCTGGCCAGTTGTATTTTGCAAAGATGGTATCGTAGGTGTCCACGGCCCCATCAGTTATGAGCATGATGGCCTGACTGCAGATGCTTCCTTGTCCTGTGTGGTTGAACTGTGGAAAGAAATGTTTAAAATAAGACACATGTCAGAGAGTCTGTGTATGCACAAGACCTCCATGGCATGTGGTCCTCGAAATCCAAGAGCTCATTGCATGCTACCAATACAACCCACAGGAGAAGCTCTGTGCATGGGTTCAAACTAACAGCAACTAACTGCAGAAGTTGGAACTACTGTAGACCAAGGCAGTATGTTTTATTTATTTATTTGTGTGTGTGTGTGTGTGTGTGTGTGTACGCACACGCTTGTGTGTGCGCATGTGTTTGTGTTTGGAGGGGGTTCTAAAACACATGCCTGCAAGCTACCTAAGTTTTCCTACCTGCAAGTTCTACCTTCATCGCTGAACACAAGGCACTGGGGAGTTGGCAAAGGCGCTCACAGAGTACACTGTAAGGGCAGAGAGCTCTGAGAGAGGCAACATAGCTGTCAAAATCTTAATGAGGCTGATCTGAGGGAGTCGAGTAGGTACAGAACATTTATATGTTAAAATCAAAACAAGTTTCAGACAAGACAGATGCTAGGAAAATGATAAGTCACACCCCAAGGTTAAGTACTCATTTTGAACACTGAACTTAAAATGCATGTTTTAGTGTAAAGGATTTGTAATCGCTTGCTAGCATGTGTGGCATGGCGAAAACCCCAGATTGCACTTGTAAGTGGGCAGATGCCAACTGCAGCTTCTACTCTTAGCTAGGGATGGGGAATATGCTTGAAATTCCAGCACTAGGGAAACTGAAGGGCAGCAGGATTGCTGCAAGTTTAAGGTCATCCCGGTCTGTGTTTCCAGGCAAGCCTGGGTTAAGTCTCCATTCCCAAAACAAACAAATAAAACAAAACAAAAATCAAATAACGGGGGCTGGGGTTTGGGTGCCTGGCTTGGTGGTAGAGCACTTCTTGTTGTAAATGTGTCAGGCCACACCACACACAGGCTCTCTCTCTCTCTCTCTCTCTTTCTCTCTCTCTCTCTCTCTCTCTCTCTCTCTCTCTCTCTCTCACACACACACACACACACACACACACACACACAACTCCACGCTTTTCTGGGTAGTAGCTGCAAGTGAGCAGTCATAATTACCAGAGTTGTGTACCCTTACTACGAAGAGGAGGCAAAGAAAAAAAATCTGTAACGAACGTTATTAATGATGCAAGTCAAAATAGCGCCAAGTCTTTAAACACCCCATAATTATATAACACTGCTGAGGCACTGACATACAGAACAGGTTTTTAACCTTCAGAAGAAAATGCTCCCTCTACTATAATCCACTCTTTATTCACTTGCTAACATGAGTGAGTGTTGCTGGGGATGAAATATGCCCAGATCACTTCCTTCCCTTAATTTTGTATTCTCTTTGAAAAGACATAGAAAAACTATGCCATATGCCTGATGATGATGATTCTAAAAAGGAGGAAGCAGAGAAGGGAGTCAGGAAGTGAGTTTTATGAACTGTTCTCAAGGAAGACTTCACAAAGAATGTGATTTTTTTCCCTTTCTTTTTCTTTCTTTGTTAAGATCCTATCTTTATAGCAACGACAAAACCCATCTTGGGGGTGAGTGGGTGTGTGAAGGGATAGAGACTGAATTGAGGCTCAGTGGAAAAGCACTTTGTTAGCCTTTCCCTAGAGGAAGAAGGGCACCTCAGAAAAGAGTGTGTTAAATGTATTGGCCACAGCACTGGGAGAGATTGAAGGATACTCTTAGCCTTGCTGGTTGCTCCATTGTGGCCAAGGGAACAAATAAGACATTCAAATTGAAGATATTAATTCCTAGTCTTTATGTAATTAAAAGTCTGATATGTTTGCCATAAATAATTGAATAGATGTATGTATGGATGTATGGATGGATGGATTGATCAATCGATGGAATTACTCTGAGACTTTTTTAGGATAGAGCAAGCCAATCACCACACATGGAAAGTCATGATACACTGTAAAGTCCTCAATTCTAATCTAGATCCAGATGCATGCCTGAGATGTTCCTTTTCCAGAGCATCCATTTCTACATTTGTAACATGGGAATAACATCCTTACATGGTTGTTATAACAGAGGTTAAATGTTTATTGTGTGCTAGGATAGAAGCTTAAACCTACCAAATCTTTATTGGTCTTGGAGGTTGAAACTATGCTTATCTTCCTTCCTTCCTTTCATAGACAGGAAGGTTGAGGCTCAGAGACATTAGCCAAAGGAGAAATGACTACGGTCCAACAGCTGATACCTGACCACAGGCAGGCCAGCCCCAGCTACCATCTGCACTGGCACAATTTGTTATATGGGAAGTCCTTCTGTATATGTGTTGCTTTTATTGGGTAATGAATAAAGAAGCTGCTTGGACCTATAACAGGGGAGAATAGAGCTAGATGGGAACACTAAACTGAATGCTGGGAGAAAGAAAGTGGAGTCAGAGAGAGACCATGCAGCTGCCAAAGGAGAAAGACACTAGCCACCAGCCAGAACCTTACCGATAGGCCACATTCTCATGGTAATTGACAGATTATTAGAAATGGGTTAATTTAAGATGTGAGAGGTAGCTGGGAATATGCTAGAATCACTGGCTGAACAGTGTTGTAATTAATACAGTTTCTGGGTCATTATTTTGGTCTGGGCAGCTGAGAAATGAACAAGCAGTCTCCGTTTTCAGTCTATACTCTAGGTTTTCAGTAAGGATAGGGAAGTTCCTGAGCAGCTAGTGACTGTCATGATCTCAGAATGTCCTCCAATTGTCCTTGTTTTGGGGGTGTAACCTCTTATGTAGCTATGTGGACAAGTGGTACAGATATGTGAGAGGCATTGCCAAGTGGAAGGTCCCTTTATCCCTGAGATACCTGCCCTCCAAAGAGACCAAGACAGTTCTTGAGAAAGCAAGTAATAAGAGTGAGCATGGCCTTCAGTATCTCTGGCTTCCTGATCCAAGACAAAGACCTCTCATTCTTACATACACTCCTGCTATGATGCCATTATCTGCACCAGGCTCTCACCATTGGTCAACCAGTGGGGCTCCTTACAACCTCCCAGTCTGTGAGGAAGTAACTGAGACACCACTAAGATTCTTTCAGGGTATTGTCTTTCTTCCTTACTTCAGTAAGAAAACAAAACCTCCTATCATGGTCTCCTGGACAGGTTGCTGGGGAAATGGGTAAGGAGGCCATATTCTACACAGTCCTTCCAGTCTTTAAAAAGCCCATAGCAAGTCTCCAAATAAAAGCCATTCCTGCTTCAGGTCATAGAGACTTCAGGGACCAGGGACTGGGACTAATCATGAGACTCATTCAAAAGCATTCTGGAAGAAACATTCCCAATAAAAAGAAAGAAAGGGAGGGAAAAGAAGGTTTCTGAGTACTGTGGCTTGGAAGTCAGGACCCCCCAGGAGCTATTCATTATAAAGCCAACCCTTTCCTCTCAGGCAGGGCACCCTTGCATATCATCTGAAGCAATGCAGAGTTGGAGGATTTTGAGGACTGCATTTGAATTCAAATGCTTTGATGAGTAATATCTCTTCTCTTCATATTTGTCTAGAACATTTTTTTTCATTGACTAGGGAGCCTGAGGAAAGTGTTTTCCACAATAATAGCACTGACAAGGGCCTGGTGATGAACCACAATTAGCTCCCTGATTCATCAGTTAGCAGCGAAACTTTCAATGCATCCTGACATTTCGAGCATTTGGTTGTGATTAACAGTCTTTGAAATGTCACTGAATTTTATTTAATTGGCTAAGAAAAATTTTTAAAAGGTAATCACTGCAAAGATCACATTCATTGCCAAAAAAGATAATTGCAGTTGTCACATGACAAGGTAGATGCTAACTACTGTGGCAAACCGGTTCTGTGTTCTTTATGGAGTCTAATGAATGGAGGAGAGATCAAAAACTGGAGAGGGCTTAGAAGTTTATTTCAATGCTCTTTTCAAAGCCATGAGTATCAATGATCACAAGCCTTTAAGTTATCTGAGAAAATACCAAAACTGAAATGTTGGTAATTGCACGACAGAATAAATTCCATTTAATTATTGCAACCTCTGAGCCATTCTAAGCTCCACCCAGTCAGTCTTAATGTGTATGTGGATAAGTCTCTCTCCTCTCTCTCTCTCTCTCTCTCTCTCTCTCTCTCTCTCTCTCTCTCTGTGTGTGTGTGTGTGTGTGTGTGTGTGTAAAAGCTTTTTAATTTTAGAGACGCTTGCAAAGTCAGACATAACACATAGGAAGAGAATTCTATCACTTAAAGGCCACATGGATGAAGTGGAAAATAGATAAAGCCTCATTTTCATGGAAGATTAACCATCTCTGTGTTTGTATAAGAATTTAGCTGTTGAAAAGCCCAAAGGAGAGAGATGGGGAGAAATGTTTCTCTATTAGATGAATGTGTACTCAGACAAATACGGTGCCAGCTGCTAGCCAAGGTCCAGCATGGGCATTTGGCAGCCTCCACTGGAGCTGTTTCCCACTCTCCAGGATTGATGAGCAATCCATTTGGAGTCTGACTGGCCAGACTCTATAGGGTTTCTATAGGCATATGGATCGGTAGAAGGTTTCACTGTTTAAGATAAGGGGAGCCAATAGGATGGCTCAGTGGGTAAAAGGTACTTACTTGTCACCAAGTCTGATCACCTTAGTTCAATCTCCCAAATTCACATGGTGAAAGAGGGAACAGACAAGCTTACGCTGGCCTCCACAATTACACACACATACATTCATACTCACATACTTGTGATAAAAGAATTACTAACAAAGATTTGAGCAGGGTTAAAGGCACACATATTGGCATTTCATCTGGATGTTAGTGGTCTCTGGCACCGTGCACACAATATTTTGGAGAATATAAAAGGTGTTATGCCCAAACATATGTTTAGTGGACCTCGACTACAAGATGTTAATATTAAGTTTATGATATGATATAAAGTATTATGTGAGCCCAGACATCTAAGTACCAAAATAAGCAACACATTTCTCTACCCTACAGACTTCTTCTAGCATTTAAAATATATAAATGCAGTGGCCCTTCTTGCAAAAATATATTTAAGTTTTGAAGTGAAGAACAAATATGTGTGAGTACATTGCCAATATCCAGGATGAGGGTAGCTCCCCAGCTGGCACACCACCCTCTGTTGAAGATTTTGGTAGCTCAGCATTTATCTGGCTGTATCACTGGCTCAGGAACGTTTGAAGCCAAAACTGATGAATGAAGGGGACAAGTAGGGAAAACAATTAAAACAAATGTTCCAGGGAAAGAAACGGGAGAGGGGATGGATGGGAGGCCATGCGAGGGGCGAGGCTGTCTCTGAGAAAAAGCTAGAGCTGTTTTGAGGCAGGATAGAAAGACTTGGAGTTCAGGGTGTGTAGGCCCATATTCTATATGGCATGGCAAGCCACCAAGCCATAGGCCACACCTGAGATGGGTCACGTATCCTGCCAGGCAGGCTGTCCCTAACCTAACAAAAGGTCAAGATATTTTGTCCCTTTCTTTGTAATAGCATACAGAGCAGACAGGTAGTTGTGGACATGACAAAAGGCCACTTAATGGTTACCTAGGAGACAGAATGCTAATGTATTTCACCCTCAGTTAAGTTTTGGTATAAAGACTGTTTAGAGAATAAGCGGAGGGAATTCTTTAGGATGTGAACTCAAGATATCATGAGGGATCTCTGGGAATCTCCCTCCCGATGAAACCATGTGAGTCATGTCTTTATTCCCATCTCCTCCACGCTGGTTCAGAGAGAGATAGTTTATATTGGGGTCTGGTTTAGAGAAATAATTGAGGGTCTGGGTTAGCACCAGACCCGACAGGGGTGTGGAAGAAGGGATCCCCGAGACTAAAGTTTAGTCAAAGCCTTCACCTGCTGAGGATCAGGAATTCCAGCATGGTTGGTAAGACTTGCTATAAAGGTGCTGGTAGGGAGGCATTATGTATTTTATATGAAAATATTTTCTAATAAGGAAACTAAAACAGCAACGAACAATGCCTAGGCTTATAGGCAAGTGCAGTATGACCTTATTCCTATCCAGGACACTTTCTGGAAATTCCACAAACAATTCTATAAGCGTTTGTTTACAGCATAAACACCCTAACTTCTCTTATGTTTTTGTTTTATCAACTGCAATCATCTCAGGTGCATCTCTGGCGTTAAAAAGGGATCTCATTTGGATTCTTAGCCGTATATGTCTCACTCTTTCCTAGAGTGCCTCTCTTCCTCCCAGTGTGACTCTCCCATCTGCCATGGGGAAGCCGCTGCAGTAACCCATAGCGTATCTTGACCTGGAGTCCTAGCCATGAAAGAAGCAGGACAATGCAGGGATGGCCAAGTCTGGTAAAGGTAATGGGATCTCACTGGAGGCATAGTTCTCGAGAGCTGTCACCCAGGTGGGGATGGGGCTCCTTGGTAGGAAACTGCCCTTGGAATTGCATGTGCAGCTGGAAATAACTCCAGCAGGAAATTGTTTACCATGTTGGACCTGGATAGAATCCTTTCTCTGGTCTGTGCACACCCTATTTAGGGTAAACAGCCATTTCCTTATGTGTCTCCAGGAAAAGTCACATGTTTGCCTTCATAGATAAGAAGAGCGGAGCTGAGAAACCCTTATTCAGTACCACACAGAGGTTCTCCCTGCTCAGTCAGCCTGACTCCAGAGGACCACAAAGCAATTAGTCCCCTAACTCGCTCCTCTACCACCAAGAGCAGGGAAGCAAGGATGAGCCGTGGGGAAGACTTCCAACAAGAGGCTGAGCTCAGAGTAGTTCTTGAGATAAAAAGACGGAGCTTCCAAATTAGGACAAGTCTTTCAGCATCACTTCTTAGAGACTGATAACTCGGGACTGCTGGGACTGACAGCTCTGGGGTTTGAAAAGTCACCTGCCTGGGTCCAAACCAATGTGAAGAAGCAGCTGACCCTCTGCCCAGGTCAGGGGGTTTCTAAGCTATTAATATGCAATTAACTAAGGTGTACTCTCTAACCCATGAACTGTGTGTGTGTGTGTGTGTGTGTGTGTGTGTGTGTGTGTGTGTCTGTGTGTGCCTGTGTGTCTGTGTAAGAGAGAAGGGGGCAAGGAGAGAGGTGGGGGAGGGGAGGAAGGAAAGAGAGGGAAGGAGAGGGGGGTGGGGAGGAAGGAGACTGACTCCAGGAGCTCACTGTGTAGCTGAAGATGATTTTGAACTTCTGATCCCAACTGCCTCCATCTCCCAACTGCTAAGATTATGGGTGTATGCCACCATACACAATTTACATATTACTTTTACATATTGCTAGCGTGTAAACCCAGGACTTTGTGTGTGCTAGACCAACACTTTACTGAATGCATGAACTCTTGTATATATGTTAATCACCTGTAGCTTACAGATTCTGAAAATGAGGCAAGAGAGGCTGGCTTTGGGTTTATACTGGAGAAAATGGCTAGCCACTTCGTTCCATATTTTTGTACCACGGCAAGAGGAAAAGACACTGGCTCAGGATTGAAACCACAGTGGCTTTCTTTGTGCGAAATGTCATTGATGAAAGAATCTCTAGGTGTTATTCCAACCTTTGACCCAAGAGTCAGTGTACCTTTGGGGGTATAAAAACCCCAAATCTAGACTGGGATTTTACTGAGTGGCAAAGTAAAATCAAGCAAAGCCCAGGCCTAGAATCCAGACTAATTATCTACCACCCACATGCTGTGCATTACCAAGCGACTCATCACCCAGACCCTTCATTTGCTCATGTGCAGAATGACAATAGCCTGCCCTGCAGAGCTGACACCCTGATCCAGACGTAGGTGCCATTCTGGTTTGCTCCTGTTGCTCTCAGAGCACCTCAGGATTGAAAATAACCCTGACCGAGATTTTCTACAAACCCCATCTATTGTCCTAAGCCTGAGCAAGGTAGGTCAAAGAGGTCCTTACATCACTGAGTATGTTGAAGGCTTCGTTCAGAGCGATGTCCAGCATTCCGATTCCTTTGGCGAAAAGCTTGTCCAAATGCTCCCTGAAGTGCTGAAAGGACAAAGCATAAAATCCGTTAGGACTCTGCATGCCTCCCCGCATCATGGAACCTGCTACCAGCTCATCCCCAGCTCTGCCACCACTCTCCGCACTGCTTCGGGAGGCTCAGTATGGATGTCACCCTCTTTGTATCTTAAGAGGCTTTCTCAGGCCATTTGCTTCTCAGACCAGTCCACAGGGATTCCTTTGTGCCCTAGTTGGCCTCTCTGTGACAATGATAAAGGACACACCAAAAACAACTCCAGAGAGAAAGGGCTTAATTTCATCCTAAAACCCCCAGGTCAAACTCCATCACTGAGAGAAGGAAGGACGGAGGCTCAAAGCGGGGTCCTAGAGGCAGGAACTGAGGCAGAGATCCCAGAAGAAAGGCGCTTAGTGTATTGTTCCTATGGATTGTTCAACCACTTTCTTGTTTCAGGACCACCTAGGGGCAGAACCACGCATAGTGGGCAGGGCTCTCCCACATCAATCATTAACTCCCCACAGACTTGTCTACAGGCCAGTCTAACAACCATTTTCTCAGGCGGGGTTCCCTCTTTCCAGTATCTCTAATGTGTAGCAAGTTGGGCCTCCCTGGTAGCAACCCGAACTCTCCTCTGTTTCTTATGATTCTGTAGAAATCTAACCTCAGCCTCATAAGACAGTAGCTATGAAGCCCTGTAAAGAAGTATGACGCACGAGGACATGGCTCATGGATCACACAGCGTGCTCGAGTCTGGACTTGGATTTTGTTTGTCTTAGTGGTTGGTACTAAAGATGGATCCTTGCACATGCTAGGCCAGCACTCACCCATTGTGCTACACCCCTTCATTCTTTACAAAGAACTTAGTCCCTAACTGGCCCCAGGGCAGAATCACTGTAAGCTGGGTTCTGCATTACAAGCCCATCTGGTATCATAACCTTGTCCCACGCTCTGTGGCTCTCAGGTTTGTACTGCTTAGCTACCGTTCTTTTAATCCATGTGTGGCTAGGTGTCACCTGCTGCTTTGGGCAAGGGTTCCTTTGATTGTTGGACATGGAGAATCAAATGGAACAAAACGTGCCGGATTGGCTCACTGCTCTTTGTGACAAGGTCAGTTGATTTTGCTTTGTTTTTCCTGTTCCAATTATAATTCATACATCAGGTAAAAAAATAATTCCCCAAAGAGAGCACTTCCAAATAGTGTCATAGCTAGAGGAGTCCTTGGTTTCTCTTTCTTCTCTCCTTCCTCATTCCAAAGTGTACCCTTCTTTCCTACT
Source organism: Myodes glareolus (assembly GCF_982192425.1). NCBI lineage: Eukaryota > Metazoa > Chordata > Mammalia > Rodentia > Cricetidae > Myodes > Myodes glareolus. The sequence continues at coordinate 27,930,733 of NC_142030.1, read as the reverse complement.
GATAAGGTAAACAACCCCCTGGTCTCAGAGCTGCATTTTCCTCTCAGTCCAGCTCTATCTCCATACAGAGAAGTTTTCCAGGATACTATTTCCCAGCTTGTAATGTCCACTAATCACTGCTCTAGCCAGTTTGGTAGCCATGGCTGACCTCTAGATACTGATGTTTAAGCAGAAATAAACTTACCCTCCCTTAAAAGCCATGCTCCTCTACAGCTCCAGCCATGTTTAGGTGCCCATTAGCCCCTGTGTGACTACTACCTCATTGTCAGTGTGCATGTAAGAACGCTGCCATCACTACAGAGGGTGCCACCCAACAGTGCCAAGCTGACGACACAAGAGTCAGAGCGACCATTCCGGCTCATCATACCAATGACAAATGGGGAACCTGAGGCCTAATGTGGTGTGATGGATAATCTTGGTTGTCAAGTTGAGCGGATGTGGAATCAACTAAGAGACAGGCCACTGGGCATACTTGGGAGTGACTCTCTTGATCTAGTTATTTGAAATGGGAGGACCCATCCCAAGTGGTGGGTGGCAACTTCTGGGGGCAGCTCAGGTAATGAAAGGAGATCTGAAGGGAAAGCCTTGCTTCCTGCCTGCTTACCTTCTTAGGGCCTTTCCCAGTACACCAAGTTCCCGGGCTTCCAACATACTGAAGCCCAGTGGTTCTATAAGGCTCCTCTAAGCCTTCAGTGATAGACTGCGACTGTCCAGCTACTTAGACTCATGGGATGAGTATCTCCCTGGTGCTCAGCCTCTGCAGTATGAAAACAGCTATTGTTAAATCGCTCAAACTCTATCCTGTAAGTCAATTTAGTAAATCAAGAGACCTCTAGAAGATACAGATAGAGACTGTCTTAGTTAGGGTTTCCATTGCTGTGAGGAGACACCATGACCACGACAACTCTTATAAAGGAAAACCTTTAACTGGGATGGCTTACAGTTTCAGAGCTTTAGTCCATTATCATCACGGCAGCACACAGGCAGACCTGGTGCTGGAGAAGGAACTGAGAGTTCTACATCTTGATACCTCAGGTGGCATTAAGGAGACTGCACACTGGGCATGACTTGAGCATATGAGACCCCAAAGCCCACCTCCACAGTGACACACTTCCTCCAAAGGCCACACCCACTCCAACAAGACCACAGCTCCTAATGTGCCATTTCCTGAACCTATGGGTGGGGGGCATTTTCTTTCAAACCACCGCAGGGACCCAAGACCCTTTTTCTTTCTTCTGACTCTCTTATACTAACAAAATACACATGATTTGAAGAATACCTAGTTTCATTTCTGTTGCTGCGATAAAATCTTAACAATAGAAATCCTAACTAAGACAAGGGCAGTGAGACTGGGTCGTGCCAGCAGGGCTAGACCACGCAACACAGACACGCACGGTCTTTCCCCATGAGTAAGCCAGCGTACTTGCTTCTGTGCTCATCCAGTTTGAGTTGGGTTTGGGCATCTGAAGTGAGAGGATCTCTGTGTACCACAGCTGTCCTCTCGTGCTTCCCCTTCCTTTAAGTATGTGCGTGCATGCATGCACACATGAGCATCAGTGTGCATGTGTGCACATCCACATGGAGTCAGAGGACAATTCCAGCTCTCACTCCTCAGGTGCTGTTTCTCCTTGGCTTCTCAGACATCATGGAACTAGCCTGGAACCTGCTAAGAAGGCAAGGCTCGCTGACCTGTGCAGGGTTTCACCGATCCCTACCTCCTCAACACTAGGACTCCAACCATGTACCTACGCGCCAGCCTTTTTGACATGGATTTTTGGGGTAACTGAACTTAGGTTCTCATGCTTGCAAGAAAGCACATTATGGAGTTATCCCCTAGCCTCCCCTTCTCTCTTTTGGTTTTTCATGACAGAGTTTCTCTGCACTACAGCCCTGGCTGTCCTGGTACTCACACTGTAGACCAGGCTGGCCTCAGACTCACAGAGGATCACTAGCTTCTGCCTCCTGACTGCTGGAATTAATGCCAGCACTGCCCAGGCCCACCCTTCTTCTTAATCACTGTCCCTGAACTTGCTACTTACCAAGTGTCTGTGCCAGACAGAACACATCAAAGCACTCTATGCCCAGCGGATCTTTAGTGTTTACCAGTGACTTAACACTGTTTTGGTACCATGGCTATATTAAATGCCATCTTACGTACTAACATAACTGAGGTTCAGCCCCTGAATATTGACAAACAGAAACACAATGAATACTCTTGTTCTTGCTGTAACAGGGACCATGAAGCCTCAATCTTGCCATCTGTGGAATGGTCATGGTAACTGCCTGGATGGTGGATAGAACAGAGTCCACCAGGATTCAGGAATACAGGAAGACATGTCTGTCCCCTCCTGTCCCCATTTTGCCTCTCCTTTAAGACATCTTTCTTTTCTTAGCCTTCTTTTTCCTCTTTGCACTCAGAGGTATGGGCTGTTGAGAGACGCACCTGAAGAGAATTGTGGGCCAAGAAAACAATGTGAAACCCTCTTCATTTCAGAGTCCCTTCCTGTTTCATAGCTTGTGACAGGAAATAACAGTCACATCACAGGACAACAGGTCTGCAGTCACTGAGAGAGGGTGCTCATCCATGAGCACCAGAATGACAGTCCTAGGAGCCCATTCAGTGCCCGTGCTGAGATGTTCAAACAAAGAAGAGGCGAGGGAGCTGGGGTCCGGGAGAGGGGAGTTCTGCCCAGGCCCAGGGACCACTTTCCTCCTAAGGACACTGCACGCCAATTTTCATGTCCTCCAGCTGATCTCACCACCACATCACAGCCACAGGCTTTCTTCCACACACAAGCTCTTCTGAGGGAGTGGATTGTGGGCTTCTTTAAAATCTTTCAACTCTTGCACAAATGGAGGAAGAATGGATGGCATGGGGAGGACTATTATCAATATTTAAATTTAAAAAGAAAATCAGAAAGCTGGTGGCTATGGAGGTGGCTTAGTTGTTAAACGAACTACATCTTAAGCAAGAGGACTTGAGTTCAGCTGGAATACAGATACGTGGAAACAGGAGGCTTTCGGGAGCTCATTGGCCAGCTAGTCTAGTCACTTGGTGAGCTACTGGTTTAGTGAGAGACCCTATCTTAAAAATAAGGTGGCAAGCAAATAAACACACACATATGCATGCATGCACACACTCACACACACACAAATGCACACATGTGCACATCCTCACCCATCCCCCGGAAACTTTATACTTCAGATGCTTTCCATACCAACTGTCTCCTTTGCAGCTCTGTCATCCAACACACCTTGGAAAATAACATCTTGCCCTTCAAGGGCCAGGCTGGTTTAGATGAATACAAACATGGCTAATTTCACTGATCCATTAATCCCCAAGGGTCCTTGGGAGCCTAGCTACAGAAGAATAGAAGGTTCCAAATTGCTGGGCTGGGAACTGAGCAACAGATGTGGCCAGAAGGTAGCCAGTCCCTATGCCTTTTCTAAATTAAACAGTTTGTGGGAAGTAGTGACAGCCCTCCCGTATTATTAAACTTCAATAAAGGAAGAATAAGGTGGCTTTTTATCTTTGCTTCAGGCAATTCATGTGGCATATGCTGCTGCCCAGGAAAAGGCCTTGCTTCCAAAGCAATTAGTGCAGCTTACTGCCTGGGGAGATAAACCTGCCACCGCTCCTCCTGCTCAGTGCCAGCAGGAACCAGGGAGTCTGCTTATCTCCTTCACACAGCCACCACAGCCCGGCCCATGGAGGTCCCTGGTGCAGTGGGCTCTCCCTCTACCTGTGTTTCATTTGGTAGAATCATATTGATAAATCTCTCTGTGGAACCAGGATGCCTACGCTTCCCTGTCCATGTGTCTTACTTAGGGCTTCTATTGCTAGATCCATGACCAGAAGTAATTTGGGAAGTGTCTTCTTTAGTTAGGGTTTCCATTGCTGCAATGAAACACCATGACCAAAGAGCAAGCTGCTGAGAGAAAGGCTTTGTTTGGCTTGTGCTTCCACACTGCTGATCATCCCTGAAGTCAGGCCAGGAACTCAGACAGGGCAGGAACCTAGAGGCAGATGCTGATGCAGTGGCCATGGTTACTGGCTTGCTCGGCCTGCTTTTGTAGACAACCCAGAGCCACCAACCCAGAAGTGGCCACACCCATAATGGACTGGGCCCTCCCCATCAATAAGTAATTAATAAAATGCCTTACAGATGGTTCTTATGGAGGCATTTTCTCAGTTAAGGTTCCCTCCTTTCAAATGACTCGTTTAAGTGTCAAGCTGACCTAAGACTAGCCAGCAAACTGATCCCTTGTGAACTCGACAAACACAGCACTATTAAGCCCCACGTTTTCTTTCTGATTCATCTCCAGGATCTTAACATTAAAAACATAAATAACTTTAAAAGTCCCACAGTCTTTACAAATTCAAACACATTAAAATTTCAATCTCTTTAAAATATCCAATCTCTCTAAACCTACAATTTCTTTTTTAAGTTCCAAGTATTTCAGCCATGGGCTCCTGTAAATCAAAGTTACATTAAATACCTTCGTCCAGAGGGAAGAACCAAGGCATAATCACAATCTCAACCAAGCAAAATCCAACTCCAACAGTATAAATAACTCAAAGTCCAAATATCTGGCATTCATTCACAGGCTTCTTGCTTCCTCCAAAAGGGCCTTGGTCGTTTGAGAGCTTGCTCACGACAGCACACACTGCTGGTCTTCTAGGCTCTGGTTGGCTCCGCTCCACGGCTGCTGCTGGGCTTGGTGGTCATCCATGGGGTCCCTTGCTACATTTAGGCCAAAGTTTCACCACTAACCTCTCATAGGCTCTCCTCATGGTGCCAAGCCTCAGCTTCTCGGCATGAGCCCTCAGTCCTGGGTCTTCAACTACCACTAGGCTGCCCTTTTACCACTGGCCTCTCCTGGCCTCTCACAATGTCAAGCCTCGGCCATCCTGCATGACCCCTTCATGTCTTCAAAACCAGCTCCACCTGGGTGAGTTCAGATGCCAGCACGAGGTACAACCTTGACCCCTGCTGGAACGCAGCTTGTGTGTACTGACCCTGAGAAAACACTTCCTAGAAAGTTCTGCCTCAATGATACTGGTCTTGTCTTAGTCGCTGCTAATTTCTTAGCTTCAGCTGACCAGGATTCATTGCCCTAGTAATGCAAGTTTTCACTTCAGTGGTGCTGACGTGTCTTTTGTGGTCTCTTGTTAATTGTGACTTACTCCTCAGGTGACTAGAATGACAGACTGTTAATTGAAAATAGTAAATGGCCCTGATATTTAAACTTCCCTCTGAAACTTCAAAGGCCAGGCCTTCATCTTCTCCATTGTGCTCAACATTCTTATCATCCAAGCTCTGACAGAACATTCAGCTGAGCTCTCAACACTCAGTGGTTCTTCTAACTCAAAGTTCCAACGTCTTTCCACATTCCTCCCCAAAACATGGTCAGGTCTGTCACAGCCATACCCCACTATGCCGGTATCAACTTGTTTTAGTTAAGGTTGCTATTGTTGTGATGAAATACCATGATCAAAATGCAAGCTGGGGAAGAAAGGGTTTATTTGACTTACACTTCCACAATATTGTTCATTATTGAAGGAAATCAGAACAGGAACTCAAACACGGGAAGGATCCTGGAGACAGGACTTGACAGAAAGGCCATGGAGGAGTGCTGCTTACAGACTTGTTCCCTATGACTTGCTCAGTCTGCTTTCTTATAGAACTCACAACCACCAGCCCAGAAGTGGCCACACCCACAATGGGCTAGGCCCTCCCCATCTTACGCAGGCATTTTCTCAATGAAGGTTTCCTCCTTTCAGATGACTCTAGCTTGTGTGTCAAGTTGACATAGACACAACTGTCCCTCAGTGTGTTTGGCTCTAGTAGTGACCACACACAGTGACAGCTGGGTGGCTCAAGGTGAGGTAGAGAATAAAAGCAGAGTAAGCATAAGGACGTACAGAGTGTATCCTCAGGTTCTCTGCAGCAAGGGTGAGAGAACAATCTTAAGTGTGTACAGCCTTCCTCCCATCCAGGCTACGGACACACAATCTTCTAGGAGTTTTAGCAGGAAACCCGATTACCAGGGAAAAGATGTGTTATACTTCTGTGTGATCCTAGAAACCCTTGTTTCTATTTATTTCTTAACAGATTATAATCCCATCCATGGTACCTTTGAAGCTGCTCTATCATCTCACTTAAACAGAGAGAGAAGAAATCAGGTGAAAGGTTTCTTAGCAACCTTTAAGATGTGCTTTGGCCACACCAGGGAGGTAGACATGCCTCATAAGAAAACTGCTATTCTCCCTTGGGAAGCCTCTACCTGCACTTGTGTATATCTTTCTGAGCACCCCCATACTTAAAGTTTATATTAGAATATCTTTAATAAAACTCCAACTCTGCTTCATATGGGCTAGTCCTGAAATTCATTTATGCTTTAATGCCAGAAATTTCAAGTCTAGCCCAAGCTGAAGTCCCTAAAAGAGCAGGAGACCTTGTCAGGCAACTGAATGAAGCAGTGTGGAGATACGTCTCTATCCCCCACTGCTGATACAAGTGACAGATATATGTTTTGACAGAATAGAATCCAGATGTTCTGAGAGTGCTATGTGAGCTTAGGTCTCTAGAAAAACACCATGTACTCTGTGTGTGTGTGTGTGTGTGTGTGTGTGTGTGTGTGTACATACAAAGGAGATTCATTAGAATGGCTTATAGTCTATCCCAACAATGGCTGTCTACCATCAGAAGGTTCAGGAATCCAGTAGCTGTGCCGTCCAATAGGCTGGATGTCTCAGCTGTTCTTCAGTGTGTGCTGGAATCCCAAAGAAGTAGACTCCACTGCCAGTTAGGGAAGGGACTTATAGCAAGAGCGAGAGCAAGCAAATAGCGAAAGCTTCCTTCACCATGTCCTTCATATTGGCTGCCAGCAGAAGGTATGGTCTAGATTGAAGGCAGATCCTCCCACCTCGAAAGTTCTGCAGTCAAAGTGGATTTTCCCATTTCAAATTATTTAATTAAGAAAAATAATACCTCATGGGTGTTCCCAGCTGCCTGGATTTTAGTTCATTCCAGACGTCATGAAGTCATCAATCAACAATAGCCATTATAAGAGTCCTGTAGAGGCCTTCCAAGCTTTAGTCCCAGTAACAGGTGTGACCCAATTTTCCTTCTAGCAGGAAGGTGGCTTTTGACAGTCCTGCCAATAGGCAATTGGTCTAGACCAGCCATCACGGCTGTCTCACTGTGAAATTTCCATGTAAGCTCTCACAGGGCTCCATAGTCCAAATGAAGCCCATCTACCAGATTCCCACAGCTATCTTCTAGTTGGATGTAGTTATGACTAGGCTATTTACTGTAAAAGGGGGCTCTCTGTCCTGCCATATGCACACCTGCCCCAACATCAACCCCAGGCTGATTCTCTTAGGCACCCATTTAGCTTGAGAAATTTCTTGGCTGAATTCTGTAGATATTTGGCCACATGGCTCAGGGATACAGGGCCAGGAATAGTCAGTAGAGTTTACAGTAGAAAGGCACACATCTGTGGCATGGCCACCTCCAAACCCGGACTTTAGTAACTCAGGCTACCATTGATTCCTCTGGGGAAAGTGGAGACAAGGTGTTTCTAAAAATGAAAATGGAATGGTCTGAGAAAGCTGGCAGGAGGGAGGTAGCTCAGCTGTTTGTAAGTTAGGGGCGGCACGAATTCTGATGGATCTGCCCTGGACACTTCCCGGGTCTCCTTCCTATTGTGGATAACAGATTGAAGTGTCTAAAGGCAGCAGCTGTTTAAAGCCAGTGCCAAATTAGACACGAGATGGATCTCTTGGACATGAACAACATGTGCCATTTCAAAACAGGCTCCTCACATGAGCTACAGCTCTGTTACTATTGCGGAAACGCTAATTATTTCAGTAAGAAGATGGGTGACCATCAGCTCAGTACAGGAGTGCCTCAGCTGGGAAGCTCTCAGGTGAACCAGCGCTCCCACCGTGGCTTCAGTCCCTGCTGTCCCAGAGAAGACACATTAGTCACCTCACACAGCCCACCACAGAGTCTGAGAAGACCTGCTGCCATGCTTCATGGAAGGCCACAGCAGGGTCCAGATGCTGAGAGGAAAGTGGTAGCATGAATTCTAATTGTCTTAATAATAAAAATGTGGAGACAGATATTGGGAATGAAAACTGAAAGATCAGAGAAGCAGATCAGTCACTAGAGAGTGCTCAGACTGAAGGACTGATCCTGTCTCTACAAATCCCCAGACTGCATTCTCAGACTGCCCCTGAGCTCCTGTCCCCTCCTGCCTTACATTCCTCTCTCCTCCCCGCCATCACTCCTGTCTCTGCCTCCTTATTGCTGGGATAAAAGGCATGGGATCCCAAGTGCTGGGATCAGCTTTGTGTGAGCTCTGTTTTTTTTAGACAGATTCAATCCTGTGCAGCCCAGGGTAGTCTTGAACTCACAGAGATCCATCTGCAGCTGTCTCCCAAGTGCTAGGATTAAAGGTGTATACCATCACTGCCTAACCTCTATGGCTAACTAGTGGCTAGCTCCACACTCTGATGTTCAGGCAAGCCTTATTGTTACATTACAAACAAAATAACACTATAGAAAGCCACAGCCCAGATGCTTCTTGACAGGGCACCTGCTTTGTGTGCCAATATAGGATGGCAGTGGGTGTGTGAAGCAGCAGGCCTTGCCCTTCATGTCTGCCTGACATCTCGGAAGGTTCAAGCTCATCCTTCATCAACCTTATAAGGGCCTTGATTTGATGCAAATGTGATTCTGGAAGCAAGAATGCTACTAGTCAGACCATGAGTATTGTAGGTAGAGAAATAGACATACCAAAACCCCAGGTTAGGAGAGAATGGCATATAGAAGTGAATTTGATTGCAGACTCCAGAAAGGGAGGACACTGTGTGCCATGGGTGTGGGAGAAAGGCAGCCCTTTAAGTAGGAATGTTTAGGCACTTGGAGCTGTCATTCAGCAGATGGCTAGTAAGAATGGCTGTGTGAAGATTAAAAGATCTCAAACCTCAGAGCTGAGAAGGAATGGCAGGTTTAGGGGCTGGTGACCTTCTGGTCACGGAGGTCTCAGCAGGTGAGCCACAGGAACAAACAGAAACACAAAACATCAAGGAAGAGGGTAGCAGAGACCCAAGGCTGGCTCCATCAAAGAGAAGTCAGCTTCGATCCAAAGGTACTAGAAGGATAGATTTTTCCACCCCAGGATATGAAGGCACAGGCATCAGGAACTCTGAAGACAACTTGCATGCTCCCACTGAGAAAATAAAGATTCAATCACTAGCAAGAAGATGAAACTGAAAAAAAAAAAACCACTCTAAGACAGAACTACAATGAGACTCATCAATAACGTTTTCTTTTTCAGGCTCCCCAATGGATAGTTAAAGATACAATCTTCTAAATATTCCAGTATTTTTTCTGAAGTAAAATGTCTCCTTGCAATTCTTCAGTCGACCTGGCCAGCGGGAATGTAAAACTATCACATGCTGTGTTCTCTTAGGGCCTCGTCGTGGTCCTTCAGTCTTCACTGTACTGAGTCTGTAGTTTGGGTTTCCACGCTAGAGGCAAACTTGTGCCCTTTTCTTTATCCCTCTTGGGAGTTGCCCATGTAGATCTTTCTGCATCTAGACAGAAGATGGTCCATTCCCAGAAATTCACCAATACCTATCCTTGTGATACCAGCTACCCTGGATAGTCGGGTCCTTCCTCTGAACACAGAGTGGCTACCCCAGCAACACACAGGTGTGGAGGAGGGATCCAATCAGCTGGCAAGTCACACCTCTGCCTCTTCCCCAGAGAAGAGGGGAAGAAATTCAGGGAGAGCAGAATTAACTCCTTCCTCATTGCTTCTTAACTGAAGCTAAAGGAACTTTAAAAAGAAAAAGTTCCTTTCATTATTTTCATCTTTCAGAGAAGCCTCATGACATGCGCTCACTCCCTGACATGGGTGGTACCTTTCACAGAGATAATAAATGAGAATGCTAAGGTAGGTCCTTTAATGTGGAAGTCACTCATTCCCTGCCCCTCTCCCCTGGCTCGACAGTTCCCCTGTGCTTCAGGGTCCTGGAGCTGCTGGTTCTACCTGGACTAGGATGATGAGTATCTCTCAACCAGTAAAGTGAGGGCCAAAGGAATGAGAGTCCACGGGAAGGTGTGGCCACTCATCCTTGGAGGAAAAGGCCCCGTATGTGACTAGCACAGAGGCATTAGACCAAGAAACACTGGCTCATCTAGAGAAAAGTAATCCTCCTCCCGAGGGAGCTGTCGGGAACACACCTTATAGGTCTGCAGGTTTTCAGGGGTAATCCTCCTACTTCAGTCCCTAAGAAGAAAACAGAGGAGGGAGAAGGAAGCTCCCAGGCAGAGCAATCAAAACCCACTGTGATTCCCAGCCTGACTGGCATGGGCAATGGGTTCATGGTGGTACTTTCTTGAACGTCATTCTTGTAAAGTAAGGCTGCACTGAGGGGAAGATGACAAGAGGATACAGAGCTCTCACCCTAACTTCCCCCAGTGATAATATCTTCACCAAAGAACAACGATTTAAGCCAGGAAACTGACAAAGGCACAGCACTGAGAAGTAGACTGCAGCCCTCACTGAATTCCATCAGCTTTCATAATCGTTTTGTGCATGCATATGATTTTATAAAATGTTATTATATGAACAGACCCATGAAATCACTGTTAGGAAACCGTTTCCTAACTGAAGGACTAAAGCCCTCTTGTTGACCATCTGTACCACAGCTGCGCTCCACAGTTAAGCTCTGGAGACCACTGATCCTCCTCTATCGCTGAAATATTCTTTTAAGATTTATTTATGTGTGTGTGGCAGTGTATGCACAAATGTGTGCGGCACACACAGAAGCCAGAAGAGGGCATGATATCCCCTGAGCTGTAGTTACAGGTGGTTGTGAGCTACCCAGTGTGACTGCTAGGAATTAAATTTAGTCCTGCAAGTGCTCTTAGCTCCTAAGCCATCTGTCCGACCTTCATCACTGGCATCTAATTTTGAGCATATAATATGACTGGAACCATGCAAGTGCCACCTTTTGAGACTGGCCTTTGTCACCCAGCATGATGCCATCACACACATACAAAAAGGCCTTTGTCAGCCTTGCTGACATTCATACTCTCAAAACCCCAATAGTGCCCAGCCTGAGGCAGATAAATACCTCTTAAACTAGGTTTTTAAAATTAGTGAGCATATAAAGGCTTACATGTGTGCAAAAGTTAAATATTATTTGGCCCAATTTCAATTGCATGGTTTTACCCCCCAAGAATCAGTCACGCAAATATCCAAATGTTTATATGAACCACGTCTACCATAACACTATTTATAATGTTAACAAAAATAAAAAGCAGGCTATATATTGAACAATAAGAAGGATGGAATGTTATGTAGTCGTATTAAATATAGCAGAAGAACTTACATATGCCTATAAAGGTGATTTCAACTTACTCTTGGTTTTAAGAGATACTTAAATAAAATGTGCTTTAAGAAAAAACATTTGATAGCCTTCTGGAATAACACAAAAACATGCTTTTGCCTATTTTTGATAGCAGCGATACACGCAACTTGTAATTCTCTTCCTTTGTTTATTCATATTTTGAATGAGATTTTTCTTAATGTAAAAGTATCATTAAAAAATCATCACAGTCGGGTGGTGGTGGTGCACACCTTTAATCCCAGCACCCAGGAGGCAGAGGCAGGCGGATCTCTGTGAGTTTGAGGCCAGTCTTGTCTACTAAAGTTAGTTCCAGGACAGCTAGGGCTGTTGCACAGAGTAAACTCTGTCTCAAAAAAAAAAAAAATCATCACTGCTGTGGTGAAGCCTTGCTACCAAGATGTCCTTATTTCTGGTAGGGTTTCATATTTTGGAATCTTAGCCCCAAAGTCATTATTAGATACCTGTCCCCTGGGCTTTGGGCAGTGGGACGGTGGGAGAAGAGGCATACTTTTCTTCATAATCTGAGGCTGATGCTGAGAACCAGCATAGAGGGAAGAAGAGACGTGTTTGTCTTCATAAGCTGAGGACGATGCTGAGGATCAGCAGAGAGGGAGAAAGAGATGCACTTGTCTTCCAGAAGCTGATGCCGATGCGGATTATGACAGCAGCACAGAAGAAAGAAGAGATGCACTTGTAGTCAGAAGCTGATGTGGATGCTGATGATCAGCACAGAGGTAAGAAGAGGCACACTTGTCTTCTAGAGGTTGGTGCTGATGCTGATGCTGACGACCACCATAAAGGGAAGAAGAGATACACTTGTCTATATAAGCTGGTGCTGATGCTGATGCTGACGACCACCACAAAGGGAAGAAGAGATACACTTGTCTATATAAGCTGAGGCTGATGCTGATGCTGACGACCACCACAAAGGGAAGAAGAGATACACTTGTCTATATAAGCTGAGGCTGATGCCGAGGATCAGCATAGAGGAATGAAGATTCTGGATATTTTCTGGGAACTAAAAAGACCTCAAAGGGAAATTGAGAGGAGCTAGCCATTAAAAAAACAAAGTAAAGGATCAGATAGGTGGGGTGGAAACAGCCTGGCAATGGTGGTGAATAGAACAAAGAACAGTTTATTGGAGAGGAAATACTTGGGAGAGTTCACCAGTTCCACCCAGAAGGAGGCAAATACAATACTTTTTCTCCCTTAGAGCCACCCAAAAGGAGCCCTAAGAGCTAGGCAGGCAGACAGGCCACCTTCCAGGCTATCTCCCTCATTGTGTTTGCATGCATTTCAAATGAAACTGACTGAGCAATTACAGTAGAGCAGGTGGAAGCTCACAGCCCCACCCCTACCACTTCTTTCCACACACTCATCGATCATGACACCAGAGCCACCAAAGCCTCTACCTTCAGAGGAAACGCCCAGATACCAGCAGACATGTGCTTCTGCAAGGGCAGTTTGAACTCCCAGCCTGTGAGGAAGGTGTGTCTGAGTTTCCAATCCAGGTCTCTGAGCTAAGAAGGAGCAGCCTCCACTTGTAGCAAGAAAAACTTTCACAACATGGGAAGAAAACAAGAATTGCCTTTAAAAAGAAGCAGAGGAGGCACCCTAAAACCAAAAACTCAGCCCATGTCACTGGAAAATGTCCTGTTGTAGTGAGGGCTCTTGCCCTTAGTGGGATCAGTTCAATACTTTTAGAAGGCTCCCACTAGATAGGTGGAAAGGGGAATATTTATTATTGGAGCTAATAAAAACTGACTGTGAATATGGAGTCAGCTTTCTTGGTCATGGAACCTGTGTGGTCACCTTTGTCCCGTGCTCTGAAGAGTCCTACTCTTAACTAATGCTCTCCTGACATCTTCAACATCTTTAAACTCAATAAACCAGAAGCCCCGCTGCTCTGTTTAATACCTAGACCATGTTCTGTTGCGCGAGTAAAACACTCATTCATGTGTAATTTATAAAGGAAAGAGGCTTATTTTGTCTCACGGTTCTTGAAGTCCTAGAGTATGGATGCTGTCTGCTCAGTTCCTGGCATCAGAGGATCCAGATTTATCTATGTGAAGCAGCAAGAAACAAAAGCAAGCAGACAGGCGAAAGGTGGGCAGCTCAGTGTGTCAAACTGGCTCACAAAAGTAAACTGTTCTTGTATGTCCACCCAGAACTGCTGGAAAGACATTAAGTCCTCTTCCGTCCCAGCCTCCACAGTGGGACTTCGGCCTCGGCATGAGCCTTGGTAGGGATTAACTATAACCAGACTGTGGCAGTACTGAAAACCACCCTGACGGGTGCAGAGGCTTAAGTTAGGCGACCTAAGGACAGGCGTGGTAAGAAAAGGGCGGTCTCCAGTCAGAGTTTTGGTCTCTGTCTCTACTCAAATGTTCACCGGTGTTTATGGATGCCTGGCTTTGGTTTCCAGGGTCATGACATCAGAGAGCAGAATTTCTTTTCAACCAGCACCTGGCAAAAGAGTCATCCACAGTTCACTTGACGTAGTAATTTTAAAATTAGCTTGTGTGAGAGATCAGGGTAAGGGAACACATTTAGAAGACAACTCCTGACCATAAAAGCATTACTTCAAACTCTCAAAGGAGTCAGTCACCTGATTCTAGTTCTTGGGACTTTGATGGAGAGTGGTCCTAAAAGGCCAGGGCAGCACGCTCATATGGTGTCTATGTTCAGTCAGATGCAAATGGAGCTGCCAGAACTGAAGGATGCTGGGACTGTGAGTGGTGATGTCAAATGGAATGCTGGGAGCAGACTGCCACTGAATCCCTGGGAAGCTTGCTAAAAGTGCCCAGTGGCTCCAAGCTTAAAGGTTCCCTAGTTTATAAGATGTTGTTCATTTTACAGTGGGAATCTCAGGCCCTGGACCATTTGGGCTTCGTTGGTAGATGATGGTGAAGATGTTTCCTAAGTATGGACCACTGTCTGGCACTGAGACCTCAGTGTGAGAGGCACCTATCACGTCCTGGAAGTGGGACAGTGAAACAAAACAGCTCACTTAGGTAGGAGCCGAGAAACAATGCACAGGCCCCCTTTGGCTTTGCTGCCTCCCTTTGAAGCCCTCTGAGCTACCGCTGTGTCTGTCTGGCTGCTACTGCAGTCTCGCCATCACCATCCTAGACTGTGATGATGAGAATGGGAGTCTGAAAACCAAAATTTATGCCAAAAGCCATTACACAAACAGTCAAATGAGAGCATGCTGCACCCCTCATGATACGCCTGCAAGGAAAACGTGAGGCTTGAGATCTCAGCTGCCAAGGACACCTTGTAAAAATCCAATCACGTGATATGGACATCAAATAAAACACAGTCCAACAAAGCACTTGATTTCATTGGCAACAAGTATGCAACGTGAAAATGAATTCTCTGGACATGGTGATCAAGTACAGGCTCAGAAGGAGCAATGTCTGAGATGCTCTAGATGTCACTCGGAGCTTCCCGGTGCAAAATGCTCCATGTAAGAGCCGCTGCTTTGACCTGCAGCTCCTTACAGACACACATAAGGAAGCAGAGAGCAAGAGGCTTGGGACACTGCTGAGAAAGAAAATGCAAAAGCAAGAACAGTCAGAGGCTCCCTGGGCACATCACAGCGTGCCACGTTATCTTCTTCACTCGGCAGTGTAGAGATCCCACACTGGTCCTTGAGGAAAAGCCAGGCTACAGGCTTCTGCCCCCTTAGTGGAATGCTAATGAGAACTCAGCTCCAAATATTACATGCTGATCCAGGCTGGATGTTCCCTTCAAGACCCAGCTGGCTGTTAAATGAGGTTAATCCAGCTCAACCCAGTGAGATTTGGAAGCAAATAACCAAGAAAGCTGCTCAACTCCAGGCAAATAGTTTACAGATTCACAACAAAAGAACATCTTCCCTCTGGAAAGATAGGAAAGATCCTCTGTACCATGCACAGATGCCTTTAGAGCTGTTTCTATTATTTCCAGACTTCTACCCGAGTGAGAAATTTGTCTCACTGTCCCATCCCCCAGACATGATAGCCTACACAACACATTGGCCTCTCTGTGCCAAGGCAACAGGCCCCACTCTAGGAAATGCCTTAGGCATAAACTGCCAATCCTAACAAGTTTGAAGAGACTAAATCACTGACCATCTGGGGGCTGTGCCAAGGCCAGCTGACTGAGGCTGCCAGGGATGCTGGCCTGCAGAGCACAGGATCTGGGTCTGGCATGTGGGTCCTCCCCAGGCTCAGTGATCCCAGCCTAGGCAGAGACACGGCAGCTCTCCCACCCACCACTTCAACTCTGCCATGTGATGGGGGAGGCGACTAAGGTTCCTATGAGTTGGCACCTAGACTCGGGCCTGCAGAAAAGCAGAGAGCGAAATCACGCCTGCCTAAGACCTTCAGTGATTTTCATAGCTCATTTCAACCAGATTCGCCAACAGGTTTAATCCCGTAGAATAATTAAAGCTAGAAGACAGGCCACAGGGCTGCTTTGCAGTGTTGATGGGGGAATCCGAGCATGGAAGAAGACGCGCTGGTCTGCCTGCCAAATTGTTAAGCTTCTCATTATTAACTCATTAACTTGTTCACGTGAAGCATGCAGGAAGGAAAGCGGAGGCCGGGAACACCTGCAGCTCTCTTAACAGAAGACGCAGCACAGTCGACCGCAGATTGTGAATGCGCAACACTCAGGCTGCACCTGCGTGGAATGGCTGACCACTCTGTGATCTGCAGAGGTGTTAAGTTCATGTGTGTCCTTCTAATGGTTGTTTTTGTTGTTGGTTTTCATTTTTTATCCTGAGCACGGCACCCTGGATTCAGTTTGTCTAATACAAAGTGAGGCCTGGAGCTTGGCCTCCAGCCTTACAGGATGTGATGAGCAAATGGGTAGGGGAGAAACAGGAAGGCTTTGAAAAGGGTGAAGTCGCACCCCTAGGCTGAGCGGGTGGGAGGCCTGTATTGCTTTATTTTAGCGTACTCCAGTTCCCCTGTCAGTTTCCGATACAACAGTCGGGGCAGGTAGAGCTGTACTAATTTGGGGTGTTGATTTAACCCACAGCATGGATTTTAAGATATGTGGTCAGATGCTCTGGTTGCTGTGCTTTCATGCCTTCCCATCAGTAATACTTGCCATAAAACTAACCTGAGTTTTGACGTGAGACATGTTTCTTCAGATCGTAGATACTGACTGTGAGTCCCAGAGCTTTCCTCTACAGTAACAGCATTTAGTGAACACGTCTCCAGTATGATCCTCAGCCAGGGCTACGTGCAGCATACAATGTGTGTGTGTTTACCTGGAGAATGCTTTGTTTACTGTTGGCCAAGGACATCCACGTGAGACTGGGCTTCATTCTAAAGCCAAATCCCTGATAGTATTAGGTAAATACTTGTGAAATTACAGCTCCTTCCAGCCCAGTAGATGGATGATCCCATTAAAAATACCCAAGGTTTAGGAAAACATGCTGTTCTTCCCTAAGAACAGAGTTCCGTTCCCAGCACCCACATTAGGCTGCTAGCAACTGCCTATCATTCTAGCTCTCAGAGATTCCAGGCATTCTTTTGCCTGCTGTGGGCATCCACAATTCACATGCACAGACACACACAGACTATCCAAAGACTGCTGTAGGACGACTCTGTGACTAAGACTGTAACTGTGAAGTGTGAGGTCCTGCGTGTGGATCTTTAGTTCACACATAAAAGCTGGGCATGGCCATGTGAGTCAGCAACTCCAGTGTTGGCATAAGAAGTGGAAGCAAAGGATTTCTGGAGCTTGCTGGATGGGATGCCAGCCTAGCCAGAAAGCATTGGGAGCTCCAGGGTCAACGAGACCCTGTCTCCAGGGAACAATGTGGAGAACGGCAGAGGACTTTGGGACTCTTCCTCAGCACGTGCGCGCTGATCGGAATTGCTCACTAGGGCCTCAGGGTCTAATCAGTTTCATGAATTCTCCCTCAAAGCTCTGGAGAATTTGAAACAGTGACATGCAGCTTGTTTGTTTGATAGGGTGTCAAGGTAGAACCCAGGAAAGCGGCCGCCACAGTTCAAATCAGATCATCATCCCTGGAAGTATGGAGACCAGACAAAACTGTTTATGAAGAGTAGGACCCACAGTGTCATAGTCTCTTCTTGGCTAGAAATTCTGGCAGTTCACAGCCAGGTAGCAATAAGACATACAGATAGACAAAGAGACCACACACACACATAGGAGAGAGGGAGAGAGAGAGAGAGAGAGAGAGAGAGAGAGAGAGAGAGAGAGAGAGAGAGAGAGAGAGAGATTGAGATTCTTTTAGAAAACCCCACACGGGTGGAAGTAATGAGCAAATGTCACATCCTTCTTCATGCTCACACAGTTGTGCCCTTTCTTACTAAGGTGAGATGTGGGATGCTTTTTCTGTATACATGTGGCTTTTATTGATTAATAAATAAAGCTGTTTTGGCCAATGGCTTAGCAGAGCAAAGCCAGGTGGGAAATCTGAACGGAGATATAGAGAGTAGGCAGAGACAAGGGAATGCCATGTAGTGGCAGAAAGAGTAGGACACTGGAACCTTGCCAGTAGGTCACAGACTTGTGGTGATACACAGATTAATAGAAATGGGTTAATTTAAGATGTAAGAACTAGTTAGGAATGTGTCTAAGCTGTTAGCCAAACGGTGTTGTAATTAATATAGTTTCTGTGTGATTATTTGGGTCTGGGCGGCTGTGAAACCAACGTGCAGCCCCTGTTTACAAAAGTGGATGCCGTAGAGTTATAAGAATATCTTACTTAACACCACTCATCAACCATGTCTAAACATGTCATATTGTTTACCCATAATTCAGAACTGGGCTTTACTTCTCTGTAAGGCAAGACTTTAGCAGAATAAAATAATATTGAATCGTGTAGGAAAGTTAACTGTACCTGCTCAGCAAGGCAATGGGTAGATAATGTCAGGCTTCTTACGATGGATGCAACTGGTGTGGTTCTGTATTTACACTGTGTGTAGCTGCACACGTCATCCAGCATCTTCATGTTTCCATCACCTCTCTGGTGAGTTGCCCAGATATGTTGGTAATAACAGTGATGGCAATCACGAGAATCACACATGTTTTCTAACCCCTAAAGCACTGTATCCATATTGTTCCAAATACTATTATTTAATATACCTATTTCTATGTGCAAAGCATATCCTTATGTTTTTTTACTTCCAGCTAAATACAGATGAACAGCAAAATTAAGAAATCAATTAACTGGTGGGTTTATTTAAGGTAGAAAGTCCATCTAAGGTGGATATCCTCCCTAAGCCCTCACTGCTAGGGCTTGAATTCAAAGAAAGCTACTGGCTTCCATGAACTCCATGCAGAAAGGGTCGACTGTGAGTTATGCAAAATCTGCATTTAGTAATACCCATCTTCTTCTAGTATCATTTACAGTTCACTCCATTGATGGGAGAACTATCATCCATGGGCCATGTTTGCCTATGGACCATCCTTGTAAATAAAGTTTTATTGAAACACAGCCGGGACCATTATATACTATCTATGTCTACTGTTGTTGTGCTATGATCATAAATTCCAGTCATTGTAGCAGAGACTCTATCACCCCCCACCCCCCGACTAAAATATTTACCATGCAGCCTTTAGCAAATTTTTTGGCATCTGGTCTAGACTCATACCAAGAATAAACATTCATTCTAGTACATTGAAGTAGAAATGACACAAACTGTCATATACTAGAAGCTGACACACAGCCTAACATAGGTTGTCTCCCAAAAGCAATTCAAGTAATTCTAAATGAGTGAATGTATTAAATGCATATAAACAGATAATTATATATTAAAAATAACAGGTAATATTTGAAGACCTTCCAGGATAATCTCTCACAGAAACATTCCCCAGAGAAGCTTCTGTAGCTACTCTGAAGGGGGCCTCATTGGACCTAGGACTTATGGACTGTGTATCATTTGTTCCACAGTTCTTAAGTAATTTCAGGTAACAGGATAATGTGGATTTAACACTATGTGGCTACAACATTTGACCTTGGCAAGCAAAAACTGCCCCAGTAGAACAAGTCCATCTAGAAATTAGAAATTGCCCTTTGAACTGCAAGGCAATGAATGGGCTAATATTTGCCATTCCACAAAACAGTTTATTTTAAATCTTTTATGACGTTCAGTGCTGTGAAAGTACTTTTAAAATACTTTACTTCCAATTTCAAAATCATACTGTCCTCAGTGGAAAGATGCTCTGATAATGCTTTCTCTTCCTTCCCTCTCTTCCTTCTGTCCCTCCCTTCCTTGCAGTTTAAAGCAAACAAAACGGGAACGCCCATGTCAGAACAGTAGTCAGCTGTTAGCTATATACTGTCATTCTCACTTATGTCCTTCCTCCCCTAACCCCCTCTCTCTGTGTGTATGTGTATTGTATGTATGTGTACTTCATTCTTGTTTGCAGCTACTTTTATTAAATTATATACATAGAATACTAAGTGATCAGATGTAGAATTTCTAGACAATTGTATAAAATTGTTCCTAATTTTTTCTATTATTTATCTCTAGGTACTTACAATGTTTAAAAGTAATGTAATTCCTATTCTTTTTACTGGTTTTTAATTTAATAAAAGTGAATTATCGTTTGTTCCCTAAACAAACTTTGCCTCCTTTTGTATTTGTGCAGAATATTATATTTATATTATATGTATATATATATATATAATTATTATGTATATGCAGAAAAGCTACTTATGCATAAGCCCCTCACCCTCACAACACTGATAGACTACATACTGCTTATTCCTAAGGCCATGGGAGGTTGGGAATTTTACCATGCTGGCTGTCCCCTTCAACCAAGCTTGGACTGAAAGAAACAGCCCAGTGGAACTCTGTTGGGTCCTTTTATTAGTTCAAGGAGCTCTGGTGTCTCCTGATGTCAGGAAAGAGACGAGCTGCCAAAGAAGATGGGAGTCACATGGGTCTCTAAGATCAGCTGATTCTGCAACAGCCAATTCACAAATGAATCTTAAACAGAACCATGAAATTTTGTGGATTTCAGGACATCTTCATTATAAAACCAGAGAAAAACCATATCACCCTCCTTCCTCCCTCCTGTCCTCCCTCTGCTCCCCGCAGAGACCACGGGAGGTTCATTTCAAGGTCTGATGAATGGTTCAGAAGGTCTGAAGCAGATTACAATGTGAATTTCCTTGTTTGAATTCTATATTTGAACGCCAGACTCACCCAATTTGTCATGGTTTCTTTTTCTTTAAAGGAAACACCAGTCAGTTATTTAGAATATAAAACAGCAAAGCCAAATGTTCTCCAGACAGAAAACC
This sequence comes from Myodes glareolus, assembly GCF_982192425.1. Classification (NCBI taxonomy): domain Eukaryota; kingdom Metazoa; phylum Chordata; class Mammalia; order Rodentia; family Cricetidae; genus Myodes; species Myodes glareolus. The sequence goes on along the minus strand of NC_142030.1, from coordinate 27,910,022 downwards.
ACACCTTCAGAAGACAAACCCGACCACTTAAGAGAACCTCCAGACCCCTGTCCAGGGATGTTGAGCTGTCGTCTATTTATTTTATGCAAAAATCATGGGAAGCCAGTTTTGATCAAAGCCAACCAACATTTCCATTCTCATCTTGCTTGTTTTAAGACACACTAAGATCACCACATTCTTTTTCTCATTTTTTAAAAGTAATTTTATCGAATGCTGTTTTGATTTAAATGATTGTGCTCGGCTTTCCAGGCCCCTGGATTGAGGATACAGGGCATCAGAATCCCAAATGTGACCTCGGGGAAGCTCTTCATGCCCACAAAGAAAAGTTCTATGATGAAAAGTGAGGGGAGGTAGGGGAGTAGTCTCGGATGTCATTCTGTCCCTAGAGCACGTGTTCTCCAAAGCATCCGACCATGCTGGTCCACATCAATTAACTGCCTCTGATGCTTACGTTGCCAGTTTTACACAGTGACATGGCAGGTTACAATGCTCCATTCCCATTCTGAGAAGAATGTGGAGAAGTTCAAAGCTACCATAAAAACATTGGAGCAAAAATAACGATAGAGAAATGCCAATTGAAACCAACCAGTTTCACCGCGTCATATTTTGCTTACCTTGATTATATTTCAATGTTCTATATTTTCACGATTTTGTATAATATATGATAATAAACAGGGTAAGACCATCAAGAATCCAAAGCTTTTATTGTCAAAGCTTTTCAGATCTTCTATTGAAATAACAAGAACAAACAACAAACAAAAATCCTAGACAGAATCCTTTAACAAGCCTTGTGCATTTGGTGGCGCATTCCCACTTCTAGGAACCACGTACCCCTTAGTCCTAACCTTGGGGCATAGTGTTTTCCCTATGGAAATGGGCAAATCTGCCAAACACAGACCTATCTCTCAATCATAGCTGGATTGTCTGCTGTCTGGTCACTCTGTTTCCATCCCTCACGATAGGGTCACATAAGAAGCACCACACCGGGACACAGCCAGGAAGAGAATCTGACTCCAGCCATCAGGTATGAGAGTGAGGGTCTAGTATTCCATGTGAAGTTGAGTATTGTTCTTTGGAGGTCTGTGAAGAATTTTGCTGGAATTTTGATGGGTATTGACTTAAATCTGTAGACTGTTTTTGTCAAGATTGCATTTTAAATATGTTAATTCTACCTACCCAAGAACATGAGAGATCTTTCCATTTTCTATTGTCTTCTTCAATTTACTTCTTCGGAGTTTTAAAGTTCTTGTCATACAGGTCTTCCACTTGTTTGGTTGGACTTACTCCAAGATACTTTGTTATTTGTGGCTATTGAAAAGGGTGATGTTTCTCTAATTTCTTTCTCATATGTATAAAAGAGGGCTACTGATTGTTGAGTTAATCTTGTATCTTGCTATATTACTGAAGGTGTTTATGAGTTGTAGAAGTTCCTTGGTAGAATTTTTGCAGTCACTTATGTAAACTATCATATCAGCAAATAGTGAGAATTTGACTTGTTTTTTTTCCAGTTTGTACCCCTTGATCTCCTTTTGCTGTCTTATTGCTCTAGCAAGAACCCCAAGAACTATATATAGATATGGAGAGAGTGAACAATCTTCTCTTGTTCCTAATTTTAGTGGGATCGCTTTGAGTTTCTCTCCACTTAGTTTGATGTTGGCTGTTGGCTTGCTATATATTGCCTTTATTATGTTTATGTATGTTTCTTAAATCCCTGCTCTCTCCATGATCTTTATCATGAAGGGATGTTTTATTTTTTCGAAGTTTTTGACATCTAATGAGATGATTATGTGGTCTATTTATTCAATTTGTTTATTTAGTGGATTACATTGACAGATTTTCATATGTTGAACTCTAGGATGAAGCATACTTGGTAATGGTAGATAATTTTTCTGATGTGTTCTTGGATTGGGTTTGCCAGAATTTTATTGAGCATTTTTGTATCAATGTTCATGAGAGGCATTGGTCTTTAATTCTCTTTCTTAGTAATATCTTTGTGTGGTTTGGGTATCAGGGTAAAATTGTAGCCTCATAAAAAGAGTTTGTCAATGTTCCCTCTGTTTCTATTGTGTGGAACAATTTGAGGAGTATCAGTGTTAGTTCTTCTTTGAGAATCTTGTAAAATTCTGTGCTGAAACCAACTGGTCCCAGAATATTTTTGGCTGGGAGACTTTTGATTACTGTTTCTATTTCTTTGGCAGATATATGTCTATTTAATTTGCTTATCTGATCTTGATTTAATTTTGGTAAGTAATATTTATCCAGAAAGTTGTCCATTTTCTTTAAGTTTTCCAATTTTGTGGAGTATAGGTTTTCAAAGTATGACCTGATGATTCTCTGGATTTCCTCCATGTCTGTTGTCATGTCCACCTTTTCATTTCTGATTTTGTTAATTTGGATATTCTCTCTGCCTTTTGGTTAGTTTGGATAAAGGCTTGTCTATTTTGTTGATTTTCTCGAAGAACCATCTCTTTGTCTCATTGATTCTTTGTGTTGTTTTGTTTCTATTTTGTTGACTTTAGCTTTCAATTAGGTTATTCCCTGTGGTGTAGTCCTTCTCTGTGAGTTTGCTTCTTTTTATTCTAGAGTTTTCAGGTGTTGTGTTAACTCACTAGTGTGGAATTTTTCTAGCTTCTTTATGTAAGCATTTAGTGCTATGAACTTTCCTCTTTGTTTGGTTGGCAACTTCACCCCAGCCCTCTGGCATACAAGGATTCTAAAAAATGTTTAGTTAAAAGTGTCACCTCAGCCCCTAACATCCTTCCAAAAAATGTCTGGAATGTTTAGCTGGGGGCTTCACCCCAGTTCCTGGCATAAGCTCCTTTCCCTGGGAGTTGTCTCAGTCCAGACTCCACCTCCGAGAAAGCCCGCCAAATGATGACCCCTCCCCAGGGAGGGTAAAGATCACTCCCACAGGCTATTTAAACTGCCCCCCCCCGAGAATGAACATGTGGTCTCCCAGTTTCCCATGGTCATTTCCATTCTCCTTTTCCCCTCTCTGTGTTTTCCCAGGGAGCCACCCAGGGGTGTTGGCATCCATTAAACCTTTGGTCTGACTAGGATTATTGCATCAGCAGAGAGGTTTGTTGGTTGAAAAAAATACTTAACACACTTAACACTGCCTTCATTGTGTCCCATAAATTGTACATGTTGTGTGGTCATTTTCATTGAATATTATGAAATCCTTAGTTTCTTCCTTGACCTATTGATAATTCAGGTAAACATTGTTTAATTTCTATGTGTTTGTGGGCTTTCTGAATTTAGTGTCACTGTTGAATTCTAATTTTAAGCCTTGGTGATTCCATAAGGGAGTTATTCCAATTTTTTGTATCTGTTGAGGTTTGCTTTATTACCTAGTATGTGGTCAATTTTTGAGATGGTTTCATGAGTTCTGAGAGGAAGGTATATTCTTTTATGTTTGGATGGAATATTCTATGGATGTCTGTTAAGTCCATTTGAGTCATAACATCTGTTAGTTCCCTTATTTCTCTGTTAAGTTTCTGTCAGGCAGACCTGTCCAGTGGTGAGAGTGGGGTGCTGAAATCTCCCACTATTAGTGTGGGGGGTTTAATGTGTGATTTAAACCTTAGTGGTGTTTCTTTTCATATGAGGGTTCCCTGGTATTTGGGGCATAAATGTTCAGTATTGAGATTTCTTCTTGATAGATTTTTCCTGTGACAAATATGAAATGTCCTTCGTTGTCTCTTTTGACTGATTTTAGTTTGAAGTCTCTTTTGTTAGATATTAGGATAGCTACAACAGTTTGTTTCTTAGGATCATTTTATTGGAAAATTTTTTCTCAATCCTTTACTCTGAGGTGATGTCTGTCTTTGGGGTTGAGGTGTGTTTCTTGCATGTGACAGAAGGATAGATTCTGTTTTTGTGTAGCCTATGTCTTTTTATAGGTGAGTTGAGTCCATTTATATTAAGGGATATTAATGACCAGTGATTGCTACTTCCTGTTATTTTAGTTTTCATTGTTGGTGATGTTATTGTATGTGTTTTTTTTCTTCTTTGGGATTTGCTGCTGTGAGATCATCTATTGTCTGTGTCTTTGTGGATATAACCAACTTCCTTGGGTTGCAGTTTTCTTTCCAGTACTTTGTGTAGGGATGGGTTTGTGGCTAGGTATTGGTTAAGTCTAATTCTATCATGGAATATCTTGTTTTGTCCATTTATAGTGATTGCAAGTTTTGCTGGGTATAGTAGTCTGGGCTGGCACCCATGGTTTCTTAATGACTGTATAAAGCTTGACCAGGACCTTCTGACTTTCATTGTTTCCACTGAGAGTCAGGTATAATTTTGATAGGTCTACCTTTATATGTCACTTGGCCCTTTTCTGTTGCAGCTCTTAATATTCTTTCCTTATTCTGTATGTTTTGTGTTTTGATTACTATGTGGAGTGAGTAATTTTTTTGACCCAGTCTATTTGGTATTCTGTGAGCATCTTGTATCTTCAAAGGCATGTCCTTTTTTAGATTGGGAAAGTTTTCTTCTATGGCTTTGTTGAATATATTTTCTGTGCTTTGAGTTGGAGTTTTCCTTCTTCTATTCCTATTAGTCTTAGGTTTGGTCTTTGATGTTTTTCCTTGGATCCTTCAAGGAAATTGTTGATTTCTTCCAATTTTTGTTTGTCTTTTCTTCCATTTCTTTGAGAGAATTTTTCATTACCTCTTTAAATGCCTCAATCATTCTTCTAAAGTTATTTTTAATGTCATTTTCTTCTGCTTTATCTGTATTGGAGTGTTCAAGTCTTGATGTTGTAGAGTCACTGGATTTCGTTGGTGTTGTCTTGCTCTTTGTGGTGTTGAGTGTGTTCTTACCTTGTCTATCCATCTTTTCCTCTGACTGGTGTAGTTGGGGCTGGTAATTACTCTTCCAGGTGGTAGTGTATCCAAGACTCAGATGATTGATCCTCGTGGTGTAGTCAGGACCAGAGTTCCTGTTACCACAGAGGTCATTCAGCATTCAGGAAGGTTGCTCTGTACTCTCAGAGGCCACTCTGGAATCCCAGAGGTTGTTCAGGCCTGATTCCATGGAGGTCGCTGGTTCTGGTCTATTCCCTCAGAGGGCACTCCCTTGTACCTGCTCCTTCAGAGGTTGCTGGCTTAGGCCTGCTCCTGCAGATGTTCCTTGCTCCGGTATGTTCCCTTGGAAGTCACTGACTTGACATTAGCTCAGGCCTGCTCCCTTGGAGGTCACTCTTACCTGCTTCCATGAATGCCCCTGGCTGGGGCCTGGTCTCACAGAGGTTGCTGCCTCAGACCTGCTCCCATAGAGGTCACTGGTTCGAGCCAGCTCCTGCAGATGTCCCTGGTTCGGGTCTGCTCCCAGGAGGTCTCTGTCCTGAATCTGCTCCTGCAGAGGTTGCTGACTCAGGCCTGTTCCCTCATAAGTCATTCCCTCATCTGTTCCATGCATTTCTGTGTCTATGCTTCTTCCCACCAATGCCAACTCTTGCTTCTCTTAAATAGTGTCCTTATATGGGGTAGCTTGTTTGATCCTAATTTATTCTCCCTAAACCTTTTTTGGTTTATATTTGTATTTGCATATTTGTGTACATGTAGTTGCACAGGTGTTTGCATATATATATATATATATATATATATATATATATATATATATATGTATGTATGTATTATATATATACATGCATGCAGAGACCAGAGTACTGTCTTAGTTGTCATTTCTCAAGTACTGTTCACTTTTTTCTTTCTCTCCTTCTTACTTCTTCCTTCCTTCCTTCCTTCCTTCCTTCCTTCCTTCCTTCCTTCCTTTCTTTCTTCCTTCCTTCCTCTCTCTTTTTTTTTCTTTTGAGAGAGAGAGTGTGGTGGGGGAGACTGAGTGATTTCTTGGTCTGAAACTTACCAAGTAAGTTAGGTTGTGTGATCAGTGAGTCCCAGGGCTCTGCCTGTTTCTGGTACCCCAGTACTGACATTATAAAGTACACAACGGCTTTTCAACTCTAACTTCAGTTCTGGGAATTGTGTGCACTGGCTGCTTTTCTAGAGGACCTGGATTCAGTTCAGATACTCAAAGCCATCTATAACTCTTGCTCCAGGAGATTTGATATCCTCATCTGGCCTCTGTGGACCTCAAGACACTTGTGTGGTGTGCAGAAATACATGCAGACAAAACAATTCTACATACCAAATACAGTTTTAAACAAAGTCAAACTGTCAAACTTTTACCAAGGTCATTGTTAGCTGAGTTTTTTATGAACAGCCTTTTAAACATGACAAAATTATAGTTCATCTCACTTTACTAAGACATTATTTAAAAAAAAAACTTGAATGGGTCTTGGTTTTTGTCAAATGTTTTTTTCCAGTCAAATACAAAGCTATTATCTTCTCATCTTTGGCCTGTGATTACACATTTCTCTCCCCAGACCCAGGGGGTTCTATGTCATAGTTCTCCTTCTTTGCGTAGATATTCTAACTTCTTCCAGGAAAAGTCCCAACTGTTAGTAGAAGCGTCTTTGCAATTCCAACATCTGAATTGTGCCACCACATGCTTCTGCTGATCATCGTCTCTTATCCATGTTGTGGCTTTTTGGTTCTTGAGATGACATAGGAATTTGCTGGGATTTTTGTTTGTCTGTTGTAGATTGGGTTTTTTTTTTTGTATTCTGGACATTATGTATTTTTTATGTGTCTCTAGATCCTGTTAATCTTTTTTGTCTTTAAGAGAAGGAATGACTTTCAGCTTGGCTGGAGTAGGGCAGGTGTGCTGTGACAAAGCTCTTGGTGGTCTTGTCACCAGAAGGGACTGGAGTTTCTAGAAAGTTTGGTAGCTGCTACTATTTTTATTTTTCCTTGTTTGTGCTGTTTTCTGCCCTACCCCTATTGCTGATCTGAATGAGAGCCTGGAATGTTCGATTTTGGAATAATAATGCTCAATAAGGAAACCAGATGAAAATCACCTCTATATTGTCAAGTCTGAAAGTCTCTGGTCAGTTCCCCTTCTCCTGAACTTCCTTCAGGTTCATCCTGACTTGTTTGCTAGAGGAATGGTGGAGGTGTGGTTGCTGGATTGGCAAATCAAAAAGTTGCACAAGGGAAAATGGTAGAGCATCATAGAATTCTGCTATAGGAAATTTTCTAGAGAACTTAAAATTGTGTAGAACCTCCATCACATTTCCCAAGGGTTTCCTTCAACACATTCTTATTGTATTCCACAGTACTTATGGGAGGAGCCACTCTTGGGACATTTAGGATATGACAGTCCACAGCCCAGCCCTCTCTTGTGAAGCTTACACATTATTTCAAAGGATACCACAATGATGCTTCGATACATCATACCAAGTAAGAAAAGAGAAATAAGAAGTGGATTCAATTTTTCTTGAGATCTCCTTAAAAACCATATACTCCCTGTGGTACCAACAGAGACATTGAGCACATACAAGATCTGCTTCTGGTGAGAGGAAAACAAAGCCAATCTAATAGATTCAAAAGTAGCAGGTAGCTGATTAAAGTATAATTATTTTACTGTCAAGATTTTATATGTGCTTCTTAGTAAACAGTCCACAACCTGAAGTGCACTTCAATGGCCACAGTGAATACATATTGTATTCAATGAGATTTTAACAATAAATTAGATAGAACAGCTATGAATAATCCCAATAACAGAGCAGTGGTATGCCCAGATCCTGGTGTTCCTGCCCAGTGGTTGCTCCTACCTCCTTGTTGGTCCTGTCTGCTTGCACCAGGGTTCCATTCAGACAAGGTTCCACGTAGTGAAGCTCCTCGTTATACTGCAAAGGGTAGAAACAACCAGAAAAAAAACAATGAATGAAGAGCCCAAAAGGTACTAGTCAACAGTCAAAGGGTACTAGTCAACAGTCAAAGGGGACTAGTCAACAGTCAAAGGGGACTAGTCAACAGTCAAAGGGGACTAGTCAACAGTCAAAGGACCTATTTTTCTTTCCTGGTCACACAGGAAGTCGTCAGCATCACAACAGACTCCAGTCACTCAGAAAACCAAGTGCTAAAGATAAACTTGTTGAGAGAAATCTGAAGAGTCCATGCTAGAGCCTGGCATGACTCCTACTGCTAACCATTCATGCTTCAACAGTGACTGGGCAGACAGCAGTCGTACAGGCATGATGGAGCAGATAGATCACGTGGTACAGATTCAGCTCCAGCCTCAGCCTCACAGAACTAAGAGATACCTGTGTTGGCCACACACAGGAGGGGACATAACGGAGGACAGAAGTGGTTTTGAGAGTCTCAGTAACCCTGGAAAGGGGTGCTTGTATGTAGGGGGGTGTTGGTGATACTCCTGTTATATAGTGATACCATCTATATGACTTTTTCAATACCTGTCTTCCTCAACACTTTGGGTCCCCAGCAATCCAGAATGTGTGGCCCTATATTTTTGTCCTCTGCATATGACCCTTCCAAGGGCTGTGATGCTCTGGACGTTTAGACTGGCTGACCCCTCAAATGTCTTCATCAGTCCACAGCGAAGGCATGCTCTGTCAGCCATCCTTCTCTGTTCATTCCTCCCAGGTCTCATCCTCTCTTTTGACCTCCGCCACTGAGAACCGTACCAAGAGCTCCTCCGCCTGGCTGCTGCTTTCCCTGGCTGACACCCAGACTCATCCTCTGGGTTGGTTCAGTCCCATACCCACTGGGAAGGAGCCTCGGGTGCAGGAGAAGAACTCAGCCAATGCTCTTTTCTGCATACTCTATACAATGTCTCGTTTCCTTCTGCAGGAGCCCCCAGCTCACTGGGAAACCCCATATTTAGCTGTGCCCCTGATCACCTGATACTGTGATTGGCCAAGACCAACTGTACAGCACACGTATTGTTGCCCTGAACTAAATCCACAGTAGGCGCCCCAATCCATTTCAACAGTAAAAGCCCTATAGCCTTTCCAATTTAACAGCCAAATAAAACCAGAGCTTCCGAGGGAAGAGACTAGACACATCTCTCACATGCGCTCTAGAACACAATCTGGCTGAGGATGTGACTTTTAAGACTGTGATCAGCGAGCACCATGGGAAGACCAAGCAAATCATAGAGTGAAAAACCGGCTAGCATGGGACACTCCCTCTGGATATCTGCAGGGCTGTACCTGCAGCTGCTATACCAGAGGGTGGATGCATCAGCACAGTACACAGAGAAGCTGCCTCAGGGGTGGGGCAGGGTGGTGCTGCTCCAGACAGTTAATTGTTCAAGAGCCCTCCCTTCATTCACATTCAAGATAAGCTTCACTTGTAGTTTGACTCAGCCTCAAGTACTTCTGTGATCATCCTCATAGACAGGGAGCCTGGGGAAATCAAACTGCCAAAGACATCAGTGACCTCAGTGTCTAAGTAGGGAGCAGCGCCCAGGCTCCCGTCCAGATGTCTGACCTCTCAGCCACGTTGTTTCAGAATTCAACATCCTCTGCACCCTAAGGCCCCTTCACTTTCCTTCAGGCTCACCTTTGCCCCCTTAGGCCTCTGCTTCTGGTCTTGCAAATGCATCTGGAAATTTTCATTTGTCCTCTGAAGTACTGAGAAAATGTGGGTCTGTCTCATCCCCACTCCCTACCACCAAGTGTGGGGATCTAACCGAGGACCTATTTTTCTTTGCCGGACAGCTCTTCTCAGGGTGGTGGATGTTTTTGTTAAAGCGGGTAGTGAGAGGGACCGGTTCTGCTAGATTTCAGGGGGTTTGTGGTAATGTTCTATTTCTGGAAATGGTCAGCTATAATAAACAAATGTGTTCATTTTGAAATGATTCTTAGAGCTGCATGTAGATTGTGCATAGTTTTGTTATGTTAAATAGAAATTTTAAAAAATAGATGTTTGCTATGCTGAAGTTAGTTGCTGAGGAACAGGGTGTGACATTTCATTCCCAGATGGGAAGTCACCTCTGAATTCAGGAAAGACCTACACAGGTCCACATAAGGGTGTCTTCAGGATTCTCCTGCACTTTGGAGAAAGTGGCTGCTGGAGAGGCAGCCATTCCCTTCTCCCTTACCTCCCTTGCTGATGATCAGCTTGGTTCAGCGCAGCAATATCCTTGCTGTGTAAGTGGTCTTAGATAATCACAGGTAGCAGTGATGCTCTACTAGATGCTCTGCTCTACTAGATGCTCTGCTCTACTAGATGCTCTACTCTACTAGATGCTCTACTAGATGCTCTGCTCTACTAGATGCTATGGTCTACTAGATGCTTTACTCTACTAGATGATGCTCTACTAGATGCTCTGCTCTACTAGATGCTCTGCTCTAGTAGATGCTCTGCTCTACTAGATGCTCTACTAGATGCTCTGATCTACTAGATGCTCTGCTCTACTAGATGCTATGGTCTACTAGATGCTCTACTCTACTAGATGCTTGCTTCCAGAGCCTCTTTGCTGCCAGGGTTAGTGAACCATGAGCCGCCAATGGGACAAAAAGGAAGTTTCTAGTGTATTTTCTTCAACCTTTCTCCTGTTCTTGAAAGAAAATTCACCTGTGTTTACCTATCTCTTCCTTCTTCCTTGGGGTGCCATTGTCCAGGGGCAACTTCACAATCATGAGGTGACACAAAAAGCACAGGCAAAGGAAGAGAAAACAAAAATATGGGGCTAGCATGGGTCTACCACTGATGCCCTCTGGACCACAGGACCAAGACTTCATCTGCTCTCCCGCTGGGCCCTTCCATCATGTTATTAGCTGCATACACATCAAGCCAACCTTTGAACCTCAATTCAGCTATTCTGCAACTCAGAACCTCTTCAGGTCCCAGTTTGATTTTTGCTTTTTAAAATAATGTATATATAACGTGTGTGTGTGTGTGTGTGTGTGTGTGTGTGTGTGTGTGTGTGTGATGGTACAGGTGTACATGCATGTCATAGTCATATGTAGATATCAGACAACAACCTTACATGTTGGTCTTTACTTTTTTATGGAGACTGAGATCCTGTCATTCACCACTGCACATGTCATGTTAGCTGGCCCAGGAGTTTGTGGAGATTCTCTGGTATCATCCATCTTTCCATGGAGCACTGGAAAAACAGATGTGTGCTGCCATGCCTGGCTTTACATAGATTCCCAGAATCTGCACTTAGGTCCTGGGGCTTGCAGGACAAGCATGTTACCCATTGAGACATCTCCCTACTCTTGTTCTTGCTCTTATTCCTGCATTTGCCAGGTGATTTTTAAAAAAAGTTTCACCAATACTCTTCCTAACACACACTTTCAAAGGCGAACTCCTCTGGTTGTAGAGTCCAAAATTATCACTAGGACAGCTGGCACCAAGTCCTGTGCTGCTATGTACACCACGGGGCTAAGCCTCACTGACCCCATGTTCTCATACCTACCCAGAGTATGGTAACCACTGAAGTGGACCTGTGGACATGTAGGGAGGTGACATATCACAGTGAATGTTCTTTGCTAATACAGCATCTAGGACATGCTGAGGGAGGGGCTCAGGAGGGGCTGTAAAGCAAAGAAGATGGGAAACTTTGTCCTCATCATGGAGGTACATGCGCAGTAATGAGAACCAGGCTCACTGTCGCTGCACACCCAGAGTAGAGGAATCTGCTCTTCTGAATCCCAGCCAGCTTGTTAGTGGCAGCATCCAAGCCTGCAGTTTCTTAATTTCCCCTGACAATATCAGGACTGAGCTGACCCAGCAATCTGGTCTGTATCACTGTGAGGAGCGGAGGTGGCCATGTGAGGAGAGACGTGGTACAAGTCTAGCAGCTCAATCAAGAAAGCTCACTGGCCACACAAGCTCCTCAAACTCCCAAGGGACTGACTGCAAAGGGTGTCCTGCACATGAATGCATTTCTTAAGCTCCAGTGGCTCCCCATTTGGACACCTTTCAGCTGGTACATGTTTATAGATGCTCCCTGGATGTCTTTGCTGTTTGTATTCTGTATGCGTGTACATGTAAGGAATGTATAAGGATATGTTCTTGTGGAGGTGTACATGTGTGTATGTGGGCACAAGTGTGTGCATGCATGCAGAGGCCAGAAGTCAAAATTAGGTATCTTTCTCTATCCCTATTCACCTTATTTATTGAGGCAGAGTCTCTTACTGAACTTGGAGATCATTGATTGGATAGACTGACTGGCCAATGAACTCTAGGGATCTGCCTGTCTCTCTCCCTCCCTCTAGTAGCACCAACATTACAGACACTTGGAAGCTATGTGCCTAGGTATCACATCTTGGGGACCTAAAATCAGAGCTTTATACTTGAATGGCAAGTGCTCTACTGACTGAGCTGCTTTCCCAACTCCAGTATTCCCTGGATTTCTGCTTTTTGAATCAATAGTGCTAGATGGTCACATCAGTTTATACTGAAGATGTGGTCATCTTCCTTTTGGAGTTCACACAAATAGTCCCCGGTTTTGCTACATACAAGCAGGGTCACTTGGCCAAGCCTTTGCAGCTCCATCAGCCACAGGGTTTGGAGAAATCTGGAGTCACTGTCCCTGCCAGAGACTCACTGTGATGACGAATGAGCATGCTCAAGGTCCTGGCATGAAGGAAGAAGAGGCAGGCCACCAAATATGCACGCTAGTGTAGAAGAGAGGAAGGAGGGAGGTATGGGAATGTAACATGTACACAGTAGACACAGTGACAGACTGACAGATGGCATAGACAAATGGAGAGGAGCTGGTAGTAGGACAGGACTGCTCTTGGGAGCAGGGGCCACGACCTCTTGGTTTCCTCTGAAGAACATTGTATATACATTTGTGGGAGACAAAGTGCTGCTTCACTGGGCACAAATGACCAACTAAATGCCAGAGACAGAAACCTGGGGTTCTACTTCACACTCCACACCATGCTCTGAGCTCTCACAGGGACCCAGGTCTCTAGAAGATGAGACATTTCCAGATCCTTCCCAGGAGGTGTCTACCACAGAACTCTTCATTCCCCGTTTGCTCACTGAATGTTAGCTCTTAGTCTACTCCGTGCCAGACATGTGAGCACTGGCTCAGTGTGTTCATGGCCATCAGCACCGAGGGACCACAAACAACTTTTCTTGCCTTTCCATTATAAATGAACATATTCATATCTCTGCTTTTCTTTTTCATGATGAAAAGTGCTTATCTCTCACAATGAATGGGTTCCTCTGAACCCAAACCGGGCTGCCGTGATCTTCAGAAGATTATGTCTTAACACTCCAATCTCTTGTTGAAGGACTATGTCCCTCTCTCAATCAACCATCAAATGTGAGGGCAAGTAACAACAAGCATATCACCATGTGTCTTCTCCGTCCTGCTGTTCAGTCTCTGTAAGCATTTCCCATCTCTCCTCATCCATGGGCACAGCACAATTTTCAGAAAGAAGGCTATTAGGAAAGTCAAGCTTGAACCTCAATCCTTGAAGGACCGGAATACTCTTGGGGAGAAGCTGAGAATAAGGAGATGGCCATGTAGTAGGAATCATAACGTCTGTCTGCTTGTGCACAGCACAGCCTGAGGGCTGGTCAGTGCCCACCTTGTCTTTGGGTTCTAGATGATGCTCAGGTACCTAATGATAATGAGATTCTAGATGATGCTGAGGTACCTAATGATGATGAGATTCTAGATGATGCTCAGACAGGTACCTGATGATGATGAGGTTCTAAGATGACACTAATATACCTGGGCTTCATATCAGAAGCCCATCTTGATGGAAGAGAACACTACATCCTTAAGATTTGATGGGACAGACTATCAGTTGCCTAGACACTGGGATGAGAGAAGACCCAGTAAGAGGGGAGAGGCTTCCAGGTAGGTCACCCCATATCACCCTGGAAACTGAGACTCCATCTGATGTCATGTACATAGCTGACTGGACTTGTACGATATGCTCTGATGCTCTCAATGCAGTCCGATACTTTCTCCAGTTTCCCCCATGTCCTCCCCCATCCCAATCAGTTCCATACACAATCAATTCTCTCCTGAAGTGTGTGTGTGCGTGTGTGTGTGTGTGTGTGTGTGTGTGTGTGTGAGAGAGAGAGAGAGAGAGAGAGAGAGAGAGAGAGAGAGAGGAGAGAGACTCACAACCTAAAAACGGCGCTTGCCTTCTCAGTAAACTCCTTCCCCCTACCATCCCTGAACCAACTCATGACTTAGGCCTACAGTCTATATCCTTCAGATACTGGCCTAGCCATCACCTTCTAAGACACTGTCACAAAATCTCCCATGGTTTGTATGCTCTAGCCCTGTCCTTGCCAGGCTCTCTCCCACAAGGTGCTGGCCTCATTGTACCATGAGTGTCTATTCCTGGGCTTCCCCACCAGACAGTCATACACAGAATCTTGGGGGTCATGAGGCAGATGACTGTCTTCTACAACAGCCTAGCACTTAACACCGAGCACACAGCTATGTTTATTAGACCTGCTGACCACAATAATAAAAGGGCAAAAAAGCAAAAGTGCAGAGAAACTCACCAATGACATAAGGAAAAACTAAAGTTTAAAACTAAAACATAGAATCTTTATCCATTTCCAAACAACACATTGATAAGCAAGCAATAAAGGAATAAATAGGCATGTCCTAGAGACTCTGGAGTTCTATCAACAGCCCATAATATTAAAAGTCCATAAGCTGGCTTGCTCATGGAAGCAATGGAGGAAGCCCCATTGCTCCATTTTAGGAGGCTGATACAAAGGAGACTCAATTAAATAAGTTAATAGTCTCGCAGCTGTATCTTTAATTAAATGACCTTTAAGATGACAATGTAGCAAGTATGGAAGGAAGCAGAGGAAACCACAATATTTTCACCAAGGCAAGGTATCTTCCAGCTTACCAAAGTATCTTCTGAAATTAGAAAAACTGGCTGAAATTAGCAGTCCAGCACTAACCAGCAAAGAAAGTGAACAGCAACCCATGCCTCATGACAGTGATGATTGCTTTGTACAGGGGAGCCATGGCACAAGAGTTTGGAAGAGTTAGTTCTCAGAAAAACAACAACAACGGTGAATCACAAGCAGAGCACCAGAATTGTCTAGGGTGAACTCACAAATGAGCCTCTCCTCCACACCATTTGCACAGTCCTGACTGCAGGAGGCCTTTAAATTGATTTCACAATGTCAGCCCAGTTAATGTGGTGTTCACTTAATGCCTGACCTAGGCTTCTGTAAAATCCATTTCTCAACTTCCAGTAGCAGATGGAATTAACACCCTCATTTTTATGATAATGCTGTTCATTCAATGCATGGCTTGGAGAGAGACTTCCAAGTCAATGAGGAAAAATATGCTCTTCAAGTCACAATTTAGCCTCAAATTCTAACTCCAACTGCACAAACCCCTCTATTCCCCCTGTTCTTTACAAATTCCAGCAGCTAATTCATTATCTCTGGATATATTTTTCAATATCCTGCCCATCAAAGATAAAACAGTATTCATCCATTCATATTTATTCTCTGGAAAGACCCAGATCGTGAGTTTTTTGATATAATTCATAGGATATACTTGACAATGAATTTAATGAAATGCAATCATTCAAATGGCCATGAAATATCTTTCCTACTATTTGAATGTCCCCTGCCTTCCTGCATCATGACATTGAAATCAAAGACAAGGATAAATTAGATTTGCCTAAACAAAACCCTACAGTGCAGGAAGACTTCCAGGACTGAAAGTAAGGCATGGATTCTTGACTTTCCCTCTCTAAGATGCTTCCTCAAACATCTACCTGGTGAGGAAAAGAAGGCTGGCCATACAGCAAAGGCCGCCACAGGAATGTCCTCTCAGGCAGCGCAATTCTGCAAGAACCATGCACTCATACAGGCAGGGCATTGTGCATAGACAAGCAACCACCTTCATGTATGCACCTGTCACCACTAGTTCAAGCCAGTAGCCATTCTCAAAAGACTTGGGGAAAAGCCATACCATACTATGGAGACACTATGCAAGGTGGGAGCGGGAGGAAATGCTGCAGGGAAATAAGAGTTCCTAAAGCAAAACTAGCGTGTGATGCACTGAGTACCAGAAGACACAACTCAAGGGAATGCAAGTGACAGCTGACTCCCTCTGAATCTGCAGCTCTGGCCTCCAGCCATCCAGAAGATGCGAACTTACATACTACTTGGTGGATACTGTGGTAGGACTAATGCAATACTTGCTGGTGTAGCAATTTCATCTATATATTCTCAATCAAATGCACGCCCCACCTCACATGCGTGCACACAGTATCTTCAGTGTGTTCCCAGGTCATTGAGAGCTAGCTCATCTGCTGGAACACTCTCAAATAGATGAGAGGGCCTCACAGTACAATAGTAACATACATCTACAGCCATCAAGAGGCTTGGGTAAACTTCTAATGTCAACTATATGTGACAAATACATTTAATTAAAATCAGACATAGAGACAAATTAGTAGGTATTCTGTAGAATATGATTCTATTTGTGAAAAAATTATATAGGTTTAGGTCAGTTGGACAGCTCAGTGTGTAAAGGCACTTACTGCGGAGCTTACAGACTGAGTTCAGTCCCCAGGACCCAGAGACTAAAAGGAAAGCACAGATTCCTGAAGGCTTCCCTCTGACATCCAGAGATACACACATACTAAAATGTAATGTAATTTTGAAGAATGTGAATGGATATATAGACAAAATTGAAATAATTGTATCAGATGGAAGAAGAATGAACCATCTGAATTGTTCAAAGAAATTTACAGGTTTTATTCATTCAAAGGCAATCACCATAGAAAGTTAGGATTAATTCATTGCCTTCCTATGTGAATTCACTACTAAATCCCATCCATTCACTTACACACACAAGGAGATCACGATCATAAGGGGTCAAGTAAAGCTATCCAGAGATCTTCATCGTCACAATAACTGCACATAGTCTGAATTCATGTTGGAAACTAAGGGACAGATGCAAGGCGATAGTTAATATTAACTGCCAATGGGATTTATTCTATAAGGAGATGATTCAGGGTAAAGAAAAAATATTTTCCCTCATCTATTCCATAATAGCTGGCTGTCTCCTTTTAATTAACTTAATCACCCTCTCCTCATTATTGCGTTGACGCTGGATATCTTAATGAACTTACACAGATTATTCCACGTGATGGGTCGTGTTAACCGAACAATAAATTCTGACAGATAAAGGATGTAGGATGTAATTAGTTAGCTCCTCTTCTTCTGTGGATTTCTGATACTTCTGCGAGACATAATTAAAGATTAATAGGAGAGATAGTCTCGAATTTGCTGCGACTTATCTGTAAATGCTCCAGGATATGTGAGCCTCCGACCACATTTACATAGTCACATGGAGGCTGGCAACTAGGGGAAATCCTGATTAGAAAGCCAATGTACTCTTGATCTGAAACCTCACTGCAAAGCGCAAGGCCCTGAATTCAATGTCTACATGGTGAGATAGCCGAAGGGAGGAGTCATATTCTCTCCGCTTCTGCACAAGAGAGCTAGAGCAGGCAAGTCAGCAAGGTTTCGCTGTGGGCCTCCTTCCACCTGTCAGTTTGAGGCAGTGATGTATGCTGCTCTCTGCCTCTGCCTTCACGCCATGTGCACAAGGCTGAGATGAAAGGCCAACACAGTGAGTTACTGAGGTTCTGTGTGTGTGGGCTTCACACAGTGGGTACTCTAGAGACTAGTGGTTCTCATCCTTCCTAATGCTGCGACCCTTTGATACAGTTCCTCATGCTGTGGTGACCCCCAACCATAGAATTACTTTCGCTGCTACTTCATAACGGTAATTTTGCGATTGGTATAAATCCTAGTGCAGATATCTGTGTTTTCTGGTGGTTTGGGCAACCCCTGTGAAAGGATCTTTGAATTCCCAAAGGCATCAAGACCCACAGGTTGAGAAGCACTGATGTAGGCTGTATTATTCATCCCTTAAACTCCTGCTGTTTGTCAGGCATTAACCAAGGGACTGGGCATACATCACTTTCTGCACCCCAGTAAGGTAATAGTTTCCTTCTTTTCCAATTGCTCTTCCGAGCTTTAAAATTTTACTACACTTATTAGGCATATGCATGTGTGTGTACATGGGTATGCATACACACACGTGAGTATGCACACACACACATGCTTGTGTCATGGAAAAGAACAGGTGGTGTTGTGTTGTTAGTTTATGAGTCCTGGGGATTGACTCGTGGCTGGGAAGCAAGCACCTTTTCTTTCTGAAACACCTTGCTGGCACAGCTCAATGGCTTTTCAAGGCCTGCAGCTTTACTGTCGCTTCCTTCGCTTTGTGGTTCAGCCTTTGCATCTGGAGGTCTCATCAGAAAATGTCAGAAGAGGACCCAAGCAACACCCTTGCTACTGAAGCACTTGCACCTTGACCTAGAGAGCAGAAGTTGGTGATCTGCGTCTTCAGACGGCTGCCCTAACACAGGACTTGATGACATCACAGTCCATCCACAGGTATGGGAAGGCACACACCCCAGGGCTGCATTCAAACGCCAATGCCCAAACTCCACGTTTCTTGCCACACTACCTCCCCTGTCACCTGCGACACAGAACATAGGATGTCCCAAACAGATGAATATGGCAAAGCACACCTGTGCACCACATCCAAATGCCTAGCTGATCATGACAGAGGGGCGAAGTCCCTGGTGACTGAAATCTTGGAAAAGAGAGGGAGGTCTTTGAAAGGGAAGGGGCATAAGGTACATGATGACAATCATATCAAAGAACGGTGAAGAACAAGAATAACTACAACTACAGAGGAATACATCTCTCTTTGTGTCTGTGCCACTGCCCAGCCATGGCTGACTCTGGCCTGCCATGTCTTGGGACCCCAGACATTTCACTGATGCTTTTCCTCGGCTCTTCCCTTGGAGAATATGCCCAAGCTGGCCTACCTCCCGGAGTGTTGGGGAGGAAAGATGTTGTATCTATGAAGGGCACACTACTCCCCATCTTTCAGTATCTCATCTTCCTGATGTTA
The DNA here is from genome assembly GCF_982192425.1 of Myodes glareolus. NCBI lineage: Eukaryota > Metazoa > Chordata > Mammalia > Rodentia > Cricetidae > Myodes > Myodes glareolus. The sequence goes on along the minus strand of NC_142030.1, from coordinate 27,891,185 downwards.
CCATCATGGACCGGGGATTGACCTGGCTTCAAGTTCAATACCACATGAAAAATTCTGGCAGCCCTTGGAACATCCTTTCTACATCTCTTCCCCAGAGATCCCCCAAAAGGGCTGGAGATGCTGTTCGCTAACCTCAAAGAAGCAATGAACTCCATAGCATTCTCAGTCTCCCTAGGATACCCTCTACTGTCCCTGATTCAGTGAATTGCATGTGGCCATAACCAACCTTCATCCTCGGGTCCCCAGCCCGTGCACATCCAACAGCAACAGTGCAAATGACCCAAAGCGCAAAGACAGCGCAGAACAGGCAGACTCACGGTGATGATGTTGAAGAAGTCATCGTCGCCCAGAGTGTCCAGGATCGAGGAGACTGTTTGCTTGGCGATGGTCAGGCGGAGTCCCTTCATGCTGCCACTGACATCCACTAAAATGACAACATCTTTGGGAGAAGTTGCTGCCTGGATATACCTAAGTGGACGGAAAATTAAGTAAACATGAATTGTGGCCTCTCGAAATTTTCTCTCAAAATTGACTAAGAGGTTGAAGCGCTGCCTACCATTTCCTGTTCCTGCAGTCAAAGGCAATGACGCCATTCTCATCTGGTTCCCATTTAATCCCTAGAAGAAAAATGGGGGTGTTGAGAAACCCTGAGACTTCAAATGGTTATCTGCAGTACTTTAAGGCTGCTCTGCTTTGCTGACCAAATAGATGGGGTGAAAAAAAATCACAGCCCGGGAGCTCCTCATCAGCCATTCACCCAGCTCTGTAAAGCTCCCTCAGGTGCTAACCTTACAGCAAGCAGGGCCTTAGCCCTTCCTGCTCAGACAGTGAATGGAGACAGACTCAGCAACATGCTGCCCATGGAGATGGGATATGACTCTAGCTCTATTCACAGCTTTGGATAAAGACAGCAGAGACCATTTCTCACAGCCCAGCAAGGTGCTGAAGCTGCTGGCATCATTCAAAGGTCTCTAGGCAGTATCTGGCCTCATCCCCAGACCCCAGTGAGGTCATGTCTATCGCCTGGGCTGGGAAGAAACCATGTGATCTGATGGTCCCACCTCACAGTTGTTTCCTCCCAGCTCCTGTCTTAAAACTCAGACGTTTGGCATGCCTTTCCGTGCTCAAATAAAACGACCCTAATTATTCTGCAAAATAAAGTTTGAATCTAGGCCTGGAAGCCAAAGCAGTTTTTTCCCCATAGTCATTCCCATTCTCATAGTTTGAGAACCAAGGGTGGCATTCTCCTTGTACATCTGATTAGTTTAAGAATGGTATTTTGTTTCAGGGCCAATAAGATGGCTCAGCAGGCAAAAGTATTTCCTGCAAAGCTTGACAATGTGTGTTTAATCCCCAAGCCCACATGATAGCAGGAAAAAAGCAGCTGTCCTCTGACTTACACACACGGTGACATGTCCACACATGTATTCATGCATACAAAGCCACATTCACACACACACACATGTAATAAACAAATAAATGTATTACTCCTCATTCATTTAAAAATAAAAGAATGATTGCTTTAAAACAAGTTAGGGCCTCGCCATTCTTGGCCAGCAGTCCTGCTCACAGCTAGAGGACTTCAAACAGATTTTGAAAAAGAAAAAAAAAAAGACAGAAAAGTTATTTTCACGACTGAATTTCCTGATTTGGAGCACAGAACTGACTGCTTCTTTTTCTTTCTCAACTCACGACAGCCAGCATTCTTGGTCCTGCCATGGTAATAACTGACTGGGATCAGAGAATGTGCACAAAGCACCACACAGATAGCCTGGAGAGGGCACCGTGTGTCCCACAGTGATACTGTGTTCTGCCCTCCTGGTACCAGCACTGGGGCCTACTCTAAAGGGCACAATAAGGGGCCATAATTATCCAAACTTATCATATATATAACTTAGCATATATATAAATGTGCTGACCCAGTGCATGCTCCCTGCATTCATCACGTGTGTCGTTAGTGCCCATGTGTATTTATAGACACCATGTGTCATCCACCAGAACTCTAAGGCTCTGTCAGGCTTCTTCTAATGACACCCTTACTGTGGTGCGCTGTCACAAAACTTCTAAGAAGGGACGGGGTGGATGTGAAATGGGAGCACTGCAGGTGGGCTGTAACTTCTGCATCCCCACAGGCGCCCTTGACAGCGGTGTTTTTCTATAAGTCCCTATCAGATCAGCCTGCTGGGAAACTAGCAGGAAAATACAATACCAGCACAGAAGTACATACAGAATAGGTTGACCTGTGCAGGTCAACTTGACCCAAACTAGAATCACCCAAGGAGTCTCTATGGAGGGACAGACACTCAGAAAGAAATTACAGGTGCCAGGGCAGGCAGATGCCCGGTGGTGGCCAACAGGTAAAAGATGCACTAAGCTTGAGATGCTGCTTGACTCAAGGCTGCTTTAACCAAGTACTACCCGAGAGAGGCTTAGCAGTCCTGCGTTCCAGACACGCACAGTTCGAGGCACTTTTATCCAAACTACTGGAGTGCATGCCCACTACACCCCCACGATCCTCACTGAGAAAAATCCTGCAAGATGGAAGACAATGATCCTCGGTTTAAAGCCGATCACGTGCCAGAGAAACAAGGATCTGACTAAGTGCTGGATGGAACTCACCAGTTCTCTAGAACAGCACACGTGACTTCAGGTGTTAGGAGCTTAAACATGACTTCGTTGCTGGAGCTTGGCTTTGCTGGGTCTATGCCATTTGTAACCCAAACTTCTGATCAAGGTTTTCTTCACAAGAGAGAGCTTCTCAAAGTCAAACTGGGAAATTTGACCTCTGCTAGCTAGCCTGCCTTCTGATTTGCAAGTCCTCACTCACGGTTTATGATAAACCTAGGACTTTGGATACACTTGTGAGGATGAAGAAGAGTTATCCACCTAAGGTCAGGTATATTGGTACCAACTGGCGCTTTTACAATACAGTGAAAGCAGACAGAAGTATCCTAATATGACAAAATCCATGGTAAAATGCCCATTTCATGCTTCTCCTTACTGTGTGAGCAGGAGGCAAGAGATGAGCTCTGTCTGGAACCAATTCCAGAGTCAAGTGGCCACATGACATCATTCAGGGCAACCAAATGTCTTCAGAAGACTGTATCCATTAACTAAGGCAGAAGAGATACAGATATTCTATGGGGTTAAAATTGTGCCAAAACTACCACAAGAGAAGTGCTAGCATTTTGACTAAACTGACTTCATCTACTAATAAATCTCCCAATCTCATGAGCCCTTTATGGTGACTCCCCTTGCTTTCCAACATCTTTGCAACTCTACTTTAAGGATCTCTTGTTGGTGAAGACACCCGATGATTGTGGCTCCTGCTTAACTTTTCCACCCACATCCCAATGCCACATGGTCAGAAGGCCAGCTATCCAGGTGACTGCTAGGCGGGCTGGCTTGCCCCACATGTTCCAGCCTTAACAATGTGCATCGAAGTTGCTCCGCTGAGCACATCAACACAGACTGCAATTTGGTGACATTACAAACTTTAATGGTCCACTGTTTATTATAACATTATCTGTAATAGGATACATTATTGCTTAAATGGCTGTGAGCTCCATGAGGAAGCATGTGTACCCTGCGGAACAGGACCCTTGGGAACCATTGAATAATCTGGTAAGGCAGATGCCCTGTCAGGAAAGTCTCAGGCCACAGATGCTGTGTGCAGGGCAAACACTCCTGGAGGTGGAAGCTGATGGTGTTGGTGTGGTAACGTCTAAAGACATCAGGTGCCTAGCCTTACTTAATGAAAGCCTCCGCTTAATTGCTCCAAGACTGTGCAGTGTGTTTGTGTGCGCGCACGTGAGCATGCATGTTCCCCCTCCTTTTAGGTTGAGCTAGTTAATTTCTACAGCTGTGACACTGGAACAATTGCAGCCTCAAGTCCTGTTTTCACAACTTGTAAGCAAAATTAAAACTTCCCTTTTTAATTAAAATTTAAGCCAAGCTAGAATTAAAACCCTATTGCAAGGCAGAGGCTCAGGAAGGCTCCAGATGGAACACCTGTTCCATGGGAATGATGAACAAATGGCAGAAACATGCTGACCTGGGGGAGTTGTTGGGGGGCCTCTCTAGAGGGGTGTCACCATCTGCCATGCTTTGACTTTTTCAACCTCTGACTCCAAGATGAGCCACCTTTGGAGTCAGAGAACCTAAGTTCACGTTCTATATTTCTTACGCCTTTTAGTCAAAATTTACTTTTGCCCCCATGACTTGATCTATTTCCTCTGACAATAATGATCATACAATAATCAACAACAGTGGAATAATAAGAAACCAAGCTCTTGTCTGAGATGATGAAATATGGTACGACTCATGGCCCAGTGCTTTGTTTGCTCTACGAATTAATTTATAGAGAAAGATGCTAAAGCCACACAGTTTCTGTTATCAATGCGGTGTGTGTGTGTGTGTGTGTGTGTGTGTGTGTCTGCGCGCGAGTGCGTGTGTACATACACACAGGTTTCTCCTTTTTGCTCCTATTCTGTATGCTAATAACAGGATCTAATTCTTCACTTTCTTCCAAGGGAAGGGAGAAAACTATTAATTGGGAAACTAAAGGGAATCATCAGATCATTCACGGAAATCAGGGTAGTGAACTTAGGCACACTTACCTGGGTATTGCCTGAAAAATCCCTTTGCACTTCCAAAGTACTGCCAGATCAGAGATGGGTCCCGGTCAAAGTTATCTACAAAAACTTTGTTTAGGGATTCAGACCAATAAACTCCATTGACAATCGCAGGATCTGAAAACCAACAGAACAGAGCAACATTAGGAAGCAGAGGGAGCCCGATCACAGGTAGCACACTTCCGGGCTCACTCACATCAGTGAGTCTGAGATGCTGAGAGGCAGAGATTCCAGACACTCGGGATGGTGTTCCTGTCGGCTCCCTGTGCCGCCCAGGAGCCTCCATTAGTGTATCTTACTCAAACGGCATGGCATTAGTAATACTTAATTTGACAGAGAACACAGTTCTCTTAGCATCTGCTTCCTGATTTCTGGAATCTAGCATTTGTAAGGAAGATATGCTTTCTCTTACTAATCCCCTCAGCCAACAGGGCCCTGCTCCAGCTGGGATTACCTCACAAGCTCTCCCCTTCCACTAAGCAGAGAGTGAGCCCTGTGCAGGAAGATCTTGTCATTTACCCTCTGCCCTGTGGATATTCACGTGACTGGATAGAAATCTGCACTGACAAATGGGTGGAGAGATGGCTTGCCAAGTGGATGGGCGGACAAATGAGGGATAAAACAAAGGCTGTTCTACAGAAACTACACGATCTGGACACTGTGGCATCCATGAAATTTAGGAGGCAGGAGCAAGAAGGTCAAAGTTCAAGGCCATTCTTGGTGATCCAAACAGACTGAGCTCCATAGTAAGACTCTTTCTAAAATAGACTATTACTTTTCTGTCCTAGCGTTCCATTAGCAAATCAATTGCTTTTCCTCCCATTGAAAGTCCATATTAATTCTTTGTATTTTCTTTATATATTTAAAGGATGACAAGAGAGGAAAAGAAAGAAAAATCAGGAAATTTTTACCTACTGACTAAAGAAGGTGGATCACGGAGGTGCTTTGTGACTGCCTACTTTTTCCCCATTTCTCTTTTCCCCTGAAGACAATGTTTCGGGATGAGACAACACTCACACAACCAGTTCTAAAAGGAACTACTATTTAGCCTGGATATGAGGAGGTAAAGTAGCAACATGATGAACTTATAGACTGGGAGAAATAGAGAAGAGCTCACTCCCTGCTCCCTTCCATGGGATAGCATGGGGTCACTTTTTTCTGTCCCCTGCAACAGCCCTCCAGGCAGGAACGCAAATGACACCAAGCCACACAGAGACTGGAACTAGGGCAGGAAGAGGGGCCTTTTCTAAAACTGCATGGGCTGCCGAGAGGCAAACCTCTAGCCTGTGCTTGCATTATAGGTGAACAGTAATAATAAGGCCCACGCTAGTGGCCCACTTGAAAAGCTCAACAAACCTTCAGGAAACAGCTAATGGTAGAACGTGGGAGGCCACAAATGTGGAGTCAGAGAGTTCAGGCCTACTCTTGCTTCTTACAGGTTATTGGCTAGAGGTTTGACCCAGGTGCTACAACTAAAAGGATGCTTTGATCTAGGTGTGGTTACTTGATGCTTTGGGTATGGAGAAGGTGATTACTCTGTTCCTTGTATCACAGTAAAGAAGTCTTTTGTCTTCCCTGTCCTTTGGATTGGGCTATACAAAGCCTATGAGAAACAAAAGCAGGGCAGATTCTGGATTCATCGTGGTGCCCTCCAGACTCTCTCCTGCCATTCCTTCCTCCTCATGCTTCCCTCCAAGCACAGATAGATAAGCCGGGTGGGACGGGCTGATGTTGTAGCCTGGATGTGGAATACAACAGTAGAAAGCACCCGCAGAGCTATTCCACTGACCTAGGGTCTCCTCTGGACCGCTGAGTCACAGCAACCACATAGTAGTGTGCCTATTCCAATGCCTCCTGGTACTCTACAGGTGGGGATGATAAAGACAGGTTTTGTTATACTGGCCTTAAGTTGCTTAGTATGCCAGTGAAAAATAAATCATTCTAAAAATACAACTACCAATGAACTACACTGGAAAGGAAGATGATTATTGGCCCATGGGACATAAGATGTTTATTTTTAATCGCCAAGTTGATACACTAGAATATCCTGAAAAGAGTCTCAGTGAGGGACTGGATAGTTCAGATTGGCCTGGGGGGCTGTCTGGTTAAATTCATTGATATGGGAAGACCCAGCCAACATTGGGTGGAACCAACCCTTGGGTTTGAGTCCTATGCTTTTTAAGAGCAGATAAAGTATGCTGAGTTATAGGCTTGCATGAATTCATTTTCTCTCTCTGTGTGTTACTATGAAATGGCTGATTGCTTTAAGTTCTACCCCCTTGAGCTCCCTGCTAAGAAGGAATGTTACCTGAAATTTTGAGCTGAAAGAAATCTTTCCCATAAATTTTTATCAGGGTATTTTATCAAACTAGAACACTACCCGAGCTCCTTCCATGCCTGCCCACAGCTGGCTGTCCTTCCTCAGTTGGCCACCCTTCATGTGTTTCCTAGACAGACAGAGGCTGCAATTGGCAGCTTATGAGCTGGTGGGCCTGGGTCTGGCCTGACTGCTTCACCTCCACCTTGCCATCTTTCAGATCATGTAGACCATTGGGACTCGGACTTTTGTCTCAAAAGGACATGTTGTGACCCCTGCCACTGTATCAACCACATCACAGTCTGGGAGTGTGAACATGACTGATTCAATCTTATACCACAGAATACTTTGGAGAAAGGTTTTATCCTTGCAATCCTGGAGAACAAACCCATTTATTATTCCTGCCCAAGCTTGATAGTAATTACTGTGACTCACTCTTGGCTGCAAAAGCCACTTATGTGAGCCCACAAATATGCAAATACAATAACAACTCCAAAAAACCCACGGCTTTCACCTCCATCGATGGACTTAATTATATCAGAATCATGAAAAAACCTTACCACAGTCAGAAGCAAAAAAAAAAAAAAAAAAAAAAGACAATCTATTTTACTAACTCATCGTCTCAACATGTTGCAGAACTCAGTGATTTTCAGTTGGACCATGTGTGCTTTGGGACTGGCTTGATTGTATAATTATGATTCCTTTGTGGACAGAGAAGGGTCTCCCATCCTTCTAGGTGGTCCTGGAATTCCAGGATGTCCACCAATGAGCACTGTCAGCAATACCAAGGTAATCTCCTGGACACTAAATTTGGACACAAAATCTTGCTCTGAAGTGGTTCTGTAAGAAGAGGGAGATTTGACTTCCAAGGGCATAGTAAAGTGGAACTAGTAAATAGGACCTGCTCAAAACAGGGGCTGGATTAATATGCATCCGTGTGATCCCTTGGGATATGAAACCATTATACTGAATGTATGGAATCCAGAGGCTTCTGTCATGAGCAATCTTAATAGATGGGAAAGCCTTGAAGAGCTGTCTATCACTATAGTCAGCAAAGAGACAGACATGGCATTTGAATAAGGTATTCAAATATCTAAGACAGAACACACACACACACACACACACACACACACACACACACACACACCTTGGTTAAAGACGGTTTCTCATCATCAGTGGCCTACGGCATAAGTCAACAACTCAAGAATAAGTCAAGGTTGCCCAACCACCCTTCCTCAGGGGGGCCCTTCCATTAGCCACTGAGGAAGAAGCCGCTGTCATTCTGGGTTTGTACTGGTGCAGGAGAACTATCTGTATTCTGTCAATCCTGTATTTTAATAAAACACTGATTGGACAGGCAGAAAGTAGAGGAGGGTCAACCAGACAGGAAGTAGAGGTGGGGCAATGAGAATAGGAGAAGGCTAGGGAGGAGGAAGCTCCCTCCGCCATTCCTGCCCAGATCACCGAAGAAGCAACATGTGAGCTGACAGCTGAAAAAGGTACCAAGCCATATGGCTAACATAGATCAGAATAATGGGTTAAGATAAGTCATAAGAACTAATAAGTAGCCTGACCTAATGGGCCAATCAGTTTATAACCTAATGTAGACTCTGTGTGATTTTATTTGGGGCTTGCTGTCTGTGGGGTACCCAGGCAGGACAGAAACCCCAACAAGCAAGCCAGCCCTCATGTTACATTGTACTAGTACTCTATCCGCTTAGTCCTTCTCTGGGAGCTGAGGTCTTGACTGTCTTGTGATCATTTGTAAAATTCTCACCATTCTCTCATGCAATAAGCTAAGCATTTCCTTGTTTGGGTTTGGTTTCCAGATGTTTCTACAGTCCCTTTGCCTCATTTAGGACCTTCCCCTCTCGTCATCTTAGGGGTCTTAGACACCATACCTGCCACCTGCTCTAATGAATGACTCTAGGCCTGGTGGCCCTAACAATAGAATTTATTCTTTTAGGATTCTGGAAGCCAAAATCCAAAGCCAAGGTGTGTCAGGGCTGACATCTTTGGGAGCCTGTGAGGAAGACTCTCCTTGTCTTTCTCCTAACCTCCTTGTGCTCTGTGATAACTTGGCATTCCTTGGCTTGCAGACTCCGCATGATATGGACCACCCTTCTGAGTCTTTGTACCAAATACCCGATTCTTTCGCTCATAAGGACATATGTGGACATCAAGTCCAGACCTTATATGGTCATATCTACAGAAATGGGAAGCTAAGGCTCAGACGATTTGGAGGCCACTATTCACATGGTATCCATACTCTGAAATATTCTCTAAAATATACTCCTATTTCATGTTTTGCATATATTTTTATATGTATGAGTATTTGTTTCCAGGTAGGTCTTGCATCAAATATGTATTTGACACAGTCAGAAAAGGGTGTTGGATCCCCTGAAATTGGAATTACTGATGATTGTGAGCTACGATGTGGATTTGGGGAATTGAACCCAGATCCTGTGGAAGAGCAGTCAGTGCTCTTAACCACTGAACCATCTCTCCAGCACCTGTGTATATTATTTTTAAGGTCTGAGTTGAGGAAGCACAGGACTTTTTGTAATAGAGCCCCTTTAAAGGCCCCGCTCTGTGCTTCTGCAGCAACAATTCTAATTTTCAGGTCAAGTTATTTGTATGAACAAAGTTGATGAGTCCTGCCCACATTGCACTAACATGTATCTTTAAAAAAATACCTTTGACATGTGTCTGTGTGTGGTATGCATGTGCATATATGATTGTGGGTACACATTTATGTGCTGCTGTGCACATATGTATTCATGCATGTGGGAGCAAGAGGTTGATGTTGGGTGTTTTTCTTGATCACTCTCTTTTGTATTCATGGAGGCAGCCTATTTCGGTTGAAAGCAGAGCTCACCAACTTGACCAGCTCCACTGGCCACCCTGTTCTGAGAATCCTGGCTGAGTGCTAGAATTACAGGCAGGCCCATATGCCCACTCAACATTTGCCTGGGCACTGGGGATTTGAACTCTAGTCCTCACGCATTCATGGTAAGTGATTAACCAGCTAAGCCATCTCCTTAGTCCGAAAGTCATTTTCTTAAATGTCAAGCACACGCACCAAAACCAGTATTTTCCATGTAATGTAACGTTTCCATATGGCAAGGTCATTCTTGCCACTGTTGCTGTCCACTCTCCACAGCCTTTTTGTGCATGACTCTCCTTATACAGTCCAGAAATAGCACCAGTTCTGCCTCTCTGCTGAGATACAGTCACCCCTAAAATGTCAAGAATGTTCAGCTTTTACCAGAACAGACACTAGGCAATGTCTGGAGAGAATGCTTCCACCTTTGTGGTACATCTAGGCTTAGCTTCTAAAGAGAATCTTCCATACCCTTGGCTTGTATTTATAACACATCAGACATCCCAACAACAAAAGGCCTTTCAGTTCCAAGTCTAACCAAGTACTTAGTGCAGCAGATGGGCTATGAACACATCATAAACAGAGGCTGCCTCTCATCTTGTCCATTAGGAAACACATGAACACATCCCGAGGATGAGCATTCTTCCTTTCTCTTTGTCTAAGTTGCTGGGCAACACCGCTGTAAAGCAGCCCAACAACCCGATGCTCGGGCTCTGGAGTGGAGTTCCAACACTGAGCTCACACTTGACGTGTGCTAGCTAAGAGCCTGGGCCTTGTGACTTCACATCCCTAAGTGGCAGGGGCAGGTACCTTCATTTCGGGAAGAGAGAAGGGAGCAGCTCTTTCTGAATGCATTGATCTCAGGAGCAGAGCGAACGGTGCATCCTTCGCTGCTGCACTAACTATCCCAGGACTGTGGTGACTCTGCAACCCTACACTTCAGTTCAGCTATCCACAAACTACATAGGTGGGTAAGGCTGGATCAGTCTCTTCCTTAAATTCTCAAGGCAAAGCACTTGGATTATTCTTTTTTATTTATACGACATGTATTTCTCAATCACTTACATTATAGGGATTTTATAATGGTTTGGATATGAAGTATCCCACACAGGTCCATTTGCTGAACACCGAGTTCCCATCTGATGGCATTCTCTGAGTGGTTTTGAAGACTTGGGGACATGGGGTCCAGGTGGAGGAAGTAAGTAGTGGGGGCTTATCGCCGAGGGCTGTGCCTTGCCCAAGCTCCTGCTTGACTCCTTCATTGCTCTCTGACTGCTATGACGTGGGCAGCTTCATCCCCTTTTGCCTCCCTGGCCATGACACTCTGCTTAGCCATAGCCTCACAACAACAGAGCCATCAAGCATAGACGGGAACCTCTTGAACACAAGCCAAAGCAAACATTCCTTCCCTGGAGGTGCCATCCAGGATTTGGCTAGTAGTGACAGGAATCCAGACAGTTCTGTCTCATGAGGAGGCAACAAAGGGAACTTAAAAGAGAAATGGGCCTTGTAAAGTTACTCTGGATGGGAAGGAAGGAGGGGGACCTCAGGGAGGTGACGCCTGCAAACCAAGGAGGCTACTAAGCATCCCTTCAGCAAGAGGGCAGTAGACAGAAAGAGTTCTAAAACAGTGATCTGAAAAAAAACCAGGTATAGCAGGGAAAAGGGAGCTTCTGGGGTCTGTGAGGGGAGGATTAGCTGAGGCTGGGGGATGGGCAGGCTCAGCAAAAGATTTTAGCAGAACTGTGACGTTCCCAGCCAAGTACACATTCTCTAACCGATAATGCCCCTGCCTGCACCGAGCCAAGGCTCATCCTGCCTAGATTCATGGTCCCAAATCAGATTTATTTCTGAAATCCATAGCGAGCATAGCTGCTTCCTCTTCCCAGAATGAGCAATCAGAATCTTCATGGCTATCTCAGTGCCTGAATTTCCACTCCAGGCTGCCGTCGTCTGGCACACGCTTGATTTTCTCCTCTCAATACCCCTTCATTCTACTAGAAATTAGCAGAACTGAATTATTTTAACTTGTCATTTCCTACCACAAAATCTGGGTCCATTCCTAGGGAATCTGAGTGAACATAGATGGATACAGAATTACAAAGAAATTGTTCTTTTCCAAAACCATCGTTGGAAGAAGAGTCTGTACATAGAACCTGCAAGGTTGGTGCAGGGCTGCTTTTCAGGGAGGTGTAGTGCACCTTGGACTTGGTGACAGATAGTATCTCATACTTGCATAAATAAAATTCTTAAAAATTCTGTACCTCCTAGATATGCAATTACAGCAGAATGAGGAGGCAGGGAACTGAGCCTATGGAGCTGCTCTCCAGGGTCGGGGCTGGACCACCTTTAGAATGGATGGAGATTTTCATGCCTCTGTTTGAGCAAATAAGTGGCATCTCCCTTAATCATCCTCACTAGATCCTGGACTAAATAAGAGTGAGTCTGATGCTAGTTACCCATCACACCGAGGCCACAGAGCATACTATTGCATGTGGCCTGAGCTACAAAGCAGGCTTATTTGTCATCTCACTAAATATAGGTTACTTTTCACAAAGATGGAGTCAACTTCTGGTGGTCCTGGGGCCAGAAGAATAAGAAGGATCCATGATCCCATGTTGAATGACGTTGTGAAGCAATAACTTGGCAAATTCCCAAGGACGCTCTAGAGTCTCTTTGTATGTGGTCTCAGCGTAAGTTTGGGGGATGAATTCCCCAATGCATTTACATTTTATCCATTAGCCTTATGCCTTTCTCCTGCTGCTAAGATTCCTTCCCAGGGGCAGATGGGAGGAAGAGGCCTGATTCCACCAAAGTTCATTCTGGGAAACCAATGGGGTTATTGGCCTTCTTTACAGAACCTAGGTGAGAGGTTATTTGTGGGGTATAGGTGTAGCCCTTTAAAGGCTACCCTAGAAAGTCTCTATCCATCAGAGATGATGGCCTTCCCACAGCCACATAGATGGCTCCTGAGTATCCCTGGCCTCTATACTCCATCCCCGCCCTAAAAACACAGCCATTAGGGTCAAGTCACTAACAACAGGTGGTGCCAGGTAGCCAGACACTCAGGTAAGAGTCTCCTGACCATGTCTGTTCTTTGAGGGGAAGTCAACAGTCAACATGCCCAGCTTGGTTGATATCCTGCAACCTCACATAGTTGATCTCGCCAAGCTGGTTGGTAAGTATTTGTCTTGGAGGATAGTCATGTACAACACTCCTGTAACTCATTTTAAGATGTGTGTAAAACCTTACATACATTTTCCTCTTCATATGTTCTGAGAATAAGATACTCCTAAGTCTTTGTGGGAGAAAAGAATGCTAGTAATCAAAATGATGAAATGGTCATGATAATAATATTTATGGCACAATTACAACATACCACAAACAGTGCAGCCCTTTACACACTGACAGACTCCTCTCCCAACCCTATTTTGGAAGAAAATGGCTTCCATGGCCATAAAGGTCACTGTCTTAAAGTATTCCATCACTAAAGGCAGAGGTTAGCAACGTTAGCTCCTTGTACAAATGGCTAGATAATGGAAGATACCATTAATGATCATGGCCTCCATTTATATGACCTATGGCACTTATATGACCTATGACTTAATGTGTGTATCTCACAGACCAGGTAACATGTTGTTTGGAACAGGTTTCTCAGCCTCGGCTGTCAACAGATAATTGAAGCAGGTAATCCCTATGAAGATAACCAGTCAGTCTTCCCTGGGACTCTGACATGGAATCTTTGTACTTATTATTGGGGAAAAACATAGATTAGTTGAAGTCTACTGGCCAGACAAAGTAGACGGGGCTGGGGACCAATACCAAGCTTCTCTTCAAGAGTCCCCCAGTATGTCCAGCTCAGTTTCTTGTACAGTATGGGATGTAAGGCCAGTTCATCACCTCAGCATTCAAGAGTTGGAGTCTGCCTACAGAACATTGCAATAAAACCTCAGCTAAAGAGCCCTAGAAATACAGCTATGTCCAACCGTTACCAGTGGTTTACAAATAGCCAAGGATAGCTATCAATGCACCCAACACAAAATTGTAAACATACTTCAAACATTAAAATATATATTACAACATATACAATATATGTTGTCTGCGGTCTCTGTCCTGCCCAGTTCCCACAGTCATTAAGTACCAAAGAAATCACACAGAGGTCTACATTAGTTATAAACTGATTGGCCAGTAGCCAGGCAGGAAGTTTAGGCAGGATGACCAGGTAGGAAATACAGGCAGGATGACCAGGTAGGAAGTATAGGCAGGGCAACAAGAATTCCAGAAAGAGAGAAGCTTAGTCCACAGTTGTGACATAGTCATAGAAGAAGCAAGATGTGACTGTACCGCCATGTGGATAACATAGACAAGAATAATGGGCTAATGTAAGTTATAAGAGTTAATAAGAAGTCTGAGCTACTAGGCCAGTCAGTTTATAATGTAGACCTCTGTGTGATTTCTTTGGGACTTAACTGTGGGATTTGGGCAGGACAGAAACCTCAGACAACAGAATTACAATCTATATATCACTATATATAGATGGGGGAGAAGGAGAGAGAGAGACTGTGGTGGTTTGAACAGGAATACCTCCCATAGATTCTTGTGTTTGAATGCTTGGCCCATAATGAATGACACTATTAGGAGGCATAGCCTTGTTGGAGAAACTGTGTCACGATGAGAGCATGCTTTTAGGTCTCATATACTCAAGCTATGCCCAGCGTGGCATAGTCTCCTTCTGATGCCCGTGGATCAAGATACAGAACTCTCAGCTTCTCCAGCACCATGTCTGCCAGTTTGCTGCCATGTCACACCAAGATAATAGTGGACTAAACCTCTGAAACTGTTAGTCAGTCCCAATTAAATGTTTTCCTTTATAAGAGTTGCTGTGGTCATGGTGTCTCTTCACAGCAATAGAATCCCTAACTAAGAAACACACCCGCGTGTGTGTGTGCGCGCGCACACACACACACACACACACACACACACACACACACACACACACACACACACACTGTAGTGGGAACTTTATGGATGACGATTTCATGTCCCCATATCCAAAGGTTGGACATGTTCACCAGATGAGCACATTTTAAATGTTTTTGAATTTTAAAGTGGTATTTGATACATTGTAGTCAGGTTGGTATTCACTAAGTAAAAATTCAGCATGTTGTGTGGGACATGTTCCTAATAAGTTACTTTGAACCTCTAGCAAAACGAAAAGATGCTAATTTCTTCTCTCAATGTTTGCTCAGAGACTAGCTACATATAATAGACTGCCAGAAGTATGAAACCTATTTCATTGGTTGGTTTTTCTTACCTCTCTGTTTTTTTTCTGTATGCCATGATGGAAATATTGTTTATCCCACCATGATTCTCGTCACAGTGTGCAGCCCCACCTGGGACCCAGAACAATGTGTCCAGTTGGCCATGGGATCAGACCTCTACAGAGTAATTGTTCCAAGAAGGTACTTATATCAACTATTTTGCTGCAACAATATGACATCTAAATAACACAGAAAACTGGCACTGGAGAAGCTGAACCTTCACTGTAACTAGATAACCATGTGGTACAGAAGTTCTGAATTGTGGGACTTGGGAAAAGTTTGGAGAAGGAAGGTAGAGAAATCTTGGATGACTTAATGGATAAGTATTGTGGAGTTCAGGAGGCTAGAATGTTTATAGAAATAGGACAATAAAGAATGTACTCATGGCCAGACACAATGAAATTGTCTGGAATTCAAATATTTGGCAAATGAGAGCAAGGGGTTGAGTATTTGAAGCCATCCTCAGCTATATATCCAGTTAGACCCCAGTATGGGCTGCAGGAGACCCTATCACGAAAAAGCTGTCTTTCAGATGGCAATTAGGATTCTACAGGGAATAGGAAGGACCAGGGCCTTATGCCTTATTTCGTACAAAGAATCTCTATATATACTGTCAATGTCTTGAGACTTTTCAAGAAGATGAATTTAAAAACTGAGGTAAAATTAATCTCACAGAAACAATTCCAAAGCAGTCTACGGCATGGTTATTTCTGGATGCTTTTAGACATACTTCCAGTGCGTATTTAGCACAAAGAGTAAATGATAGAGCTTTAAAAAAAAACTCATGAAATTTGGCAGAAAAAAAAAGCATTTAAAATTACGAAGGTGTGATTGTTAAAGAGATAGTACCACTGAAAAGAAGCAAAATTCTTTGTACTGAAATGCCTTGACATCACCTCAGAAATCATCCATTAGAGGTTCCATTGCAACATGTAAACTTGCATTAAGATTATTTTTCATGGGAAAAGATTATTATGGAAAGAGTTCTCTTTTTTGTACCACTTGAGGGACATACACAGACGTGCTCCCAGAAGTCAGTCATTTAGGTACACAGAGGATTCTGTGGCCTGGGGGAGGCTGGCCACTTTATGAGCTGGCAGCACACCTTGACACCACCTGTGTGATGTTGGTTTTGTAGACAGACAAGCAGAAGGCGAGATTTACGGGGTCATAGATGTTTCTATCTGGTTTTCAAAGGAAAGTCCGGGAAGCTAGGAAATGTGCTACAAGCTCATGGACCTTCCAAGCAATACCCAAGAGAAGGAGCTGTGGAGATGAAGTCAAAGAGGCAATGACAAATCCAGGAAGTTGAAGATGCCAGGAATGTAAAATGCCTGCCAAGCAAAGCCACAATCAGTTAGCAGAGGTATCCCAGGGGAGAGGCCATACGATCTGTAGCCAGGAAAGCCATCGGCAGAGCTGTGCCTTCCCTTGGCTGCTCTTAGCACGCTACCACATGTCCAGGATGCCAGACATGGAGCAACAGGATTACAGGATTAAATGATGGTTCTGCTGGGTTTCAGTGTTACTGGGGTCCCCCCTCTTCTATCTAAGTCCTTGTCCATCCCACTTAGAATGAAAATGTTTGCTCTTGGCTAATATATATATATATATATATATATATATATATATGTGTGTGTGTGTGTGTGTGTGTGTGTGTGTATATATACATATATATATATATTTATATATAGTTGACAACCTAGATTTTGTTTGTTTGTTTTTAAGTGGCTTACAATTAACAGTCTTTCTTGAGTCTCAGATAACTTTTTCCCCCAGTGACTTACAGTTAATAGCTATTCTTTTGTCTCAGAAGAACTTGAGACTTGGTGCACTTTCAGGAAATGCGTGGAACTTTTAGATAAGCGACCTTGATGGATGGAGTGGGCCACCAGTGTCATGTTTGTGTGGGAAAGCATTTCTTGCCACCAGCCCCTTCTTGTTTCTCTCTGCTTCTTGGCTGCATGAGGCAACAGGCTCTTTCCTTTGCCACGCTCTTCTCCCTTGATGCTCTGCCTTGCCACGGGTCTGAAAGCTATGGAGCACAGCTGGGCATGGACTAAACCTCATAAACCCAATCAAAACAACTCTTTGCTGTTTGTAAATTGTTGGTCTAAGGCTTTTGACACAGTTACAAGAAGCTAACACATTACTTTGGTAACCTTACCAGAAGGGCACAAATCATAGTTTGCTATATTCTGACAAACCTTTAATGACTGTACTAAATAGAATACACATTTGTTTATTAACTCAGAAAATATTTTTTCTGGAGATCCATTGTGTGTCACCATGTACCAGGTCTTGGGGATAAAGTGATGAGAGAAAACCAGATGTGGTCTTGAATTCAATGAATTACATAGTCAAGCGGGGAGATTGGGATCTGCATGGTGAGGGCCTAGAGTAGAAGAAAGGGTGTGGTGTGGACTCTCAGAGCCAAAGCACATTGATAAGTTTGGAATTCAGGAATCAAAAGGAAGCCAGAATGGGAAATGGGGAAGCAGGGACTGAAGCAGGGTCTTGGAGCTTGGGATCTGCAGTCAGGTCTTATCTTAATAGTACTAGAGACTCCTACAATATTGGGCAGACATTCTAGGCTGCCGTCAGGCAATGGTCAAGTGGGTAGTAGAAGGCGTTGAGGGGAGTATCAGGCTCCTGCAGCCTTTTTTATTGATTTTACTGAGCTGTACATTTTTCTCTGCTCCCCTCCTTTCCTCTCCCCTCCTCTTCAGCCCTTTCCCATGGTCCCCAAGTGATGGAGGAGGGTTATCTGTCTATTGTGTTATTTTCATCGGTCAATAAAGAGACTGCCTTGGCCCCTTGATAGGACAGAAAATTAGGTAGGCGGAGAAAACAGAACAGAATGCTGGGAAGAGGGCTATGAGGCAGAAGCCATGGAGTCAGCCACCAGGTCAGACATGCTGAATCTTTCCCGGTAAGCCACACCTCATGGTGCTATACAGATTATTAGAAATGGGTTAATCAAGATGTGAGAGTTAGCCAGTAACTAACTCTCTAGACATAATGGGCCAGGCAGTATTTAAATGAATACAACTTATGTGTTATTATTTCTGGGGCTAAGCTAGTCGTGCGGGAGCTGGGCAGGATGAAAAGCAGGCCTGCCCGCAGCTCCTCACTACATCCAAGCTCCCAATTTACTCAGTCATTGATGTGAACAGTAAACATGACTCTTCCCTTGTCACTGTCCTAGGACTGCACCCAGGCCACTCTTCTGGGGACTTCCAGAGGACAGAATTCCATTTTTCTGGTACCTAGAAACAGGAATGATTAGTTAAGGGAGTCCCAGAATGCAAAGTCTGGGTGCTGAGCGCATTCATGGAGGCTCTCTGGGTGAATACTGCACAATGCTCACATGGTACCAACTGCCCTACATGCATGATCTCCATTACATCACAGTTCCTAGTAGGATCAAATCATCCTGTGGGACATGGATTCTGATTTGGAGAGAACCATGCAGGGTGTGTGACATACAGCACAGAGTGAAGCCTCAAGAACACCTAGTCCTCAACCTCTGCCCTCCTCTTTTGTGACTGTCCCATCAACAAGCACATAAAACCGTGGTATCTGAAAGCTCATCCACCCTATGCTCCATATGGGGGAGAAGACACATAAAAGAAGCTACTGCGGGAAGAACAGCTGCTCTGGCAGATCACGTGCTGTTTAGGACAACGTCCCGTTTACATGGCTGTAATCGTTTAGGAAGAACCAATTCATGATATCTGTCCAGAAATTCTGCTCTTGTTTCATTTAACCTTTAGAAGAAAGAATGAAACTCAAACCTTCCTTCCACCTTCCAGACCGTCCTGGCTCCCAGGAAAATGTGTTTCTGAGAGCCTGCCATCCAAACTGATGTTATCAGCTCTTTATTGATATTTACTATAAACACAGCCCTGAGGCTAGCAGGTACCCTGACAGGGTCTGAAACATAATTGCCAGGGAGCTGCACAAATGCGTGTAGCAATTAAGGAGCTGTCAGGGATATTGCTGGTGCAAAGACATAGCGCTGCAGGCTGGCCAAATGCAGGTGGTACTGAGCTGCAGAATCAGGGAGCAGACAACAGCAGCGGGAACCGAGCAACTGAACTGCACAACATCCTGACGGCTCCTGGGGACCCAGACATCACAGGCAGGACGTGGGTGCACTGTGGACATTTCAAAAGGAAATTGGACCAAATTTAAGTCTGGTGTTTGAGTTCAACACCCGGAGACCTAAAACTGACTCTGCCTCCCCTGACATGAGACTGTATACTGTGGGGAAAACACATGCTCTGATTCTGACTTTTGTAGGGATAGAGAACGAGGTTATGTTGGCTAGCACTGTCAACTTGACACAAGCTGGAGTCATCTGAGGGGAGGGGAACTCCAGCTGAGAAAGTGCCTCCATACCATGAGGCTGTAGGCAGACAAGTCTGCAGTGAATTTTCTTAATCAGTGATTGACGCTGGAGGGTCCAGCCCGTTGTAGGTGGGGCCCTCACTGGCCTGGTGGTCCTTTGTTCTCTGAGAAATTAGGCTGAGAAAGCCATGAAGAGCAGGTCAGTAAGCAGAATTCTTCTATAGTCTCTGCATTGGGCCCTAGGTTCCTGTCTTGTTTTCCCTCAATGGACTGTGACTCGGGGTATGTAAGTCTAATAAACCCTCCCCTTCCCAGTTTGCTGTTGGTCATGGTGTTTCATCACAACAACAGCAACCCTAAGACTCGTGGACAGGAAAAAAGGAGTACATGCTGGTTGTTTAACTCCTGCATAGAGAAAATCGGATTCTGTAGCGCTGTCTTCCCAGCTGTCTCAATAGCAATAGCCTAAACACTCAGACAGCCCTCAGGTGATCACAAGACCAGGCTATGGGGCATGAAGTCACCAGTGCTTCAAAAATAGATGGAGCTGGAAAAATGTAATTTCCATATTTCTGACTTCTCCAAGCATCCCTCCTTGATAAGCCCCGCCAGCATCCAGACCAATACGTGGGACAGCAGAAGACACACAAACAGATTATTTGAACAAGGAAGATGTAGTCTTTTCTTTTACAAACTGTAAGTCCAGCCTCTCTGTCTTCCTGGTCTGAAAGTGACAAGCCATTGAAGAATAAGGTGATGAGCAGACCATCCACTACAGTGGGCATTTCCAGCTCTGTCCCTGTGGGTGTGGGTAAGCTGGGAAAGGGGTAGGCTTGGAAACACCCAGAAAGAGTTCTGAGTAGATGGGGTCTTCTGTGAGTGCATCCCAGGAAATACATGCTCCTTGAAGCCCTGGGAAGGCAGCCAACTTCGTGCCAAGGAGGTTTTATGGACCTGGCAGCAGGGGTCTGGGTGCACATGAGTAGAGCATTGTAAGTGCTTGTTTCTGGTACTCGATTTCACGTGAGGATCTACAGGCCATAAACCTTTTGAACTGTACCACTGGAAGTGTGAACACTGCCAAGGGCCATGATGTATGCCAGGAGTGATGCCAACTTCCAGTAATGCGGCCAAGGACTATTAACAAGCAGACTCCAGCTGTCTTTCCCTGGACCTCAGCAACCCTACACGTGCTTTTATCAGCAGTAGTTTTAGCTTGCAGAACAATGGCATTGAGCAAAATTAAATGAAACCAAGTGATTGTATTTATAGACTCTCCCTAGGGCATATACAACTAACACCTAACTCCTGAGTGACAGAGACCTGACAGTCAGCTTCTCTTGACATAAAGATGTTCACTCACAAGTTTAATTCCATTAATGGATTTACAATCAGGAGGACTGCGTAACTTTTCATCCAAAACAGGTCACTGGGAAGAAAACAGGGTATGCTACTCAAAGTTTTGGAGGTAATGGAAACATAACGGAGGGGGAAAAAACCTGAATAAAAAGGAATTATGTATTTTCGCTCCTGGATTCTGACTATATCCATTGCGTTGGGCTTGAAATGAAGCAGAACATCACAGCAGTGTGAATACAGAGCAGAGAAAGGCTGCTCACAGCAGGGTAGCCAGGAAGCTCAAAAGAAGAACCCAGAGATAAGCAATTCAAAGTGCTTCACTGATGACCCATCCCCTTCAGCCCTCACCTCCAGTAGTCCTAGCAATTGCCAGTGTCATTCAAAAGTGACCTCATCAGGATTCAGCCATCAATGACAGGAGAACCCTTATGGCTCACCCATCTCACAGACACTTCATCACTGAACAACATGTGAGTCTTTTAGGAGGGTACTTCACATTCAAATCATAATAAGGATGCTAATTATTAATAACACAAAAGCTAGTGTAAATGTAACCCACCTTTCCGGGGCAAACCCAGACGACAGGTACTCTTTTATGACCTTCTCTGTTCTATGGACAATGGAAATGTGCACATGTGGACGGGTGTGTGTGCAGCACCTCCAGTGTGATTATGATGTGCACTCAGCTACCTAATCAGGAAGGATTAAAGTAAAAGGGGTGTGTGTGTGTGTGTGTGTGTGTGAGAGAGAGAGAGAGAGAGAGAGAGAGAGAGAGAGAGAGAGATCTTTTTAACACTTGACTAATCTTCACAACTAAGACCATGGCCTTTTGAAACTGTCCAAGCTATTTTACCAGCTCTGGGTCTTAAGCATGCCCCAGATATCAGCCAGGTCACTTTGCTCATAAGAAAAGAAAGGCAACATTAATTAACTTACCAAGTTGCTAAAGCAGATAATGCTCAAGTTAGTGTCTCTTGTGATTATGTTAATTCATAATGTATTCACCATTTCTTCAAATTGGGATTCTTTCCAATTTAATAAACTTCTTAAGACATGTTCAAAAATTATTGGTTCAAACAACTAAAAAGATTGCCTATTGCTTCACACACACACACACACACACACACACACACACTGCTTTCTATCTTTCTATTCTTTATTCTATAAGCTGACTTCATACTTGGGTCCTCCCTCACACCCCATAGCCCTTGGCTCCCATCTCCAATCTTTACTCCTACAGGGCCACAGCATTACTGCAGGACTCGCAAACCTTGCATTTTTTGCCTCGTCCTACACAGAGGCAAAATATGGGATCTGCAGATGCCTCCTCCCTGCCTTTGACTTTTGTTATCATCTACCCAGTCCCAAACCAGTTAGAAAGGACTTGATGAGGTGTGCTAATCAGCTTAAATCTGAACTCAAACCTAACACAAGCCCAGCAGATATGAAGGATGATTTCCTATAGCAATTCAGAATGCTTCTTGCAGGAAGAAGGAGCTATAAGCACCTCCAAGATTCTGATATTGGTCACTAACACCCACCAAAGAATAATCTCAGATGTCAGAAAATCCAGGTTACCCAAGACTTCACCTTACCACTAATTTAGTTTAAGAAGGGGCAAATATCAGCATCACTGAAGGGAGGAGCTCACACCTTATTACTGTGCCAGCAGTGGGAGAAAGGGTTGGCTCTACAGTGCAGAGGTAAAAAATTTAGCTGCAATGTCCAAGGCCTTGGGTTCCACCCCCAGAACCATTGAAAACACGGAAAAAAAGGAAAATAGGAATGGAAGGAAGGGAGAGAGGGAGGGAGGAAGGAAGGATGAAACATTATCAAAATATATGGTAGACAGAAAGACTTTTATAACAGTCATCAGAAAAATTTAATGCAAAATATAGCTCTCTCTTGTGATGCAGAACAAAACAAATCAAAGAGGAAAGGAAGAAGCACCTGGTGGGCTATAATGCTGCGGTCTAGCAGATTATATGTTCCAAGTAACAAGGAAAAGAAGAAGATAATATTTCTGTGAAAATAAAACTCATCAGGCCATACATATTTAACAGGACAGCTCCAAGACAGGAAGAAGCCAGCTTCAAAAAAAGCAGGACCTTCTAAAATGGCAGTCAAGTTCCCCAATTCTTCAAGGGTAGAGCTATTTGTGCATTCTAGCTGGCACCGTTTCCACAAGAGTGTGCTCTCTAGTCAAGGCTTCCCAATACATTCCTAAAATTTGGGGCAAGCTTTTTTATTTTTGAATCTGTAGAAATGTACTAATTCAGAAAGATTTTTGAGCAATACAGATGTGAAAACATTTAAGTCACATTGTTGGTCTATTTAATCAATGTGATTAGTTTGGAACATTATTCAAACTGCTGGAAATACAATGTAAATGAAACCCAGGCCAGTATTTTCGAGCCCCGACAGATGTGATGGATAATTTTATCATAAACACTAACTAGAAATAAGAGACACCATGGATGCATCTAGAAACCAATGCAGCCTTTTAATTTACCCCTCTAGGATTTTGCTCTTTGATATGGTTATTTTTGAATAGTATCGCTTTATTTTTGCATGCCACTTAAGGGGCAGATTTATACTTGTTGCTATTTCAGTGTATTTCCCCGTATTGGAAAATAATAGACTTGCTGAGGTTGAAGCTTATTTGTAGACTAAATGTGCTTAACATCCTTAAAAAGGATCAAGGGGGCTAGACAGATGCCTCGGTGATGAATGACGCTGGCTGCTCACCCCAGGACCCCCAGGCATGATTCCCAGCACCCAACTGACCGTTCACAACTGGGGCAACTCCAATGCTAGGGGATCTGACTCCTTCTTCTGTCTTCTGAGGTCACCAGGCACACACATAGCACTTGACATACATACAGATACATAGAAACACCACACTCACACATATAAAATGAAAATAGTAAATACATCTTGGGTTGATTTCTTCTTTTTCGGGGGGTGTTTTGTTTTTTCAAAAGAACATACTGACTTTACATAAGAAATGGAGCTATGTTACTCAAAGGACATCCTAAAGTAAGAACCATCCGTGATGACATCAGGTTAAGGAATAAAGGACAAAATAAAAGAGAGTAACTTGGTCCTGTAATGTCAATAAGCAGGAGGAAGAGAGAGCTACAGGACAGAGGGTAAAAGACAGGAGAACAATGCCGCTTGAAAGCAGCCCTTCACAAAGGGAAAACTACTTAAGACTAAACATCTTCATAATAGATACTTCTTCTCTGAAATGTACTATTATTCATTTACCACATGTACGGAGAGATCTTATTTCTTTTAACCGAATTATGCATAGGACACAGTTAATTAACATACGGGATCAGTAAAAATCATACCAGAGGCACCATCTAATCTTGAGTAACTCAAGCTTGTTAAAGAAGAAAGGGAACCGGAAGGATGGGAAAGGACCCTTTGTGCCTTGAAAACAGCGGGTGATTAGAGGTGAGCAGCGTAGAAGTTAGGAGCTTCACAAATCCTGAGCTTTCTCCAGATATTGTCATTAAAGCTAAAAAAAAGTCCAAATGTTGAAAATATCTCCAAAACTATTAGGGAAAAAAACGATACAGAAATAGATGGCAGCTGCCCAGAGGCATCTTGGGATGACTATGTTAAGGCCCACAAATACAAATGATCCGATCCACTTAATTGTGCCAAGGATCTTTTGATAAACAAAATGTAGACAGCGTTTCAAAAAGAAGCCTTTTTGAAGTCTTGAGTCAAGCACTAATCCTGAGCTTGTGACTTCAAACTGACGAGACCACCAAAACACGCGCTACACTGTCTCACCAGCCACCTTCAAGAGCACCGACTGAGGCCAAACCGTGAGCCTTCTGAGGAGGAGTGAAATGGGAGATGTCTGCAGTCAGTTTCCTTCAGCTCAGCCACAACTAAGCTCAACTGGCGGAGAACAGGGGGCAGGAGTGACCTCGAAAATAAGTTTCAATCTTTCCCTCACAACGACTTATTTTAATTAGCAAAAATAGTCTCCTTATCTTAGAGAAATAAAAAGATTGGAAAAGAAATTTAAATCACGCTAATGGAATTGACAAGTGTTAGAACTGTCCTGGCGAGCAGGAAGGCATTCTGAAGGAATGCTGGTGCCCCTCCCTGTCCTCTGCTGGCTAACAGACTATTGAGACAATGGACCCCAAGAAACTAAGACTTCTCCTAGAGTCTCATATGAGGAGATAGGAAAGGCAGGAGCCTGGAACCAGTAGAGGGGAGCTTGTCTCCCAGGTACATATTAGACACAGTCTGGTAACTTATCATATCACCTTGTGGGAGAGACTGACACCATGGCTCCACCAGGACAGTTTGGCTATGCACACCTCTCACTCTCTAAACAGAAACCTCGCGTCAGGATCTTGAAGGTAGATTTGAGACCCCTGTGTCCATTCTTGTTTCCAATGTGGCCTCCTGTTACTGTAGTAAGGCATCCTGGACACGACACTGCTGCTGCATATGGGACCTTGTGCTGTAGAAGGCTGCTTGTTTGCTTCCCGGCAGCTCAGCCCCCAAATAACCACACAGAAACTGTATTAATTAAATCACTGCTTGGCCCATTACTTAAGTATATTGCTAGCTAGCTCTTACATCTAGTATTAACCCATCTCCATTATTTTATATTTTGTCACAAGGTTCGTGGCCTACCGGCAAGGTTCCAACATCTGTCTCTTGCAGAGTTACACGGCTTCTCTAAACTCCACCTTCCTTCTCCCAGCATTCAGTTTAGTTTCCCCCACCTAGCTCTATTCTTTTGCCCTATCACAGGCCAAGACAGTTTCTTTATTAACCAATGGTATACACAGCATACAGAGGGGAATCCCACATCAACCTTGTGGTGGCTGTGATTGTTTACACAAAACCGGTCGCATCAAGTCAGACAAAAACAAAAACAAACAACAACAACAAAACCAGCATGGATGGAGTGGAGGCTCATTAAGTTCCACCACTAGCTGAAGGGCTATTGGCAGTTAATGCCCAATGCGGGTGAAGAAGATTTAGTTTTCCTCAGGAATCTGGAGCTAGCCCTACTCCAGAAGATGGTACTGCAATAAGTAGAGTCATAGGGAAGAGAGCAGGGAGGGGGAAGGATGAGGAAATTAGTAGTATTCTTGTCTTGGGAGGGAAGATAGGGGATGAATTGAAGGGAAAGAGTTGGGAGTCAATTTGATCAAAATGCATTATGTGAATGTATACTATTCTTAAACAATAATAAAAAGCAACGTAGTGGGGAAAGGGTTCATTTGATTTATAATTCCAGGCTACCACTCATCACTAAAGGGAAATCAAGGCAGGAACTCCAGCAGTTAGTCACATCACACAGAGTCAAGAGCAGAGAAACATAAATACATGCAAGCCGGCATTTTCCTTCCTTGCTTGCCTTTTCTTCTTGCATTATGTAGGATCCCCTGTCTAAGGAATGGTGCTTCCTAAAAGAGGTGGGGTCTCCCAGCATCACTTAATAAACTGGAAAGTCTTCCACAGACATGCCTTCAAGCCATCCTGATCTAAGCAATTCCTCATTAAGGCTTTCTTCCCAGTTTATTCTAGGGTGTCTCCAGTTGACACTTAAACCCACAAAACCAGAACCGCTGTTTGTCCTGAAGTCTCTGAGCCAGAAGGCTTGGCAAGCCTTTCTTCTTGTCTCTCATGGTTGCTTGAACTCTTGGTGTTCTTGAGTTTCTAGAGACCTCCACCATCATATGGTTATCTTCTGTCCCTATGTATCTTTCTTTTATCTTAAAACAACACTTGTCATTTGATTTAGGGGCTAGCCACAATCCAATTAAGATGTCCTTTCAAACTTTTTAAATGGCTCCATCTGTAAAACCCTATTGCAGAGTTAGGTCACTTATGGGATGTATGTTTGTACATCCCAGATCCATATGCTAACATCCTAAATACCAATGTATTTGGAGCTGAGATGTGATCAGATTATTATGGGATTAGTGGCCTCATAAGAAAATACCTGAAAATTTGGTTCCTTTGTGTTTCCTGTTACCTGTAATCATGGCAAAAAATAAATAAAACAGAAACAGTCACCCGTCACAGTGATAACCCTCCCCAGAACCTGCCCTGCTATCATACTGACCCTGAACTTCCAGATTCTAGAACTCTGAGAACAGACTTCTGATATTTAAGCCACCCTGTCTCTGGTATCTTTTGTCAGTCTGAGTAGGCAAAAGCACTAACAGCCTGAGATCCTGAACACAGAGGGACCTCGTAGGGAACATTACTCAGCCCACTACAAATGCCCTCCAGTTCCATCGTTTCAAAATGACTACGTTAGACAATTCTTCACATTCCCTTAATGCAGCATAGCACAAACAGATGAGGAATGGCCATTGTAAATGTGAAAATAGCCTCAAACTCAAAACTGCCACAGCGCGTCCGGGAAGACGGTGGTGAAGTAAAGCTGGTTTCACATTAGGGGCTTGTGTAATGAAAACATAGCCACTCAGCAGCAGCTCCACAGCCGCTGTGCTTTCTTTGTATTCCATTTGAAAACTTAGCAGTAATCAGTCAACTGACCAGAGCATGAGAGCTGCTTCTGAATATGATGTTTTGAGAATAGGGTACTGCCAAGACCCTAGCTCTGCCTCACAGGACAAGGGCAAAAGATGACCTGGATAGCACCATCCTCCACCGCCTGCTGTCACCTGATCAGAGGAGGAGATGCGGGTCTCTTAGAAGTGCCTGCTCATACCAAACACTGACTGGGGGAGAAACACCAGCTACAGGCAAGGCTGCCAGTCATTTGCTGCCACCCAGGCAAACAAGGTTCGGCCCTTTTTCTCCTTCCAGGTAAAATGTGTGGTAATCCCTTCATTCAGCATGGCTGTAGAGCCATTCACCAGAGGTGTGCAGTGCTGGTCCTCAGATGTCCTGCTCTTCTCTGCTAGACCAGGAAAGTGCTCTCTAAACTAGAAGCCCAACACATTGTAAATTTTCTGACTTGACCAGAGACACCTTGCCATAATTCATACACACACACATACACACACACACACACACAATGTGCTTTGGAAGGAACCAGTTGGAACACACCAATAATTCTATGCTTTTTTGAATATTAGTCGAAGGCAATAGACACTTTTTTATTTAAGAAGAGGACGGGATTCCTCAGAGAAATGGTGAAGTCCAAGGAGGTGAAAGGAGACTTTCTCGTTGCAGAGGATGGACAGCAGGGAACTCTGCATGGCCTCTCCTTCCTCCCCTTGGCCATCAGGAAGCACAGTGGAAGAGGCAGGGACAGGGCCAAGGGCTCTCTTCCTTAGCCTCAGAGCACATGCTAGTGAGCTTTCAAGGTGAAAGAAGGCCAGAAGGGCATCCTGGAGGAACAA
The DNA here is from genome assembly GCF_982192425.1 of Myodes glareolus. Lineage (NCBI taxonomy): Eukaryota > Metazoa > Chordata > Mammalia > Rodentia > Cricetidae > Myodes > Myodes glareolus. The sequence goes on along the minus strand of NC_142030.1, from coordinate 27,862,950 downwards.
GAGTTCAGTTGAGCAAAGCAAACTCATGGAACACAATGGCCTGCTCAGGGTCCCCCGAACATATGTGTACCTAGAGTTGTTTAAAATGCATTAGCGAGATAGGATTAGTGTCTATGCCATTTAAGATGACAACTATTGCCTTCAAACAGGCAACCCAAGGTGCCAGGGAACGGCTCACCAGGTGAACTGTCACAAGACAACCCAAGGTGCCAGGGAACGGCTCACCAGGTGAACTGTCACAAGACTGGCAGGTTCTTTAAGAATGGGAAAGGCCCAGGCAGGTTATACAGCAAGTCTGAGACCAGAGGCTAGATTGTGCCCAGGGTTCAACTCTCAGGGGGGCAAAGGACTGTCACAAAACCACGTAGGTGGGAAAAGACAGTGACTATGGTACAATGTCATCACTGCCCCCCGAGGGGCTTGCATCCTAGCTTCTTCTGTAGGCATTGGTCATTCACACATGTGAGTAGCAAACGCTCCTCACGATAAATAAACATGCTCCCATCTAAGGTCAGACTAAGCCTTGCTTTCTTTCTGCCTTTCATCTCTCTCCAGCTGCTTTGCCGTAAGCTAACACAACATGCCACAGGGTTCTGCTTTCAGTGTCTCTGTGTCTGTCTCTGCTTGGCTCCCTTCCTCCCTCTTTCTCTTCATCTCTCCCTGCAGCCTCTTCACATCCAAATGTTAATAACAACGCAGCTGACAGATTAGGGGAGGGTCACTGGCACTGAGGGAGTCCTGGGAGCCTGTTGAGCATTTGTTTCTACAGCTCTGTCTTCTGGGCACCTGCATTGCTGCCCCACCCACTGCAGTGAGCGGCCTTCACAGGCCATAGGAAAGAGATGGGTTCTCAGGAGTTCTGGGCACCTGTGAAGACTTATGTACAGCCATAGTTCTAGTAACAGTGACAATGACAGAAATAACCAAAAAACCTTCAGCCCGTCTGTTGGTGAGAAGAGACTAAAAGAGACAGAGGAAACACAATGCCCAGGATCTGCATCTCACCTTGCTCCCAAGGGTTCTTTGCTGGCCCATTCACGTTCAATGTTTTAGGGCTAGCTAGCCTTGGTTTAGGTGCAACCTGCGCACCAGTCATCCACCAAAAACTGGCTCACCAAGCGGCAAAAAAGCAAGCGCCAGAGTGAGTGACCTTGGGATTGATGGAACCTTCCCTCTCTCTAGGTCTGGCATAGATGCTTTCTGACAGGGTTTCCATCAGAAGAACATAGATAAGCCCCTGAGGTGGCTCCCAGTTGTCATGCCTGTGACTATGCCTGTGGGTACCTCTCTGCGTATAAACATACAGAAAGTGGCTCAATAGATCATGGATATACCAAATACACCCATAAGAGTATATTTTAAGAAAAAAAAAGATTCACAATAGAGAACACAGATCACAGAAAGAGCCAGGTGTGAAAAGAGCAGATGTCCCGCCAGGGTGCCAGCCCACTCACCACAACTGTGACGCCCTTGGTGTGTGCAGCATGTCCACACCCAGGTCACAGTCACACTCATTAGTCACATGGGGTCAGTGGCAGAGGCAAATGCTTCATTTTCTTTTTTAAAAAAGAGTCTTAAAATGATTTGAAATTAGTATGTATGTGAGTGCATGGCATGCGGTGGGGGACGTGTGAGTGCAGCTGTCAGTGGAAGCAGAGGTGAGCTGGAGTTACGGGAGCCTGTGCACTTCTCAGCAAGGCTGCTAAGACCCAAACTTGCATTCCCTGCAAGACTAGTACATTCTCTTAACTCCTGAGCCCCCAGCCCCATGATGGGTGTTTTACAGCGTATGCTGTTTGCACCAGAGTGACTTGCAAGGAAGCCTGCAGTTCTCGACAGCATGCATGATGGCCACAAACACTCAGGTGTGAATAGCTTTCAGCAGAGGAACCAAGAAAGCAGCAGAAGGTCCCTTAGGACGCAAAGGTTCTCATTTTCCATCCAGTAACCTTTTAGCCCCTTTTATTTTGAGACCCGGTGGCCATTTCATCTGTTCTCCAGATGAGAACGGATCAGGGCTGACACTGACAAATTGGCCAGCAGAGACCCTGGGCACACGGGACATTATTTAGCATCCTGACAGGTGACCTGTCTACCATGTGGCTTCTGCCTTTAGCGTATCAGTGGGCTGATGGGAAACCTGGCTCAGGTCACATCAGCAGCTCAGGACACAGCCTGTCATGCTATATACATTTTTCCAGTAGACATTCAGTGATCCAAATAATAACCATATATTTTTTATAATTTATAAATATTCTTTTGGCCCAATAATAGACATTATTGGAAATAAAAACTAAGGAAGAATGTAATAGCTTAGGAGCCCACAGAAAATAAAAGAGGTGGCAGGGCAGAGAAATAGAGAAGTCATATTTTAGCCATAAAGTTCCACAAGGTCCAAAGGTTAAACATGAATATTGTTATAATGAAAACCCCCTGTTTCTACAGAATGGAACTTTCAGGACACCAGAAGTAAGATAGCAACACCAAATGGGTGAGAGACCACGGGAGATACCACCTGATTGTTCATCTAAATGCTTCTTGGAAGTCACCTTTTAGAAGGCACGGCTTTAAAGTATGGTTTTTCAGACACTACAATGTATCAGGCGTACCTGCAAGATGGAAGCACAGGGTGCTGGGCTCTCCCTGCCAAGGATCTGACTCAGTTTCTAAGACTGAACTCTTAAGAAAGCTTCCCACTGCTAGACCCGACGCTGGACCTGTGGATGTCAGGATGAGATAGGCCAGTGCAGCTCCTCTGCCTCTCCTTATATGGTATGATATAAAAGAGACTGGTAAAAGCACATGCAAGAGTCAGATCTTGGGCTGGAGTGATGGCTCCATGGGTAAGGTACATGCTGAACAAGCGTGAGGACCCGGGTTTAAGTCCCTGGAACCCACCAAAGTCTAGGCATGATAGCACCCAACTTCACTCCATGCATGCCTATGAGAATGTGAGGCAGAAACAGAAGAAACCCCAGAAGCTCTCAGGCCAGTTTGCCAGACATAAGCAGCAGCAAGCAACAAAGAAGGGACCTGGCCTCAGACCAACGCACAAGGTTGTTCTCTGACATCTACAGAAATGCTATGGCACACACACACACACACACACACACACACACACACACACACACACACGGCAGGGGATGTCAGTTGTTGCCCAAGTAATGAATTTCAGTCCCCTAAAGGTCTGTGTATTAGGATATGAGAAACATCGCCAACAAAGCATCCTCCTTGCAGGAAGTTATTTCTGTTTTCAGAGGGCTGCAATCGGCCTCTGCGCTTGCATTTTTAATGCAGACACACAAACCATGCTAAATGCTCTTGGGCACTCTCTGTCACACTTCTTGGATGATACTGCACTGGCCTAGGTAGCCTTGGCTTAAGCCATTCAGGGCTGGCAAAAAACTGGACTTCTCATCAGCCAAGGTAACAGTTACTACCCGTTTGAAATCCAACCTCAGGCTCCATTCATGGCCACCAGGACATTTGACTTGGATTTCTAATGTTCATACTGATGTCAGCCATATCCCTCCAGAGACAGCATCTCAGAAACGATTCTTACTAAGTTAGTCAGCCATGATACAGAAATGTATGCCACTGGCCTGGAAACAGAAGATAAGACTCTCCTTGGCACAAACCAAAGGTGTGCTTTTGGCTTACTACAACCAAATTATTTATCAGGAAAAGGAGCAACTGGAATTGGAAAGACTGGGCTATCTAAGGTGGGGGGAGCAGGACTGGATGGCTCCCCTATCAGATCTGGAGGTACATGGACTTAGCTGCGCCGGAATCTGCAGGAATATGAGGTCATGCTTCTTTGATATGACAAAGGATTAAAGCCAAGGCCTGAACCCACTGTGAAACTCCGGGAGGGCCAGAATCCGTTATGGAAGGAGACGCATGCTTAGCCACTACTGAGGATGCTGTTAGCTACATTCACCGGCAGCTGAAGGAAACCTACGGTATAACACCTAAGCAACAGTCAAGGTTTACAGTGGGCGTGGTGGTATCCTTAAAGGCCTTATCGTGGAATGGGCCAGGATTGATACAGGGCACTGCAGAGGTCTCTTGATGCCCCACTGACACTTCCTAACAGAGGCCAGCCCTGGCTGTAGCACCTGCTGGTCACTGAAAGCAGCCATGTTAACAGGTGAAGGTTCTGGATTCACACTCAGAGTATGACAGCTATGGACCATAGGAAGACCTGCCTCACATCCTCTTTGGAAGAAGAAACTTGGGTTGTCATAACAAAACACCAAGCACCAGATGGCTTAAACTAAAGAAATGGTTTTTTTCATTGTTATGGAGACAGAAAGCCCAGGTTCTGGCAGGGCTGGTTTCTGGTTGCTCTGTAGAACTGAGTCTGTGTTTAAGTGTTCTTCCTTTCAGTACCTTGCCCCTGTTTCATAAAAGTTGGCCATATTGGATTACAGTCCCATATTAAAGGGCCTCATTTTAATCACACTTTTAAAGATCTTGCCTCTGCCTATGGTTATATGCTGAGACTCAGATTCAACACATGCATCTCTGGGGCAGTTATACCTTAATCCATAACAGAAACAAACTAGCAAATAAGAGATTAAACCTCATAAAGCTAATCCCTTTGTTACCCACAGAGATGTCATGAAGGGGACATACTCCCAGTGAGTAACGGGTGGAAGTGATCCTAAGGCAGATGGGCAAAGGGAAATTTACAAGGTAAGATGGAGGGAAGTGAAGGCAGTCCTGGTAAGCTAAGTGACCCAGACTCAGAGACAAATGTTGCATGCTGTCTCTCATATGCAAAAATCTATATTTTTAGAAATACATGTGACACCAAGTAGAAGGAAACAATGTTGGGGGGAGGGTGGGGCTTAAGGAAAAGGGAGAGTGAGGAACAAGAGAGAGTTAAGAAGGTGAAAAATCCAAACTATCATGGTACCTCTCATGTGAAGAGTCCATATTTAACTATTTATATCCGTATCAAGGAGTGCGTAAGGGAGATGGCTTGGTGGAAGGAAAGGGACCAGCAGGAGGAAGGGGAGCGAGTAGGAGCAGGAGTGGGTTAGAGTTAGGGGAAAGTGAGCAAAGTAAATGACATGGATATGTGAATACATCATAAGGAAACCCATTACTTTGTTTATCAACTTAAGCAATTATGGTTTTTCTAGAAAGGATGAAGAGCACGGTGAATTTTTTTTCTTGATATCTAAGGGAACCAGGCAAAATGGTGCAGGAACAACAGCTTGTGACCATTCTGTGCAGCCTGGTTTGTAACAAAGCAAGTTGTCACTACTACTTCTGTAAGAACATGGAGAAGCTGGGTCTAGCCTGGCCTAGCCTTCTCCAGATTCCCACTCTGGTGGAAGGGGCCTCTCACTGTCTCACTAAGGCTGGCACATCACAGGAACCCCAGTAAGTCATTGGCTTGAGGCTCCAAATAACTTTCCTCATTGGCTCTTGATTCAGGTTCCTGAGGCACTTTGATCTACTACTTCCCCTAGAGTGTGCCCCAGGAAGTCTGCTGAAGGTTAGATCTGGCTGGAGGTCCTTAGAGCTAGCTCACATGCTTAGATAAAGTTGACACAAGAGAAAAAAATGTCCTGGGGGTCAACAGCTCCAAGGCACTAATGGGAGAGGCCAGATATAAGCCAGGACTGTTCTAGTCTGGATTTCACCATGGTAGAAGACATTATGTGTCTTCAGTTATTCTCCAGCACTTTCTTGCTCTCTGAAGATGTGGTTAATCCGTTGCTGAAGGTTAAAATGACAGTCTGCGGCGTCTTCGCACACACGATTTTCTAAACGTGAAGCAGCAAAGCAGAGCTGTCGAGGCAGGACCCATCAGGAGCTGTCTTATAGCCATGAAATGAAGGGGAGGAAAAAGGACCAAGATCAGATATATAAAAAATAAATTTCAACTTCAGAATAAAGACCAAAGACAACAGCCCTTTAGTTATTCGAAAACAGGGATGTCTACATCCTGTGGCAAGAGATAGCAGGAGAACTGGGTCAGACCACTGGGGCTGCTACATTAGCAATCGAAGGCATAAATATTCAAATACCGTGTTGAAGATATGGCGAGACTGGGTATCCTGCTCTCAAGACCTCCCTGTGATGCTGCCAGGAACTCCCCAGTCTACAGGGAGCTCTGACCCAGACTTTCTGTAACGCATGTCTTTGATGCATCATAGGCTCCAGGATGGTGCCCAAGATGGTGAAGTAAGACAGAAGGACTGGCCTGTGCACATCACTGGCCACACTAGTCATCGGTCTCCACCTGGGCCTCTCTTACTTTCAAAGATTCATGAAAGCCTAGGAGCTGCATTTAAAAGGTCTACTAGTAAGTCTTCTGACTCAGTGTGCAGAGATACACAGACAAGACTAAGGACAGGAAACCACAGCCCAGAGACCTGTTTGGGTTTCCAGTCTGACCTTGGAATTCTTGACCTATTATTTATATTGCAAATATAAAATATCCTTCAACGTTGAGGAAAGACAGCAATGCTCATGACGCTCTCAGCAGACATACCATAGTCATTTAGAGAAACGTGTCCTGTTTCCAGGTCAGCATGGTTTGTCCTAAATGACTGTCGCCACCGCAACATGACACATCATACAGTCTGCAAAGGTTGCATCCATCCCGGCTCTGCCATCAGCGCTTTACTGGACAGATGGGTTCAAACGGATCCATCCCCTGTCATTCTCACCGGATGCAGGAAGAACTTCCATTCGAAGACTGACCACAGTACACCACACGAGTATTTGATTTTTATGTAGACATGTTTCTTCAAAATGACTATACTTAAAAGATCATTTGCTCTTTTCCTCTCAGCTACTAAAAATCAATACTTGTTCGTAGAAAAGGAACAGAAGGACAAAAAATAGCAAGTGAGCATTGTTAATTTTCCTCAGAAATGCTCTACAAAGACAACCGCTTCGGTCATTCATGTTCACATGTGCTGATAAGGATCTTACTGTGCTGCTGCTTCTGTGTGTTCCCGTCAACATCTTCTATTCATCCTTTTGATAGACGACCTAGCTAAAGCAACCTGGGAAATACTTATACACGTCTATTCAGAAGATCCATGCAGACAACCAATCCTACTACACATTGCCCAGATTCAGCCTTGGTACAAGCCCCCACTGTACTGTGACTCTTGCATTCTATCTGCTAGTAAAACCAGCACTATATGGATGATGACATCCAGTTCTGCTGCCCCCTTTCACTGAAGTGACAGAGTCCTTCACCTTCCTGAAGGGCTGATCCTTGGAGAACATGCCCTTAGGAAATACCATTGAGGCAAGCTACCTCTGCTGTGGCAGTTCCTCATCAGGCACTCATTTGTTTGTTTGTTTGTTTGTTTGTTTAGGTTTTTCTGAGATAGGGTTTCTCAGTACAACCTTAGCAGTCCTAGAACTCACTCTGTAGACCAGGCTGGCCTTGAACTCACATTTATCTGCCTGCCTCTGCCTCCTGAGTGCTGGGATTAAAGGTGCGCACAGCACAGCCACTGCCCAGTCAGGTACTCATTTTTTAAGCAGTATCCTTTGAAAAGACTTTTTATTTTCAGACGAGTCTTCACTGTTGTTCTTGGAAGCTCATGGTGAGTGAGTTCTCAGTACCTTCTCTACTGCTGTTGCTGTGGCGGGCAAAGTCCATAGAGTCCCTTTGGTTGTGTTTATTGCCTGACTGTTCAACTTTGTCCCCAGACATGTTGTCTTCAGATACTTTGTTGCAAAAGTAAACTCACTCGTTTTCCTTTCCTGACAAATTGCCTACTTTGTACATTTTAATGTTTCATTTATACTTGGTATAAATCAGCTTGAAGCCAGTAAACAGTAACCATGCCACAGCCTAAATGTTATTCTTCCTTAAAACTTACTTTGCTAAACAAATCAGTCACTTTTTTTTAAAAAAAAAATTATACTCCTAATTTTCAGGACACAGGACACAGATAGAACATAGCCATATACTTTGCCAGAATGTAGCATGAATGACTTTTACCTTTATAATGACACACCCTTCCTTTCTTCCTAAAATCCTTTTGTCTGTATTTCTATTAGTATTCTGGTTTCACAGAATCCTACCAGAATGGTCCATTATGTTCTGCCTACAGTATTCTAGGGATTCTCTAGCTTATACCGCCAAACTCTTCCACATTCCTCTTGCAAGCCAATTCTGAAGGCCTCTGAATCACATGATCAGGTTCATCACAATAATGACTCCACTTTTCAGGATAAGTTTTCTGTAGTAGATACGTTGTTGCTATGGTAAGATATCTGGATAAAGCAATCGAAGGGAGAGAACCAGGCTATGTGAAGGAGAGCGCAGTTCATCCTGGAGGAAAAGTCATGGCAGACACAGAGACAAGGGGTGTTCAGCTAAGAATCTTTACCTCTTGTTGTAGCAGGAGACAGAGATTCTGGGCCATAAGTACAGCCGACCTATATAACCTTCTATCCCTATTCTTTCAGCTCTGTGGATGACCACTAACATTCACACCCAGTGGCTCCACAGTCTCCCCAAACAGCTCCAATAACTGGGCACCAAATGCTCAAACACATACTCCTATGCAGGGCATTTCACATTCAAACTGCAGCACCTCCTAAGCACAGGGCAGTGTGTGTTCTGGCTATGCAAAGTGCCTTTTCTGCATTGTAAACCATTCCTTCCTTCCTCACTCATCTCCTGTGTGGAGATTTGGATGTGGAGATTTGCAGGACTAAATGTGGAGGTGTCTCGTCTCCAGCATGTATGAATAGTTGGTACTTATAGGTACTGGGATGCAGAATTTGTTTGACTTTTTTTAGAACATTTTCTGCTGTAACAGGATTTGATGAAGGGAGGAGATTAGAAGTGTTTATGTAAAATAAGGGAACTTTTCATTCCGGATGGATTTTCACATGCTGGGAAGAAAATAGCACAATTTGACAAAACAGAGACTTAAATTTTCTGCACATATGAAGTGTGCATGAAAACACACAGGACACAGCTTGCTGAACACTCAGGCAGAGTTTTAAGGTAATAGAAATGGTGGCAGACAGGGCACAGGACAGAGAAGCTGTGTGCCTAGGGGAGTCTGGAATCACCATGCTGGGTTCATATGACTTGTCCACTTTACTGAGTGACTCTAAGCCAGCCTCTTAACCTCAGTTTTCTCACCTGGAAACCAAGACTATAGTTCCAACATCCCTGAGTTATGTGTAAGATGACAGTGCATTAAATCATTTGTCTGGCACACAATAAACACCATGTGCTACCTAGAGGAAGAAAATTAACAGTGACCATGTCTACTAGGACATTCTTGTTGGTAAACACTGCATTTTGGTTGTGAAGACCAGCAGAATATTAGAAAAGACTTCCTTCGTGTCTCTGCCAAGGCCAGTGCCACACAACAGTTCGGATCCCCAGGCCCCTGCGAGAGAGCCCTGAGCCCCAAACAAGAAAATAATGATCATTACTATGTCAAGCCATGCACCGTGCAATTGACAATGACATCAATGAATGCCATGTCAACTCCCACACAAAGAGCCTCTCTGAGTCCAAGGACAATGCGTGAGTGCAGGGCACATGTGCAGATGGGGACAAGGCCACCTGAGGAAGGGGCAGCTCAGCCTCTAACACCTGCAAGGCTGTCCTCACACTGCTTTCTGCTCACTGAGTGCCATGAAACACAACGGAGACACGCTGCTTCATTTCACCCTCACAGCCACTCCCAGAGCTGGGTGCAATTGCAATGCCTACTGCATGCACAGGCAAGAAGAGTCAGGTCTTCACCTCTGTGAGAATGGCACACTGAGTCCCAGGGAAGGGCATAACACACAGTTCACAGGCTGTGAGCAAGCCCCAGGGTTAAACACTCAGGACACCGATACCCAGATAGCCTGGAGTCTCCATATTGCTTGTTAAATCTCAGAGGCCAACCTGTGTTTCCTCAGCAAGGCAGTTCCTCTTTTACAGGCACATGAATAACGTGGGTAACAAGTTAAACTGAACCAGGGAGAGCATCCTGAATCTGCTTTCCCGCCTGTCACCCCAGCGGCAGCACCCACTGTGGTCATTTCTAGGATGTTAAAGGCGCTTCCTCTTCTCCTCTGTCATTCAAAACAGTCCAAATGGCAAGTGAGGCTGTCTAGGAATGACTCACATTTTAAGTCAATTTTTAAGAAGTGAAATAAATCAATTACGCACTTGGACTCTCTACAGTTATTGTCATGTTTCATAAATGTCAGAACCAGGACAGGGGAACTGGAAGAAAACTTTGTCAATCGCTGTGTGGCCAAGATTCTTTCCTGCCCTAACCTTCCTCTTATAGAGTTTCTCCAGCCTAGGCCTGGCTTCCATCCAGCAGCAAGACTCCATTTGATTTCCATATTGCTCAAAGTGGGGAGATTAAAAACGAAGAATTAAACAACCCAGAGAACAGTACCGCACGAGGACCACACTTTCAGACCACTAGCTTCCAAAACAAAGAAAAGTAAAACTCTCACACAGACATCACAAAGGACCAACAAGCAGGCAAAGGGGCCAGAGGACTGCTCCCTGGAGGATTCAGTGATTTCTGTGGCAAGTACCAGTCATCTGGGTCCTCTGACACATCCCCAAAGAGATGGAGGGACAGCTCCAAGTTCAAGTTCAAGAAATGATACTCAAGTAGAAAAAAAAAAGCTGAAAATTATATAATGAACAGAAAAGGTAAAAGAATCAGAACTCTTGAGAGACATACAAGAGGGTCCAGAGAATAGCTCTGGGGAGGAGGCGAGAGTCATAGCCAAAGAAGCAACTCTGAAGTTGGGCTCTTAGGAAAGAATAGTTCTGTCCAGAAGATAGAGGAGGAGGAAAGCAACCGAGACAATTCAGACCTGAAGGCAGGAAAACTGGAGTCCTGGAGTCTAGCATAACCAAGACAAAAGTAGGCAAGGTACCCTGTTAAAAACGGCAGCGATCTGGATTCACAATTACTACTGTGCTTTAGCCTTTCAGCAGTGATGCTAGGAAGGGACATCTGTGCTGGAGGTGAGCATTCTCTTCAGGTTTGCACAGGGCAATATGGGAGCATTGCCATCGGCAGCTGTCTGCAGCCTAGGTTGAAAAGTAAAGTTGAAGAGAATTCTTTCCACTGACTAGCATTCATGGTACTTGATTGTAATCATCGATATATCCACCTCTTACAAACCCTTTGACCTACAGCAGTGACCTGCCTGCAAGATAAACTGGCACAATAGTTGCACAAATGTCATGGAACAACCAATCATTTTTTTTTATTGAATTTAAGGCCCAACCAATGAGATGGAACCCAATCCCTGACACTGCTAAAGAGGCCAAGAACCTGGGACTGGATAAGCCTTGGCACTGGGGGAACACCTAATACTACTATTCTGCTAAAGGAATATCACAATAAATTGACTCCTAAAAACACACCGCTATAACCATAGATCAGTGCCGACTCAACTCACATTAGAAAAACGTCTTGCAGTAGATGGGAACAAACACAGAGACCCACAACTGGACAATACACAGAGATCGGGATATTTTGAACATTCATTCCTAAATGGGATGTCTTCACTACCCTGTCCTCCATCACCACCACCAGTGCTCAGGGATCTACAGGGAAGGAGAGGTGGAAAGGTTGTAAGAGCCAAATATGATGGATGGCTCCAAGGTCATGTAACATACATCCCACATACAACAGGACTAGTGCACGTATGAACTCACAGAGTCCATGGAAGCACACACAAGCACTGGTTCAAGCTATACAGGATTTCAGCACTGAGAGGAGGGAGAAGACATTTGGCCCTACCTCTAACCTAGACATTATCTGTAATTGATTTCCACTCACAAAGGGAAAATCAGTTTTCTCCAATGGAGTGTCACCGGCTGTATGAACCACACTGGAGGCAGGCCCCATGTCCAGAAGGAGTTGGCCAGCACAAAATGTACTCAACAGGATTTTTGTGAACCTTTTGATTTATTTTGTAATTTTGGCTTTTTTCTTTTAGGTCTTACTGGGCTTTATCTGTTTTGATTTTTATTTTTGTTTCTTGGTTTTTGTTCTGTTTCAAAAGAGAAGAAAGAGAACATAAAGTTGGGTCAGTAGGAAGATGTATATGATTTGGGAAGGGGAAACATGTTCAAAACATATTGTATAAAAAAGCTAATTAAAAATGAAATGAAGTTACTATTCATAGAAGGCAAAAAGAATAAATCTAAGACAGACAAACGAAGCAGCAGGCACGTCTGTGCCAGACACTTGCTGGATGCTATAATCCCACCTACTTTAATACTACAAATAACTTCAGCCTTCTAGCGGAGGAAACAGAGCCTCAGAGGCTGAGAGCTTTTCCTCAGTCCTCCAAGCTGCTTACTGCTCATGAATAGTACTTATCCAGTTCCACCATTATCCCAAGCCTCCTACAGCACCAGAGGGCAGTGGCTGGAGCAGAAGTATCCCAGGGACATAGGAACGGTGTCACAGAAGACTTGGATAAGGACATAAACTCTTCTCTACCTGTAGTAACTGCCAGCTAGAGTAAACCCATCGATTTTTGCCTCATGCAGTTCCTTGAACTCAGTGCTAGACAGAGGAGATGGAGAGATTTCCTTGGAGGATGGCAATCCCCACTGCAGCTTTTATAACCTAAGGAATTGCTGTCACTGGGACACTGGGAGGGGTCATGTTCATAGACTGACCACACATGGATAGCAAGAAGCAGTAGGGACCATGTACCTCTGAGGGAAGTTACATGACATCCATCCATCCATCCATCCATCCATCTACCCATCCATTCATCCTTCTATTGACTCATGCACAACAATCTCTATGCCAAATACAAACCTGTAGTGTTGAGAGGCACAAAAGGCCCTATGAAACCCTTCTTCCATTAATACCACTTCCAAGAAAATATAAACGTGAATGTGCATGTGTGCACACATGCTGGCCAATGTCTGTGTTGATGCATATTCATTGGGAAGTATAAAGGAATTGTCAATTGACTTTGACCCCTCCGGTCATGCCACAGGGTTTGTCAGAGGTAGTTCTGGGGCTTTGGTGAGGACTGCAGTAATCAAGCAGCTACCAGGCTGGGGAGATGGGCATCTTGGGTGTTTTTCTCTGGAACTGAAGCTTTGCTCTGCTTTGTTCTCTGATCTGGACCCTGGATTCTATTCAATAGACCTCACTTACATACTAGAGGGGCCAGTAGACAGGCAGGAACGCAGGAGCCAAGCCTCCACTGGCTTTGGTTCAGAATCCCAAGGAGAAAACAAACCATTAGAGTTGGAATTCATTTCTAATGTTACCAGGTCAGCCCTGGTGTTCCGCAACCCCCTTTCCTCCTATGTTGCCCCCACCCATGCAAAAAGAGCAAGGAACTTTAAACAGCTTTTTAAAGGGTTTGTGAAGGCTTCTTGCACATCAAATGGTTCTTCGTAAACAACATTTTAATGATTTCTGTGTAAACAAATCAGAAACATATGGATTAAATTTTCTTCAAGATATACACATGTAATTAAGGGGGAAAGTGCTTGGCAAAATGCATTTTGCATTTTATCAAACTCAACATTTGAAAAATAGGTTGAGACATCTGACAGATGTAAAACCAGAGACGCAGCCTGTCCTACAGCTCACACTTGTCTTCTGAGCAGAAGAACGGAGTCTGCCTCATTAGATCTTGGTTCTGCCTCTGCGCTGTCTAGAAGAACCTGCTGCACTGTAGCAAACAAGCCAGTTCCTCTGACTCTGCAACATCGGTGCTGGGTCTTCGGGAAGCTTCTTTTTTCATTTTGCAGGGCCTCCAAGCACAGCATAGTCTGATGGCCCACACTTGGTCAACTGGTATTATTCTGGAAAGTCTAGCACATAAAGGACTATCCTAGGCTACATTCTGCAATTCACACCTTCCCATCAACTCAGCTGGGGTAGTATATCCTGCCATCCCCCTCCATGACTGAGCAATGAGAGGAAGAAGCAAAACCAGGCAGTTCCTGAGCCTTCGCTTCTTCCAGGCATAGATTAAGTGCAACTGTGTTTTCGGTTGTAGCCTTCACTCATTTGTTCCTTGCAGCAGGAATCTGTCGTCTGTGTACCATATCCAGGGCAATGTATCAGGCTCCTTCTTTTACAAGTTCTAGATAGCACTTGCAACTCTGGGACTCCAGGCCCTAGGTTTCCCACCATTGCCTTCTAGTCCTGGACCATGCATATCCCTTTCCCTTGATTTTCTCCAAGCAAGGCCCAGACTCTTCTTCCTTCTCAGTCTTCTTCAGGGTGAATATATCCCAGGGTACATGATATAATTATTCCTGGCCAAGTTGTCAACTAGCCTTCTGGCTTCCATGAGCGTCTGATGGCTCTCCCATCCTCCCATGCCTGACTAGACTTCTGAGACTCCACGGTTCAGGTCTTGAACTATACCAGAATCTGTAAGAGTCCAACCCCTCATGCTCAGCACCCCAGCCCCACTAACCAAAACTCCTTCAGTGATGTGGGGTGTCCTTACGCATGCTGCAAATACGTGCTGCTTTTGTTGGTTGATGAATAAAGCTGCTTTGGCCTATGGTAGGGCAGACTACGGCTAGGTGGGAAATCAAAGCAGAGTTACAGGGAAAAAGAAGGCAGGGTCAAGGGAGATACCAGCAACTTCCAGAGGAGAAAGATGTCATAGCATCTATGGTGAACTATGGGCCACATGGTGATACATAGATGAATAGAAATGGGTTAATTTAAATGTAAGAGCTAGCCAGTAATAAGCCTGAGCCATCAGCCAAACAATTATAATATTAAGTCTCTGCATGATTATTTTATAAGTGGCAGCAGGATTGGGTGGAACAACAGAAAAGCTTTGGACTACACCCCATTGTCAGAGTTTAGCTCCTCAGTACCTCCCAAAAGACGCACTTCCTAATGCCACTCACCATGTGTGTTAACTATGAACTTTAAAGGACATGTACATTTAAATAACAGTCTTTATACTACATGGGCACCATGTGCCAGACAGCATTACCTATGCTTTTTTTAACAAAGCCTTCTCAGGCATGGCATTCATTATCCACTCAAACTCATGGTCGAAGAAAATGGGACACACACTTGTATACAGTCATGGATGTGGTGGTGGGGTTAGTCATGGAGACATGAGATTCTCAGCAGGCAGTTCTGAAGCTAGCTCCAGCCCCTTGCAGCCCCCACTCCACACAACCTTATTCTAAGCCTTCTTTCTTTTGCAGAAAGTTTGTAAACCACCCAATATCTTTTCTTCTTGAATCAGCCAGAGTATGTCTCTCTTGCTTACAAAAAACATGGAATGTCATAATTCTGGCTGACTAGGATAGCAGACATCAGTAAATAACCTGCATGGGGGGGTCAAGACAAAGGGGCACTAGGTGACTCTTCCCTGCCCTCAGAGGAGTCCAAAGAAAGAATGAAGGCACAGAAGAAACACAGGCCCAGGACATAGGCAAGCTCAGAGAGGCATGCACACTACCAAGGTCTGGAGGAACGAAGAAGTCTATGCTGGAGCTGATTTTAAAGGATGGGGCACTGAAGAAGCAGAGATAGGAAAGGGAAGGGTTGTAGGAATTAATGGTGAGCACTGAAAGGAAGAGAAAGGCACGAGGAAGAGGTGGAGGAGCTATCACTGGGCAAACAGAGGAGATAAATGGAAACCATGGAGTTAATCTGGAGAACAGGGCATCTTCTTCCACACACATACTGGAGCAAGCACATATGTATATAGCGCCCCTCACATAATGTCTAATATGTACAGGTATGTCTCCATCTATATGTGGCATGTGCTTATAAATCTTGTATGCTTTCACCTTCTTAAAGTGTGCCCTACTGATGATCCCTTGGTCCTCATGCACTTCAAGATACCTATGAATGTAGCTCAATGCAAAATCAAAACCTTAGTGAAACCCTATGAAATTAATTTGTGTTTGTTTTTATAACTCACCTGTGGATTTCTTGGATGTGAGTTTTGTAAATTACATGGTGTTGTAATGTCAAAGGTTGGACCTGCCTATAGGGTACTCAACAAAGAGTGCAGGGTTTTCCAATCCCCTGCCAGATCGCTGGCAGCTGCGCAGAAGCTTCTATCCTGTGCTTCACTTCTGGAAGACACAGCTCTAAGGGACTAGATGTTCCTGTCTCCAAGAATCAGACTCACTACCCCTAGTGATCTGCTAAGAATAGTTAGTAATGACTCTACCATATCTGAAGCCTAAGAATACTCAAAGGCTTGTCTTAAGAGCCCAGAAAATCCAGCTCTTTTGAGTCTCTGTGGGACTTGCACACCCGTCACCACTGGTGAAAGTGTAGTGTCTTCTATACCTCAGAGAATGGCAACCACAGAGTGGCAACCACAGGGAGAATCACTGGCCTGGTTGCTAAGGAAGCAGAAAGCAGAAGGGAGACATTTTGGAGTTATCCACCACTTTCATCTATAGCAGGAAATTCTGCCCAGCAGTGAAGCAAGCACACAGCAGCAACTAGGGAGCATCAAACAAACAGTGCTGTGTGCTCACAGGTCCAGCCTGCTGGACGAGAAGAACCATGTGCTGGTTCCCTTTGCCAAAGGCAAGATTCCACCCCAGGGACGTGAGAGCCAGTGACCAAGCTCAGAGCCTGTGTTCTGAGTACATGCCATCAGTAACCAGATCTAAGCGGGAGGCCTTCTAAACATGAAATATATTTCTGCAGCTTGAAAGAGACTTTGGGAGGCTGGTTTGAGTTAGAGTAGAGTCAAGAATTTTCTTTAAGTCCCTCTCTCTCTCCTATGGACAGTTACTCCCTGCCTGGCTGAGACAAGATATAGCCCCTAACTGACCCTGGTTCACTTTCCACAGCCTGGCGGGGTGACAGATGAACCTGGGTAGGAGATGACAGGCAGATCCCATGAGAACTGCCGAGGATGACTTAAATCTAATTATTTAACTCCTGTAGCGCAAACTCTCAGACTGTTAGGATTCTGCCTAGCAGTCTTCATGAGGCTATTGTAAAGTCTGTGTGACCGATGACAATGTGAGCCCTTCTGCACTACTACCATCAGAAGGTACAATTAGGCCTTTAAATCCTAGGATGCAATTAAATCTCTATCATGGTGCTAAGGGTTCAAGCAACCTTGAAGTCACTGTCATGTTTTAAAAGACCATTTGGGATTGTTTCATGTCTGAAATTACTCTATAAAATCATGTTCATTTTTCATCTTCTGTTCAGAACACATTTAACGCTAGAAATGGCTTTTCCTGCTAGCTACACTACACAAAAAGGCAGTTTAATTTAAGTCTTCATCAGCTATTACTACTATCCTGGTCTAACTTCCATTGGGCAATGCTGAATGCCAAGCCCTCCATTTGGGCCCTAAGGATCCCAGAGATGGCCCAACCCCAAGTTCTTTGAAGCCAGTATAGATTGCTATCGCTTTTCAAAGGGGGATTGAGAAAGAAAAGCTATTCCCTGGTCTTTGCTGTCCTATGACTTTGCAGAGATACGGTTATAGTGTTGGTGCCCAGTCTTCCAGTTATCTCACTAGCAGACGACAATTTCTCTGAAGAAGGTGGCTATGTTTGGCTCACTATGGGATCCCTAATAACTGTCAGAATAATTAATGCAAGGGAAACTGCTTCCCCAGACTCTGAAGGGCAAGTAATAGGCAAACCATGAAAGGGAACCAGTAAATGTCCAGTCACAAGAAAAATGTACTTTAACTGGTGATTCAGAGCAATTCAGAAGCTAATATGCTTGTGATTTCCCCCATATTGACAGTTTAGTGCTTAGAGCTACACCTATATCATCCTATACCCTCTGACTATGTAGCCCAGGTTGACTTAGACGAGGAAATAAATATTCATGCTTCTTTTCCCTCCAAAGTGCTGGAGTTGTATATGTGTGTCAACTCATATACAACTCGTACACAATCATTATTTCCATCAGAGAGGGGAGGAACTGTGATCTCAAGGGGAGGAGTCATCACTGGAAGCAGGTATAATGAGGAGATTAGCCAGTGCCATTGGATGCCAGTGCTCAATCCTTGGCCACTGGATTTCCAACTCAGGTGAGCAGACAGGGATGTTGGGAAAATAACCTCAGTGTCCACATGAAGAATGCATTTGAGGGAGTCAAGCCTGGACCTGGACACATGGAGCTTTGTTATGTCCATACTTCTCTATGTTGGAAGGGAGGAGGACAGCACACAGCTTACCCCTCAGCCACCACAGAAGCTCCCCAATCCTTAAATACCATCAAGGAAGGACAGCAGGAAAATGAAGGGACAAACTGGGATAGTAATCATGCCTAATAAGGTGGGGTAATCTCTCAGATAAAAGTGATAAATGAAGCAGGCAAGCTTCCAACTAACACAGAAGTTAACCAGTTGTAACAGAGACTGCAAGGCAGGCGGAGCCAAAGAAACTTACAGAAAAGGCCTTGCTGGTAGCTGCACTGCACATTAATATGAAGAAGAGAGCATCCAGGTAGACAGTTTCATGTTTGCCCCACCCAGAGGATGCCCGCAATAGTTGGTATACTCAGTGTGTGTTCCTCTCTGCCCTCTAATAGGAGCAGTAGCAAGGAGTCTTACCTTTGTTGTACATGTTCGTTGGCACCTGGACATCACTCAGACTGATGTTCACAGGCAAATTATTAAAGTGGTCATTGGGGGCTAGGATGAATTCTTTCCCCAATTCCAAGAAGTTCCCATCTTTGTCCCTTTCGTTGATCAGCACGGCATTGAAGTATTCATACTGGAAGAGAAAGTCAGACGGTATTAGAGGTCAGTGACTCAGACATGAGGGTTAGAACCTCCAGGCAGACCTGCGCACTCATAGTGTGCTGCCTCCTGCTTTTGTGACGCCCCCCTGCTCAAGAAAAGAGTTCAAAGTCTTTGCTGCATTTGCATGGGTGTCATAGTGTTAACGAAATATTTGCCAAAGTTATTCAATAGACTTGAAAAAAACCTTTATCTGAGCACAGAGAAAATTGCTATAAAACATTTTAGTCTTTGTAAGTTGAAGATAAAACATGTCCTAAAGTAGCTTACAAATTTAAGTTGAATGTGGTTTAAAAAAACAAACAAGGAATAGGAACGTGTATAGTCGCAATTTTCTGAGAAATTACCATACTGATTTCCAGAGTGGCTGTACAAGTTTGCATTCTCACCAACAATGGATGAGTGTTCCATATTCTCTCCAGAATAAACTATTATTGGTATTTTTATCTTAGCCATTCTTACTGGTGTGAGGTGGTATCTCAGAGTCATTTTGATTTGCATTTCCCTGATGACTAATGGATGGCACTAGAAAAAACATCCTGAGAAAGGTAACTCAGACCCAGAAGGATGAACATGGTATGTACTCACTCATGAGTGGATACTAGCTGTAAAGCAAAGGATAATATGGCCCTAGAGAAGCTTAGTAACAAGGCGAACCCTAAGAAAAACATATATAGATCCCCCTTGAAAAGGGAAATAGACAAGATCTCCTGACAAAATTGGGAGCATGGGGATGGATGGAGAAGGGAGTGTAGAAGAGAAGGAGAGGGGATGAGGGAGGAGAACTTGAGGGAATAGGATATTCGAGACGGAGAAAGGACAGAGATGAAGAGCAAGGGAAGAGATTAATTGATTGAGGAAACCATTATAGGACTAGTAAGAAACCTGGTACTAGAGAAATTCCCAGGACTCCACAAAGATGACCCTAGCTAAGACCCTAAGCAATAGTGGAGAGGGTGCCAGAACTGGTCTTGTCCTGTAGTCAGATTGGTGAATATCTTAAATATCACCACAGAACTTTTATCCACCAACTGATGGAAACAGAGGTAGAGACCAGCAGCAGGACCTCTCAAAGTCCAGTTGAAGAGTGGGAGGAGTGAGAATATGAGCAAAGAGGTTAAGACCAAGATGGGGACACGCACTGAAATAGTTTACCTGAGCTAAGGGGAGCTCACCATTTACAGCTGGACAAGGAAGCAACCAGCATAAGACAAAGCTAGACCCTTTGAATGTGGGTGACAGTTGTATGGCTGGGGCAGACTGCAGGGCGACTGGCAGTGGCAGCAGCATTTATCCCTACTGCTTGTACTGAACTTTTGGAGCCCTCTTTAGAGCATCACTTTGG
The DNA here is from genome assembly GCF_982192425.1 of Myodes glareolus. Classification (NCBI taxonomy): domain Eukaryota; kingdom Metazoa; phylum Chordata; class Mammalia; order Rodentia; family Cricetidae; genus Myodes; species Myodes glareolus. The sequence continues at coordinate 27,842,861 of NC_142030.1, read as the reverse complement.
AGGGATACCTTGCTCAGCCTATAAACAGAAGGGAGGGCCTTCGTCCTTCCCCCATACAACGTGCTTTACCTTCTCTGAGAAGTGGATGGGGGTTGGGATTGGAGGAAAGGTGAAGGGAATGGGAGGAGAAGAAGGAGTGGAAACTGGATTTGTATGCACAATGAAAAAAAGATAGTTTGCTTTCTTTTAAAAAAAATACAAAAAAATAAATAGACTTAATTGTAAATCTATGTCTTTTGTTAGGTATTAGTTTCTTGGATATAGAAGTACTAATCAAAAAACAGTTTGGGGGATTTTATAAAAATTCAAACATTTCTCAAAATTGAATTCCTCATGATGAAATAAACAGGGAAGTCACTGCTAAGGAAAAGCAATCATGTGCAGAAAGCCTGCCAGTGGCTTTCCCCAACAATCTGAACGCAAGTGACTCACTTAAATTCCACTCACAATATGGTCACATGTTCCAAAAGAAGGTGTATAAACAGCCACTGTGCAGACTAAAATATGTTCGACATCATTAGCCATTGGGGAAGTGAGAAATAAAACCTCGAACACACACCGTTTCACACCCAAGGGAAAGCTAAAATAAAACTCTGACATTAAAGGTTGCTCTGATACTCAGTAACCAGAAATCTCATACAGTTGCTTGGGAAAATATAAAATGCCATGAATATTTTAGAAAAATATTTTGTGCTTTCTCACAAAGTAAAACATATCCCACCCTACGACCCAGCAGTCCCTGCCGTTAGGGAAATGAGAACATACCTACGCCCACAAGAAAATACTTATGTGAATGCTCACAAAAGTCCCTTTCATAGCAGCCCCAAAATAGAAATAACCCAAATATCCCAAGAGATGCTGGGATAAATGAGTCTTTGATATCTTCATACAATGGGTTACCATTTGAGAGCAAATTACTGATCCACTGAAAACATGAAAAGAAGGTCGGGTGCATTGTGGGCACACATGTGAGATTCCATTTATTGTGAGTTATGGAGAGGGCAAGGTGACTCTACAATTTTGAGGCAGGGTTGGGGTATTGAGAAACTTCCCGTGTAGTGTAGTGTGGGCCACACAGATGTATTCATTTCTCAGTATTCACTGACTTGAATATTTAAAATAAAATAAAACAACTGTTTTACTAAATAGGAATTTATGTCTCAAAAATATAGCCATTAAATATTTTAGTTATTTTTAATATTACCAATTCATGAACTTTACTTTTACCTATTTTTACATGTATATGTATGGTGTACGTATGCATAATCACATGTGTGGGCATACATGGTGTGAGTGCACATGCTTATACATTTAGTTGGAGGCCAGTCATCTAGTGTATTCCTTGATCTTTGTCTACCTTATTTACTAAAGCTAGATCTGTCAATTAACCAAAGCTCGTGCCTTTTAGTCTAGCAAGCTGGACTGCCCGAAGAACCCTCCCTCCCTTTCTCGGTCTCGAGAGTGCTAGGATTACAGGCATGCTTCCCATCTGCCTGACTTTTCCATGCATGCTGGGAACTTGAATCCTGGTCCTCATGTAAGCACATGGCAAGCATTTTATCCAATGAGCCCCTTCCTAGACCCCAGTTCATGAATGTTATAGATTCAGAATTTAAATGAACAACCCCCCCACTCTGTTTTATAAAAGCATCATTTTCTTGATAAGCACCATAAACAAAAGTAGCTGAATCTTTCCCCTGAAACAAAAACCTTGATCACCAGGATCACGAGGGCTGCTTATGAGGGAGGACTCTGTTTTGTAAGCATCTCCCAAGGGCAGCACAGACTGCCAGACTTTCTCAAGCTCAAACTTTCATCTCCCTGCTCCCATGGGACTGAGAGCTCCACTCACAAAACAAAACCGTGGCCGGCTCCCCAAATCACAGCGCAGCTGTGGCTCACATATCATGTAGGCAGCTTCTAAACGTCCATGCAACTGGTTAGGACTCAGGACACAAATGAAGTAAGGATGGAAACGGAGCAACATTCTCCTCAGGGTGGACCCATCTTTTATCAAGGACAATTGTGTTCGGTTTGTCCTGCCTGAGTCCATGTGTCCATCTGTACCGATCTGGAAAAGTCTGCCTTATCATAAGCAAGGAGCAATATTCCTCAGGGAGGTGGGACACCACGTGCAGTCAAGCCTGATGGACTGATTTCAACCCTTAGGACCTACGTGGTAGAAGGAGAGAACCAGCTTCTGCAAGCTGTCTTCTGACCTCTATGCTCATGCACATAAACACATATAAAACAATAACAATCATAAAATTACAATTCCTCGGGCTTCAGAAGACATTGCTGCCATCACCAGGCTCAACTCTTATCATGTGATTGAGAAAATCACATGCTTAGTCCACATTACCTTAACACTGTTAACTTTTCCTCCCACACCTAGTGTCTTTAGTGAGTATGCTGGATGACCTACTAGATGTGGCAGGAGCCCAAAGGCTATGGATACAGGAGACCAAATGTAGCATGCAAAATACAAGACCTAAAGTGACAAGAGTATTGCTCTGAGAGCTTGCCCTGGTCAGAGGATGAAGGATGTGGTGGTTCTCTAAGGGAGTATCTTTTTTTTTTTCCTCAAAGTTTATTAAAATACAAAAGTCTCCATTTCCGCCCCTCCTCCAAACCTCCTCCCACTCCCCCCACTCCCTCCCCTCCCCCCTCTCCATCCCCAAGAGCAGTCAGGGTCTCCTGCCCTGTGAGTAGTTCAAGCTCCTCCCCCCTCCCTCCAGGTCCAGAAAGGTGAGCATCCAAACAGACTGGATCCCCAAAATCCAGTATATGCAGAGGAAACAAGTCCCAGTGTCATTGTCAATGGCTTTTCAGAAAGACTCCGGGCCAGCCACATTCAGAGAATCCGGCAACATTCAGAGAATCTGGCTGGATCACGTGCTCGCTCAGTCCCAGTCAACTGGCCTTGGTGAACTCTCATTAGATCAGTCCCCTTGTATCAGTGGGTGATCGCACCCCTCGCGGTCCTGATTGCCTTTTTCATGTTCTTCCTCCTTCTGCTCCTCATTTGGATCTTGGGGGACTCAGTCCGGTACTCCAATGTGGGTCTCCCGTCTGTATCGCCATCCATCGTCGGATGAAGGTTCCCTCTGATCTTGCCTTCCTTGCTCACGTTCTCTTTCCTTCTGCTTCTCGTTTGGACTGTCAGTAAGACAAAAAGGCTGCCTTCTGACTGGGAGAAGATCTTCACCAACCCCTCATCAGACAAAGGTCTGATCTCCAAAATATACAAAGAACTCAAGAAACTAGACACTAAAACTCTAATTAACCCAATTAAAAAATGGGGTACTGAACTGAACAGAGAATTCACAACAGATGAACTTCGAATGGCCAGACGACACTTAAGGTCATGCTCAACCTCCTTAGCGATCAGGGAAATGCAAATCAAAATCACTTTGAGGTACCATCTTACACCTGTCAGAATAGCTAAAGTCAAAAACACCAACAATAGCCTATGCTGGAGAGGATGTGGAGTGAGGGGAACACTCATCCATTGTTGGTGGGAATGCAAACTTGTGCAGCCACTGTGGAAATCAGTGTGGCGGTTTCTCAGGAAACTGGGAGTCAACCTCCCTCCGGACCCTGCAATTCCACTCTTGGGAATATACACAAGAGATGCCCTATCATACTACAAAAGTATTTATTCAACTATGTTCATAGCTGCACTATTTGTAATAGCCAGAACATGGAAACAACCAAGGTGCCCCTCTAAGGGAGTATCTTAAGTTCTTCTATAGGGCAGGACAGCCAGGCTTTTCTGGCAACAGTTAGGCAGCAAACATCTCGGGCTTCGGAGGTTTTCCTTCAGTACTTCATACACAACAAATTGATCCATTAAAACCTGATTTAGCTCTAGTTTACATAATGGAGCAGAAGATGTGAGCTTCATTGTGTAGTTGGCCAGTCCAACGCTGGAGTACTGTGAGGCTTGGGAGAGACATAAATAAAATAGCACAGAATCCTTGGGTAATGGAGATCTTCAAAGGTGTCTGGGAACAGGGTTTAAGAAACTGGAGGCCTGGGCTATGTGGAGGAGAGACAGAAATGATTAGGCTTGGAAACCCATATGGAGGGATGTAGACACACAGTCTCTCAGGCTAGCTGATGTGTGGGCAGAGAGGTGAGAGCTCAGAGAAGGTTGAAGAGGCCAGGGCAGAGAATCCCAGATGTTAGATGAAGAACCTGGACATTTTTGATTGTGAGCCTAATCTTTATTGGCTAAGCCATCTCTCCATCCCTCATTTTCTAGATTTTATTTTTGATATGAAAACATCCTTTCCTTTTGGAGGGTTTTGAGCAGCATCTCCAACATATATATTGGTTTTGAAGTCAATTTGTGCTACTATCTAAATATTATGCTAACGTGCACACATCATAAAACACCTCAAAAATTTATATACAAGCAGGGCCTTGTGGTGGATGAAGACTAATGCAGGGGGATTACAAAACCAAGGCCTCGTTGGGTTACAGAGCAAATTCAAAGTCAGATAACTTTGTCTCAAAATGAGGAACAAAGAAAGGTCTGGGGATGTAGCTCAGTGACAGAGCATGGAGCATGTGTGAGGTTCTGTGTTCAATTCCTTGTACACCTAACCAATCAACCAAGCAACAAACAGAAAATGATACTCAAAGTGACTAGAAATAAGAGGCCTCAAAGGATGTCCTGGGGGCTCATCTTGCTCATCTCAGGGACAAGACTTAAAGGCTGCATCCTGGTATTTTCCAAGGTGGATCTGAAACCTGTGAACCACGCTGCAGAGTACTGACGAGGGACCTTTAGTCTAATGAACAAAGTCTGGAAAATACATGGAAAGCCAAGGTTAAGTAACATCGCAAAGAGAGCTGGTGAGACGGCTTAGGAGAGAAAAGGTGCTTGCCATGCAAGCTGCAGACCTGAGTTCAATCCCTGGAAAATATGTAAATAAAGGAAAGACCCAATTTAATAGAGTTGCCCTCTGACCTCTGCATGCATGCTGTGGTATATCCACCTGCATGTAGCTATCATATATACAATGAGAAATAAAATTAAAATGGTGTAGATTTTTCTTAATTTTTAATTTTATTTTTATGAAGATTTTTCTTTGACCATTTCATATACACATACAATGCATTCTCTTCACAAAGCCCTCCCACCCTTTTAAAAGCCCCTCCTTCTTTCTAATTTCTAGTCCATTTACAAGTGTTTTTGGTTTTGCTTTGTAGCTCACTAAATTTAATTTTTATTATATTTATTTGCATATGGACATGAATGCACATGTGCCACACTATAAGTGTGGAGGTCAGAGGTCAGCTTGCAAGAATCTGTTCTCTCCTGCTAGCACAGTGGTTCTCAACCTGTGGGTTGCAACACCTTTGACAAACCTCTGTCTCCAAAACTTCTTACATTATGATTCATAACAGTAGCAAAATTACAGTTATGAAGTAGCAACAAAAATAATTGTATGGTTGGGGTCACCACAATTATGATAAATGTCATATTCAAGTGTCACAGCAGTTGAAGGTTGAAAACCACTGTTTGTGTCAGGTCATCACCAGTGGTGGCAGACACATTTACTCAGGGAGCCATTTCTCTGGCCCCTCACTGAGCTTAGCCAGGGCCATTCATTACAAGGTTTCTCACTTCAACTCACTTTGAGAATGAACAATGCATACATTAAAGTGGGTTGGAATTGGGTGGGATGTCATGTGGAACATTCTCCAAATTTGTCTGACAGAATGTATGTGTGTGTGTGTGTGTGTGTGTGTGTGTGTGCGTGTAAATACTATCTTTTAATTGGTATGCAAATCCTCATGGGAACAGTTCTACACTGCAAGAGTTGTATCTGTGTCATATACAATGGCATTCCCATTCCCAGCATGGTGACATCACTGCTAACTTGGTGGCTGATAGACCAGATAACAGTCTCAGCATCCACGTCGGTAGCAGGCCTCTCCTGGAGTCCACGAACATTGCTCTGTGGTCAGTTTTGTGCATCTCCCTGATGCCAGGGAAGCTTCCAATGGACCCGTGTGGGCTGAAGATGGGGAAAGCATGGTGGCCAATTTATCTCACTTCATGGCATCTGCCACTATTGTGGACACTGGAGTGGTTATCAGAGAAGAGGGACGAGGTGACTGCAGAAGTGACCAGGACCAATGCTGTGCACTGTCACCATCGGTGAAGAACACTGAGGTTCTGTTACCCATCCCACTGACCTATAGAGGTCCTCTTCTCTGTTGTTGACACAGACCATAGCTGCTTTCGGTTCTCACTGGGTGTTGTCCAGGCCCAGTTAGGGGTGCTACACGTCTCAATAGTGGAGCATTAGGCTCTGTTTGTGTGCCCTGCCTGATGGGAAGGCTGTGGCCAACCGAAGCTTTTGAGACAGCATCTCCACCAAAGAAACTCAGTCCCTCCTCTGAAATACGGCCCAGCCCTTTCCTGCCACCCACAGCCTTGAACCCTAGTTTAGGGACTGGCAATCTAGAGTGTAAATATTTTAGGTTTTGCAGACCAGACAGTCTACATTGCAACATACAATTTGGCTATTTTAGTGAAGGCAGTCAAGTGCAAGGTATAAACAATGGGATGTGAGTGGGTTCCGATAAAACTTTATTCACAGAAGTAGGCAGCTGGCAGAAGACAGCCTGAAAGCCTTCATTTTCTTACAGCCTTTCTAGATTCTTCCTTTGTTCTTTCTGCGTAACAGGAACCTACTCTCCCCCAGCAAGATATCCCAAGGCAGTACAGCTCCACACTGGTAGAACCGAGTGCAATTAAACTGCGTCCCTGGACAGGGCCCAAGCGCGGGGATTCGTTCCATCCTCCCATGCAACCCAGTATGCAGCACAGGCTGAGCCATGGTGCTTTGGGGCGGGAGGGGTGGTTCTGCTTCTTCCTGCTGGATAAGTCACAAAACAGAAGAGCCTCAAGACACCACTCAAGGACTTGCTTTGTAGGTGGCAAGTGTGTGCTGGACACAGTTTCCCCTGGTGATTCCATTCTGCCTTTGGTTGCTTCCTAAGTGGGCATGCCACAGACACAATCCCCTGGAACCTCCCAGAGAGCAGGCCTGTACATCACTCCACACTGACTCACCCCTGAACCTGATTTGTGCAACTCATGAAACTTAGCCTGTAGGAGAGACCCTGGACACAGTCAAGAATGCTTTCAGTAAGTGACTGTGAGCCAGCTATCTTCAGGGAAAGTACAGAGACAGACAGACACATGCAATAATAGGGTATTAATGTATAGAATAATTTAGTTTATGCCTTGCCTGTGTTTGCTTCAGTTTTCCCATCTGTAAGATGGAGAACTGTGAATGCCTCCATTTCTGTGTGCCAAGCTGAACTAGGACAGGTAACAAGTCAACAAAAAGATATCCATGGTAACAAGTTCCACCCCACCTGCAAGGTACAGACTCTCCTATTCTTCTTGAAGCCCTACCCCTCAAGGGACAATCTGTATTTTTTTCTTTCTTTTATGGTATTGCCAATACTGGACATCCCTGAAGGATGTACTATGAAAGCTGATCTCATTAGGACCTGTTGACATTGTAGATCCCTGGATGTCTGAGGCATCTGCCCTTCCCCAAAGTCCTCCTTCGATATCTCTACTACAAAACCCATTACCCAAAGGCCTTAGCAGACATGACCAACAGACAGTCCAGAAGGACGACATTTTAGTATTTCCAGCGGAATAGGGAGAAACCCTTGAGCTGTCTGATTCCCATGTAGAGCTTCCTTGAATGTGGATTTCACACTGCAAAACATTTAAGATGCTAGACCCAGCCTATCAGGCCATAAGAACCAGAGCTTGAAAGCTGAGTGTACAGGGCAGTACCATGCTGGCTTCCTAAGTCATCCTGAGATACTCGAACTCAGTTTTATTTTCTATTGAGTTGAGGGGGTGGCATTCCTTCAGATCTTTCTAAAGACACACTAGGAAGGGATAAAACGTACAGGAGCAGTGGGCACCGTGCCAACAACAAGCTCTCCATGTGTTTGGGTTCTCCCCTCTCAAGCTTGTTTTCCAACCCTTTCTTGCTCTGGGATGATAGCCAGCCTTTTACAACTTAGATTAGAAAATAAAAATTAATAGGAAGATTAGTCCCAAATGAGGCGAGCAAACATCCAGCTCTCCAGGCATGCGTCCCCTGTGCATAAGTGACAGAGCCCACTACTCACTCCAGCCCCTCTCAGACGTCTAGAGCCATTTGGTTGCTGCTCAATAATCTCATTTTCTCTTCATGGGTGAAAATTGATTTGTAAATGATCTGTTCCAGGATATTTCTGAGTATTAACATTACATTAACTCACTTACATTTCCCCTAGTGTCAGAGTTCCTTTAGGAAGGAGATAATGAATATCCCTCTTCTGCTATCTGGGATCTGCAGCCCGAGAGCCACTTGCGTCTATTAATGACCGAGCTGCTTAGACAGACCCTGTGCGGATGCCATCTGCCAGCCACTTAGCACTCAATCTTGACAGCCTCGGGGTGGAGGGTTTTACTCCAATGCGCTGGATTCAAATCCCAGCTCTGTTGCTATGCCGGAACCTCTTCTACCCTGTCTCTCAAATGAGTTCCCAACCACCCCTGTTACGGTGGAGTTGACTTGAAGAGTCAATGGAGGGGGAATAAAAGGTACACATCCTATACCTAGATCATGGTATAGGGTTCAAATACATAGATATATAAAATATAGATGCCTTTAGTGTGGCTTAAGTGTGGTCGCATACTGCAAGTTTCCTAGGCTTCTAACTACTCTGGCTTACACAGGTAACATAATCATTATGGCAGAAGAACTGAGAGATGGGCAGAGGGAAAAGGGAGGTTTGAAAAGGCAAGGTAGATATCAGGGCCTTTGCATCGCAGTGAAAAAAAAAGGGGGGGCCTGACAATTAAGGAAGACTTATTCTGTTTCATGGTTTTAGATAGTTCAGTTCTTGGTGGATCAGCCCTAGGCACTTGGCAAAGGCTTGGCAGAAGTGCTTCTTCATGGCAGGCAGGAAGCAGGGAGAGGGGATGCCAGAGTCACACTGGCTTTCTCTTTCCCCCACTTTTATGACTGGGTTGCCTTGCTCATGGAATGGTGCTAGCCACATTTGAAGAAAGTCATAACCATATTTGAAACAAATTCCCATGTCTTGTCATTAATGCTTCCTGAGATGTGTCTCAGTTATCACTTACATAATCCTACACCCAGTCAGAGTGACCATATAGATTCACTATCCTGCAAGACAAGTCCTAGGTCAGCACCATCTCTCTCATCTGAACCCTCAGCACCCATCTGGGTCTCCCTTTCTCATCTTAGCAAACTGACATCAAAGAAGACTGAGTAAGTGGCTAGCTCTGTATACAATCCTCCGGGGGCTTCTTCTGCTCTGCGGTCACAAAACAGCGACCTTTGTCTTTCACAGGCTCACATGTGAGTGAGCACATGAACATGAAGGGCAATGGGCAGACAGTTAACACACACACACATACACACACATACAGTTTTGGCCCATCCATCTTTACAGCACCTATCTCAGCAGAAGGATCCATGAAGGGCTCCACACAGATGCAACTATGAGATATGCTGCACCTGTGTTTGTAAGCGAATAATTTTTCTTCTGATCTGAAAAGCAAATCCATACCTAATTATCTATATCAAGATTTAGGGGAAATAAAATAATTGACATTAACCAAGAAAATCCTGCTCAGGCCGATGTGAGACTGTTGCTTTGGTCTGCACAACATTTCTCTGCCCTGGTTTCAGTAAGAGGCACCTAATACCCTCTAGGTTTTAATCAAGGGTACCTGTCAGCCATACTTGAAGGAGGAGCATATGACTCAGACTGACCTATGAAATCCTTTTCCAGGGAACGCTCTGAATAATAGGAGACTGGCTTCCCCACATTCATTACTCAAAGGCCAAGACGCCCCACTGCTGTTTTGGGCCTTTAACGCAAGAGGACTTCCCCCTTTTCAGAACCATCATAGAGAAAAGGGGGAAAAAGGCCCAGGATGGTCCTAAGTTTATACCTCTCCGTAATGAGACTGTCTTCTTATTACCACATTTTTACTCAATTCTGTAAACCTAAGAGGGTAGGGGTTAGATGGAGAGGGTTGGATGACAGAGTCAAGTTATACTTAGATGACCTTGGAGCCCACAATCTAATAGAAGGGGCTCCTGTGGGAGTGTTATATCATAGTTCAGCTGGCTACAGGCCCAAAAGATGTCTACTAACTGTATTATAAAGACTGCATTTTTATTACATATGTTTGTAAAACATATGTGTGTGATGTGTGTGTGTGTGTGCAAGAGAGAGCTCACAAGTGAGTGAGCTCAAGAGTATACTCACTACCATGTGGAGGTTAGGGAACAAATTGTGGGAGCCAGTTATTTCCGTTTGGCTCTCTGGGACTGAACTCAAGTGGTCAGTCTGTGAGCCCTCTCACTGGCCCATACTAAGGGTCTTCTAACATAAAATCATCAATAGGAAAAAAACTCACTGCTGCATGACCTGTGTTCCAGAACATGAACATCTGTGTGTCAGCACACAGCCTCTGGGCACGAGTCAGTAAACCAGTACACACAACTAATTATCCTACAATGGGCCGCTGTGGTGTCCCGAAAATAGACTTCCTTGGTGTCTCTATAGATTTGAATCTATAATGAGTAGCAAGTTGTGGAAGAGCAAGGGTTCCTGGGCTTTGGCAATAAGGTGCTATGCATAATTGAGAGCCCTAACTATAAAACAAATCTGTGACTTCAGTGTTGCATGTTAATAATATCGACCTGTACTTAAAATTATCTAGTGAAGTTGTTCTTCAAAGTGTTCACACAATTTCCAATATATTAAAAAAATATTTCTTCACAAAATGTAATTTAAGAAATAAATCAGCCCTTGTTCCCGTATCACGCTAACTTTGTTATTCCCCCTCAGAAGAGTTAAGAAGCAATTAAAAGATAGACACGGAATATGTGGCCTCATTATCAAGATGATTACTGCAATTTAGAGTATTCTAGTGCCTAATATCCTTGTGGTCCAGTTGCTCTGGTGATTTACTTTATGTTTCTCACAAGATGTTAATTAGAGAAAGAGACAATCAAGGCCACAGGACACACATCACAGAAGGATATGGTGCTGTCTGCAGTTGCTAAGGTAACAAATTATACCAATGTCTTTTTTTAAAAAAAAATCACTAATTACTGTATTAAACACAGAACTTCCTCTTGGATTTAAAAAACAAGCAGAAGTTCAGCAGATGTGATGCCCACTAATACTTACAGTGAGGCACCACACTATCAGTGGGCATCACTGGTTACGAAAGGGGTGATGGACGTGGGGGTAATCAAACAAGCGTTCTAGACATACCAGATGCTACGGTTTAGGGAATTGCACCCCAAAGACTGGAATGTTAAAGGCTAGGTCTCCAAACCATGGCACTATCACAGGAGGAAACTGGTTGGCTGGGACACGCACTTGAGAGGGATAGTGGGTGGTTCTTTCTCTTTCTTTCCTGTTACCATGACATCAGAAGCTTCTGCACATGTTCCTACCATCATATTCTGCTTCACCATGGGCTCAAAAGCAGTGAGACTCATCAACCATGGAGTGGAACCTTCAAACTGAGAACCAAAATCAATCTTTCCGCTTTTCAATTCATGTGCTTGGGTATTTCATTACAGTAGCAGAAAACTAACTGGCAAAGACTATCCCGAAATTCCCCAAACCTAGAAGAGCATTACTTCATTTTCCGCACATAATAAGTTCTGTGTCGTCCCAACAATGTTGAGAGTATTTAAAGTTATGCTAAAGGGGCTGAGGCAAATGGCTCAGAGAGCAAAGTGCCTGCTACAAGTATGAGGATCTGAGCTCAGACCCTCGACCTACTCACCTAAAACCCGAATACAGCGATGCAGGTCCGGAATCTAATACAGGGACAGACCCAAGCAGATTCCCAGAGCTCACTGGCCAGACAATCTGGGTTAATTGATAAGATTCAGATTCACTGAGAGAATTTGGCAATACTTCTCAAAAATAAGGTAGTAGATCACTCAAGCTGATGTCTTCTCTTAGCCTGCACTATTTATTTTTCTGGTTATTGTTTTAAATTCATATGTTAGCCTACCTACTTTTTAAAAAGTAACCGCTATAACAAGAGCGAATATAAGAAGGTTAGCCCCCACCTCCCCCACCCTCGCCAAGTGCCAGAACACTGCTTTGAGAGGAATCTCAGAAGGAAGGGAACGGTATGACCCAGGCAACTGCTCTGCCTGGGAGAGAAAACGTGGAGGCCTTAACAAGATCTGTTCTTGCAGAGTACTCTGGGAGGCTCAGAAGTGTATCCACCCAATCTGAAGCAGTGCTGTTTGCTTTACATGTCTTAAGACACACAAGACAGAATATACCAGGCTATGTACACCAGGACTCGTGTGTGTGTGTGTGTGTGTGTGTGTGTGTGTGTGTGTGTGTGTGTGTGATACAGATGCAGATGCACAGCAGGCTCTTAAAGCTTGGATAATGGTGCAGATACACACAAAAGCCCCTCAGCATTAATATTTCCTATACTGTTTTCAACCTCTCCTTTATACATTTCAAATAGCTATGGTATTCTCTGAATCCAAGGTTGTTTAGAAGGACCCACCAGTCATCCACTCTATCTCTGTCAGTGTGTGCTACCTGTGTTATGTCAAGATGGTGGGAAGGGGAGAGCTTGCTTGGGTTTCTATAAATTCAACTACATTTCCCAGCATTCCTTGCAGCTGATAAGGGCCAAGTGAATGGCTTGACCAATGAATTGTGAGTACAAATACCGTGTGTATCATTCCTTCTTGAGAGGTATGAGTCCCCATACTGGCTTTTCTCCATCCCTGATGCAATATTTATAATATGAAAGGCACCTGAGTCTCTCAGTCATGCATAGGCAGGGAACTATTATGAAGTACTACAGTATTACAGGACCACAGTACATTACCAGGAAGACAATTTGTGTGCACACACGCATGAGTCTGTGTGTGTGTGTGTGTGTGTATGTGTGTGTGGTGTGGGTGGTGTTGTGGGATGTGTGTGTGGTGTGGGGGGTGTTGTGGTGTGTGTGTGTTATATGTGTGTGTGTGATGTGTGTGGTGTGTATATGGGTGTTGTGGGGTGTGTGATATATGTGTGTGATATGTGTGTGTGTGTGTGGTGTGTGTGGGGTGTTGTGGTGTGTGTGTGTGTGATATGTGTGTGTGTGGGTGTTGTGGGGAGTGTGATATGTGTGTGTTGTGTGGAGGGTGTTGTGGGGTGTGTGTGCGATATGTGTGTGTGTGTGTGTGTTCATCTTTGGAGGGTACAGAGTTAGCTTGAGCAATGCTCTGGGAGCCGGCTAAAAACATGAAAGAAGACGAATGGTATAAATATCTGCCCTAATTTATTCAAATCTGAGAAAATTGAAAGTAAACAGAAATTACGGGTATTAGTCTTTGTAAAAGGATGTGTTCTGAGATTGGTTCAAACCCTCCCAGTTCCCATTCAGCACTCCCTGCTTGCTAGTAATGACGGCTTTCTAGTTGGTGAAAAGCCCTCCATTAGTTTAAAAGCTCCAATTGTCAAAGCATCAGTGCCTATAGGGGTAATAAAGAGCAGAATAGCTAAGTGTCACGGAAGTGGAAGCTCTACCATATTAACATTCATGAGTTTAGACACAGCTCCATTCAACATTATTTAGAGATAAAAATCCAATAATAAAATTTTTAATGTACCGAGAATTTCACAGTTCTCACTCCTTCTTCCCAAGTGAGAATTGCGTCTACAGTATCGGTCTCACTCATGACATCTTGATTCTGCTCTAATTGTGAGGAAGAAACACCACTAGAGAGTTGTCGATACAGCAGATGCAGTTTGTGGGTTTCGAGTTCTTCTCTACACTGTTATTGATACGTATTTCTTCCAAGAGTTACCTCACAAAGAGAAACTGTTTATCTTCTAAGCTCAACCCAAAGGAATACATGTGCACACACACACACACACACACACACACACACAGAGAGAGAGAGAGAGAGAGAGAGAGAGAGAGAGAGAGAGAGAGAGAGAAAGGGGGGGAGAGAGAGAGAGAGAGAGAGAGAGAGAGAGAGAGGGAGAGCTGTTCAAGAAAAGAAACTAACTTTAGAAATATATATATATATATATATATATGATATGCATCACTTAATAAAAATTTTTTATAAACTGAAAGAGCCAAGACAGCAACATGGTGTTGAAGATGTTTGAATGCATTATAAATTAACAGAGACATGGCTTTACCCCTCAAAGGATAACTGCCTCCTCCCAAAAAGCTACACATTAATTCAAATTTATTCACTTCATAAGGCCTAAGCAAATGGAATTCCAAAAGCTCATCTAGAGATAGAGTTGCCTGTAGTCAGGGGCGGAATAAACTGAGAATAACTCAGCTTTTCAACCACGCTGGAGCACGGATGTGCCATGTACAATTTCTGGAAAAAGATATAAAGGCTGGGCTTGCAAGAACACATCACTGCAGAGGCGCCAAGCACAGGACCAACCAAGCTTCTGACATGCTTGGGCTGTTTCCAAGTCTTTGATCTCTCCCCAGGAAGCCACAGAAGACAGGTCACCAAGAAGCCACCCGAGGTTCCAGGGCCATGGTGGAATATTAGCCACAGGCTTTCCAGAGGGTGGTAATGGAGATCACACAACTTCTCCATCTGCTTGAGGTTTCCAACAAATTCTGCACGCATCCCAGGAGCGAGCTAGAAACACAATTCTACTTTGGTTGTGTAAAGGAAACATCAGAAAGGAGGGAAGATTTGGGATGAAGCTGGTAGGTCCCCCAATGCTTTGGAAATAAAATGCTGGTGTGACGTCTCATTCATTTTGGATAAGTTTTCATTATCCAAAGGCGGGTGAGCTGAAGACCACTCTTTCAGGTTTGGTCTCTAGGTTCCCTTCCAGGAAACATGGAAGTTTTACTGTCCACCTACAGGCAATCGAGTCTTGGAGACCACCCAGAAGTAAGCATCTATACACCTTGCTCAACCTCCCAATGGAAACATCATCTTGCCCAGAACCTGTTGAGTCCTGGCTCAAAAACATCTGGGGTCATCACAGAGACACATGTCTTAGCATCATGAGTCAGGATGCTTGATTTCTTCTAATGATTATTTTCTATTACCTGAGTGAGTCTTCAACATTCTACACCCAGATTTCTCAAGCTTGAAGCAAACTGTCTCCACCAGACCTTATGGGCTTCCTCACCTGTCTATAGATTTCAGACTCAGGAGTGTGTCCCCAGGCTTTTCAGACATTGAATACCATCTGTATCATTGTGGTATGCATAAGTACGAGTTCATATTTTCCTTCAAGAATACACACACAGCCCCTCGACTTTCTGGTCACCCTGCAGTGGTGGCTCCACCCTGCGGAGCTCTCCCTGAATCCCATCCCAGCCTTCATCCAGGTACACCTTCCTCTCTTCCCCCCTTCCCCCTGGGGCCACAAGATCTCCCCAGAGCTGCTCCCTTGCGCGCTGGGCCTGGGCGTGGCTAACAGCAGCCTGTTGAGCACAGATGACTATAAGACCTTTAAACACATTCAATAGTTTGCTACTGTGCGCTTGACCATGCTAGTAACAGTGGTCCTGAGGTCTTTGCTTTCTCTGGAACTTGTTCTTTAACAGAGTCTCTCAGTGACAGCCCCATTGGCCCTGCCGGCATATAGATTAATACTCGTTCCTTTGCCTTTGGGGTTCTGACGTCTTGAGGAGAAGGAAACTGAGAGCTATGGCATTGTTCAGTAAGTTATTGGTTTTTAAAAAGCAAATTAAAACACAATTAAAAGTTCCAGAAAGACCTACAGTTAGGGTTTCCCAAATGCGAGTCTTTCTTGTACTATGGACAAGTTCTGCTCATTAGAGTACCTGCTCTGCTCATTAATTTTTCCATTATGATGTAACTTTAAGATTTAAATGCATTTTTTTTTAAGAAAAAGAGAACTTTGTATCAGAAATGGGAAATGGGCAGACCTATATCCCAGGCTATAAAATAGAAAGAAATCATTAAAATATAGTAGAAGTGAACCATAGTATTAACTTATAGATAATCACAGCTGCTTGCCCTGAGTTTAAAAGGAGTTGAGCATGAAGTCCAAATCCAGTGGAGGCATTTCAATACTGACTATAGACTTCCTCTCTGAGGTTGTCAGGATGGTTGCTTGAAGGAAGAATAGCTCCATGCCAGCTTGTTTAATATCCCGTGGAATGTGCCACCTGGAATGTGCCACCCCTGAAGAGATGGCACATGAGAAGGGCAACTGTGAGATGAGCTGCTCCAGCCCTGTACCCACCGGTGGGGGGACCACAGGATGGGTCAGGCCAGGGAGGAGCCACAGCCTTCTGTGTTGTGTAACAGAGGGTGCTTCTCAGTAAGGAGAAACATGGGAAAGAAAGAAGTGAAAAAGAGACTATGCCTTCTGTTGTTTTTATATGATTACATTTAATTAATTTAGTGTGTGTATCTGTGTGTCATAAGACAACCCGGGGGAGCTGCTTCTCTCATGCTACCATGACGGTACCGGAGTCCAAACGCAGGTCTTCAGGCTTAACACCTGAGCCATCTCACCCTAGTCTTAATACATCTTAAATACATTGTAAGGGAGGTAGTCTGGTGTAGTGCAAAGTCACATAGGCGCTGGAGTCTGGCTTGAAATTCCTGCTCTGCTGCAGGCTAATGTATCTCAACAGACTTGTTCAGCACTGACTCATGTAATGGTTCTCATCTTAAAATTTCAGGCTAGCTCTTTTCCTGTAAGATGTACGTAGTCTGCTGGGCGCCTACTACATGAGAGCTAACATCTCATGAGTGGTAGATATCGGTGTCCTTTATGAAAGTCAAATTTATCTTCAAAATATTTTCTGGTCAACAAATGTCCCCATAATAACTAATAAGAGCAAAGCCCTAGGCTGGTAGCTGTAGACCATCGCCATAGACCTTACCTTCCCTCTCTGCTACTGAAGAGGATGTCTGGATGCTGGGCCACCATGCTGTATACAGCCTCTTCGTAAGCAGTGCTGAATGAGATATCCATGTTGCCACAAAAACACCTACTTACAGTTTTAAGAGAATAAAAAAAATCCCTAAAATTCTAAATGTTTGTGACCCCCTTCACCACTAAGCTCCCTGTTTGCCATCTATTCAGTAAGTGGTTAACGTCCAAAATACACAAAGAATCCGTAACTCAATAGCAAGACAACAACCTGATGTAAAAATGTAACATGAAGGGCCGGCTTGTTGGAGTATCTGTTCCGCCTGATACCCCACAGCTGGCAATCCCCAAAGAAAATCACACAGAGTCTGCATTAGGTTATAAACTGATTGGCCCATTAGCTCAATCTTCTTATTATCTCTTGTAGCTTATATTAACCCATTATTCTCATCTATGTTAGCCACATGGCTCCATACCTTTCACAGCCAGGCAGATTACATCCTGCCTCATCAGTGGTCTGTGCAGGAGTGAAGAGGGAGTTTCCTGCTTCCCAGAATACGTCTGTTCTCATCACCCCACCTCTACTTCCTGTCTGGTTGACCTACCTATACTTCCTGCCTGGCCAATTAGTGTTTATTTAAAACATGATTGACAGAATACAGACAATTCTCCCACGCCATAAAAATGGGAAAAGGAACTAAAGATGTTCAAACAAACAGCAAGTATATGAAAGTGTGTTCAGCATCAGTAATGGCAAGGGCACTGCAAATTAAAACCAAACTGACATAGGACCTCACAAGGAGCATCAATAGAAGCGAAGTTATACAGCGAGAAGCCCTGCGCACAGTTGGTAGGAAGCTGAATCAGGACAGACACAATTGAAAGCCATGTGGCAATGGCTCAACAATTAAAATGGGAACTGCCATGTCACCCAGGAATCTCACTCCTCTGGACAGACATCTAAATGGCATATCCATGCCAGCATGATCACTGTAGCATTGCTCACAATAGCCAGCGTGTGGAAATAGTGTGGCTTTTTTTTTTGACCAGGTGAATAGATAATGAAGTAATTTTTTTCAGTGAAATAACTCAACTCTCAGAAGAGGGAAATCCTATCACTTAAGGAAAGCGAACCTGGAGGGCATTGTGCTGATTGAAATAAACCAGATGCTACATGATCTCATTTGTATGTGGAATTGAACACAGGGTCTCACAAAGAGGAACAGAGATAGAATTGTGGTTTCCAGAAGCTGGGCTAAGAGAAAAGGGCAGAGGTTGATCAAAAGTAATTGACTTGCAGTTACAAAACGAGTAACTGACAGAGACCTATTTGTGTAGCAGGGGTTCGGTCAAAATAACAGATATTATTCACTTGAAGCCAGCAGAGAGAAAAGATAACAAGTGTCTTTGTGACACACATACGAGCAGGAACCGTGAACTGATGGACACATTGAGTGGTGTAATTGTGATAATCATTTCACAGTGCTTATGTATGTCAAAATATTATACTGTACACTTTAAATATCTACAATTTTCATGTGTCAATCATGCTTCAGTAAATCTGGTGGCAAAAACAAATCTAAGAAAAGAGTTTATTTATATAAACAAAGAAGTCCTTTCTCATTGGTTTGATTCTCAGCAAGACTGGCCAGGAGACAAGTGACAGGTAGAGAGTAGTAGTCGATGTTGGGGGACTAACAGCTCTCCCGCGACACTGCACAGAGTCCAAAGAAAACACAAGCATATTGGCATCATCTATTCAATTGAAAGAATTTCTTTATTTGTTCTAAGTGAATGAGCTTCAGTACCACAAACTGAAAGCTATTAAAATAAACCTTTATTCTCATTCTCCCCTCATTGCAAGAGAGATGTTCCACGCCATTGCAGTGGTGCTTGGGAAGGTAAGTCGATTATTTTCCTGCCCAAAAAGCAGATCACTAGCAAACCCTGGAGGGTTTCTGTCCTAGATTAAATGGGGACTCCTTGCCAAACAGTGAGAAGTTGAGAAGTTTGTTTCTCTGGAGAGAGGAGATGACTGCAACAGTCTAAGATTCAGCAGCAGAGCTCATGTGGGGAGAAATGCACCTTCCTGGTCTTCATCTCAGGCTCCTTCAAGACAGTCTCCACCTGGGAGGACTGCAGCTACCCTCAACTTGCTCCATCACACACATTTTCCTAAAAGTACATACACCAACTTCATCAGTTTGGATTAAATCTGCCAATAAAAAGACGGATGGCTAGAAAGGACTCCTTGGGATCTGCTAGGACTGCCATGGTATTGCAGGACAGTCTGGAAGCTTCCCTTGCTCCTCCCCCACATCTTCAACCACAAGATAGGGAAACTCAGCATCTCAAAGGAATGGATGAAGTAGAGTATTCATTCAGAAGCCCAACCCCATATGGAAGAATGAAGCAATGAGGACTCAGAGGACTTCGTTCAAATCCTGGAACTCTTTTAAAGCCAAGTGTGGAGCAAGCATGCATCTGTAATCCTACTGTAAGAGGGGGGTCAGAGCCAGAGATTCCTGCGAGGCCAGGAGCCAGCTAGCCTGACACAGAGCACAGGAGCAAATGTCAGAGGCCCTGCCTGAGACCAAGTATACAGTGAGAACACCTGGCTGTCCTTCTGACCTCTACATGTATGACTCAGCACATTCACACACCTGTACACACATAAATACATCATAGGCACCCATGTGGATACACATAACTTCTCTCTCTCTCTCTCTCTCTCTCTCTCTCACTCAATGAAGAAATTCAATTTAGACTTAAATTAATCTTCTAATGAATAGAATTCTATGGATTAGACTATCCAGCTTCTACCCAGATATCCCCCTTTGGTGGTGGTGGGGAGGAAGTGGGGTGATGGTGGTGGTGGTGGTGGTGGTGGTGGTGGTGGTGGTGGTGGTGGTGGTATATGTACAAATGGGAACTGAATCCAGGGTCTTACTCACGCTAAGCAAGTGCTCTATCACTGAGCCATATCTCTAAACTTTTGTAGTTAATATGTTGACTACGTTGACCAGGCTGACTCTGAACCCATTCTGCAGCCCAAATACACCTGAACTTTGGATAATCCTGACTTGATCTTCCAGTTAGCTGGGATTATTGGTCTTTGTCAAGGCCCTGCTCCTCCTCTCTCCTTCATATGTCTTAGCCTTTCCTTCTTCCTCCATCAGTTGTAACTTTAGTTGGCATGTGGCTAAGTCCTTCCATGACAGGTTTCCCCACTGAAGCACTTGTATGCATTACTTCTCACCTACATCCAAAGACCTCAGGGGTACTATCACTCTGATCCCCAGTTCTGCAGATGAAAACAGTGGGCCAGGGAGTCAGGGAAATTGCTCAGTCTCACCACACCCGCCTGCGTCTCATTCTAGCAAAGACTCAATGGAGATCCAGGAAAGCTGACTCCAAACAACACCTCCTCGGTCACTGAGCCTCTCCTGGTCCCTTTAAACAGGCTGCATGTTCTCAGGCGGTGCTGATAGTTAAGCAAGTCTTTCCACAGCCAGGGACACACACTTCGCACAAAAGGAGCCCTCAGGGGTTGTCAAAAGCCCCGCACTGTTGGAGCCTCCTGCCAACCCTGATGGGTTAGAGCCTTATTCAGACACCATTCACTTCTCTGCTTTGAATTTCATTTTCTGGAGGCAGATCAACAATGGCAGCCTTTGGCTTGGGAAGGGCCTTACGGCTGCTCATCTAGCACACAGAAAATCCTGCCCTCATTCTGCCACTCAAAGGCCATGCATGAAAAATATTTGCTTTTAAATTTAGAAGTTAATTACAGTTGCTCTTCAGTACCAAGGACTCCGTGATATTTGCAGCAAATGGGCTACAAGCCACAGTTGAGCAGAGTACAGCAGGACTCATGCATGAACTTTCCTTTAGAAATGACCCTTGCTTCTCAACCAAAGATAACACCACACGATGGTGATGGAGCGAGCCTTTCAGCCCTGGATTGCCTACAGAATTCCCACCAGCTGTCTCTAGTGTTTAAAGAACACCCACTTTTCTAGCTATAATTACGATTATGATGGGCAACTAATGAAACTCAACACAGCCCAGAAATCACATTACAATGAGATGGGCCACTGCTTCACAGTGATTCTATATCAGTCATACTAACCTTCTTCTTTTAAACTTTTCCACATGGCCACATAATTTTTTCTTTAAAAAATAGATTTGTTGCCTAGGTCCACCAAAGAAATAAACATTATATATGAATAACATTTGTAATGTTACTGAACAGCGCCAGCCATCAAGAGAAAAAAAGCTGGCTTGGATTGGTAAATTTTCTTTTCTTCCAAAAAAAATTTTTTAAAGCAACAATTTTAAAGCAACAAGTAATCATCATAATTACTGTTTTATTTTTCTTTCCTCTGTTAGTCTATAGTCTCCTTCATAACAGTGAATGGTGTAACCAGCATAACAATGATGTCATTCAGAGTGGGAGGGTGTTGGGAGGAGGGGCGGAAATGGAGACGTTTGTATTTTAATAAACTTTGAGAAAAAAAAAGAAACAATCCTGATATTAATGCTATTTTAAAAAATCAATCAATTTGGGATTTCTTTTCAATATATTGTATCTTCAATTTTCTCCTTGCTTCAATTTTTATAACGTTTGTAGATAGAGGTAAAGTCTTAACTTGGTTGACTAAACGACTGAGGTGTGGCTGAGTGGTGGTGGTTCATGCCATTTAAAGCCAGCACTCAGGAGGTAGAGGCAGAGGCAGGTGGATCTCTGTGAGTCTGAGGCCACCTTGGTCTACAGATCGAGTTCCAGGACAGGCTCCAAAAAGCTACAGAGAAACCCTGCCTCAAAGCTGGGAAGTGGTGGCACATGCCTTTAATCCTAGCACTCGGGAGGCAAAGGCAGGCAGATCTCTGTGAGTGTAAGGCCAGTCTGGTCTGCAAAAGTTAGTTCTAGGACAGGCTCCAAAGCTACAGAGAAACCCTATCTCGACAAACCAACCAACCAACCAACCAAACAAACAAACAAATAAAACAAAACAATACAAAAAAGACAGAGGTGAGGGTCTGACTCAATGAAGGGACCTCTGAAAACAGAGTATTTTCCCAGGACAGTGGAAAAGGGTAAGTCAAGCGACCCAATCCTAATGATGACTTTGAAGGGGGAAGGGGCCACATATAAGAGACAGCTGCCAAGGCACAAGCTTTCCCAAGGCCATCATAGTCATAAGAAAGCCTACTATTTACTCAGAACATGTTGTGAGTCATTGACACTATCCCCAAAACTTTAATCACAAATATTATAATAGAGTTTCGCAAACAATAGTTTGTATAAAGCTACAAAAATACAAAGCAAGTCAGTGGCTGCCAGGAGTGAGGGCTTGGCATGAGGAAACTGGCCACAAAGGGACGCAAAAGTACTTTGGGAGGCAAAGGAAATGTTCTGGACAATAATCCTGTTGGTGGTTGCGGAACCAAATGCCTCTGTCAAAACCCATCAAATCGCACTTAAAATTGGTGGATATTACTTGTATGAAACACAGCTCACCAAGACTTCCAAAACATGTTTCAGTAGCATACCTTACAAAACAACAATTTACGGAAGAAGAAACTAAGGGTGTCTCACATAACTGCTTATCCAGATTCACGGCAAATCCCGGTACTCACTATTAATCCCTTCCCTCCATGTTCATACCCCATGGCCCTCTGTGCATGCTGGCCTGTATAGTAGAGCTTCCCCTGGCCTTCCTGAAAGAATCTAATTTCTATAATGACTAAGCATATAGTTGGGTAACCCTTGCACATGTGGATCCAACCGTGAGCATACCACTCACATGGGAACCACACATAAAGCCATCTTCCCAACAGTGGAGACTGGTAGTGACTGGAACTGCTGGAACTATCTGGAACAGGTACTCCCGGAGTGCTGAAATAGAATCAGTAAGGCCCAGGACTTGAGCCTAATACTATGACAACAGATATGCTTTCTATATAAGATGCATAGGTGAGGAACTGGTTCAGACTGCTAGGTGTATATGAATTACTTACATAATTAACTAGATAATACAGAGCATGAAAGAAATGGGGCAAATAGGAGACAGAAAACAAGAGCCAGGCACTTCTAGGCTAAGTCTACAATCGCTACCACCCTTTGACCATGTCATGAATGTACTCATTAATCTTGAGTTAATTTTAACTATGCTTCTTGTCACCTGTAATATGGAAACTAAAAACTTTGAAAGGGATATGTTACAGACTAAAATGCATACTCCTCAAAAATATGTTGAATTATATAATTTTTTACCATTTTTAGACATTTTGGATTATTTATTTATTGTTGATTTTTCAAGATTGAGTTTCTCTGTTACGGCTCTGGTTGTCCTGAAACTCACTTTGTAAGCCAGGCTGGCCTCGATCTCACAGAGATCAGCTTGTCTCTGCTTCCTGAGTGATGGGATTAAAGGTATGTGCCACCATCACCCTTTATTTTAAAATTCTAATTTTAAAACTTTAGATATTGTTTTTTACAACTATAATTACTATACAGTCACACTGGAGTATAACAAACCCTAAGTCCAACAAGAATGTTGTTCTTACAAGTAAAGAAGATGTGGACACATAGAAACAGAAGGAAGAGGACCACGTGCAGAGGCAGAAAGTAAATGTTATGCAGCTATAAACCAGGATCCAGCAGGAACTGCCAACAACCAAGCAGAAATCAGAAGCAGGAAGACTGCTCTTCTGTAGGGGGTCACAGGGAATACGGCCTTGATGACATCTCAATTGCAGCCTGGGATGCTGTGCAAAACCATGAAATAACAAATTTCTGTTGTTTTAAACCACCAGTGCATGGTACTTTGTATCAAGGGCCCTTGCTACCGAGTGATTTTGCAGCAGGAAGGGACACGCTGTTGGAGGAAGCGCTGTTGGAGCAAAGGTTTTACAATGTATCAGTGCCTTGAGGTGGAGGAACAGAAAGGGAAAGTTTTGGAGACTAGGCATGGGGAAATCCTAGGAGGCGTGAAAGGAGCAGGGCCAGCAACAACTATTAAAGACGATGCCAAAGCAATGTTCAGACATTACATCTTCCTTTTTTCTCGTTACTCATAATAAAATGGAAGGAATGGAGGGGGCAGGAGAGAGGGGAAGTAAAGGGAAAAAGAAAAGAAGGAAGATAGATGGGATGATCGATGAATAGAGACTAGATTCATTAAAGAGCAAATGAGCTAGCACTTGGGGAAACTTTAGGTCACATATATAGAAGAAGGGAGGAAGAGAAAGATGGGGAGGAAGGGAGGGAAAGGCGGGGAGGGAAGGATAGAGAAATCAAATGTCCTGTGGACAAATATCCAGAGTACAGCAGTGTGAAAAGTCAAGTGAAGAGGTCTGGCACATGACCCAGGAAACTATCCAATCATCCAAGGAGACACTAACAATAGAGAAATCTATGAACACCTTTTACATCTAACTGTCTGGGTCCCCTGGACATTCCTGGAAGATTAGTAAGATTTTTTTTTCTTACTAATTTATCAGCTGACTCACTTACCCCAAATAAAGAGGACAGAGGCAGGATAATATGAAGGTATAATGAGGGCAGAGCTACAGCTTCAGAGACCAGCAAAGCTAATTCAGGAGGGTACGCATTGCTACCTGAGCACTCTAAAGAAACGAACAATAAAGCTCATATGGCTGCTGTACTCACCATCTGCATCATCTTAAGGCAGACTGAGAGGTAAGAACTCACAAAACAACTGAGGTGGACTGACCACAGGGTAAACTATGTCCTGCCGCAACCAGCAGCATAGCAAGAACAATAAGCTCACAGGAACGAGGAGACATGCAGAAGTGACATTCCTAGCAAAGCCCCAGGCTCCGGACAGTATGAACAACTGAATTTGCCAAATTCCCAAACAAGCCAGAGGTGTCAGGCTGAGCTGTTGGTCGTAGATGATTGAGGAGTTCCACAAAAAACACAGGTGGACTGTGGACTCTTCATTCCACATGGCAGGCCTGGGGTCCATCTCTAAAAGTAACAAGTGTAGGCATGGCCCTTTCAGCAATCTCCTACTTTTATTTGGAGATGTAGTGGGTGGACAAGATAGAAGAAAAGTGAGAGGAAGTACGGGTACCCCTACCATGATATCCTTGTTCAAATGATCTAGACCAACTCGTCCAGAATACAACCCTGTGGGAGCTCTGCAGCTCCAGAGGAGGCTTCTGATCCAAGCCTTCCATCAGGTTCTCTAGAAGGTTAGAACCAATAAGATGAAAATATTAATAAATAAATAATAAGGAGACATATTAGATTGGCAATACACAATACAGTCTTGATGGTCCAACAATAGTGTCTTTAGACCAGACAGGCTGAGGACAGTAGCTCCTTAGTCCACGAGGCTGGAAGCCTCAGCTATCCCAATATGGTGCTGGCAGCCAGGAAGTTCCCTGGAGAGCCATTATCTTTGGTCCACATTGAGAAGCACCGTGAGGTCCTGGTGTTCTCATGGCTTCCTCTGAGCCCCATGTTCATCCTCTGCTGAAGCCAGGCTTCTTCCTGAGCACCCTTCCCCATGCTCCCTTGGAACTAAGTCACTTTGTATTGAATTTTCTGTCACATAGAGCCAACACTAATATTAATATCTACAAGGTCTTTTCCATTCTTAAATTCAGTGAAGACTGATTACTTCTTGAATCTTCTCCCAGGAGAATAGGCCTGGGCTCTATTACCAAGACCAAGATGGTAAGTAACCATTCTGGAATGATCGAAAGTGCCATCTGAAGGAGCCAAGGATTGATTCTCAGTAGGGTGGGTCATTATGGGAAAGCTGTGTCCATATTGCAGTGTGGGTCATTATAGGACAATGAGTGCATAGATCATTCTCCCATTACCTCAAAGCATCACTTTCTAAAGATCAAGGAGGTCAGCCTTTCTGGCCTACACTTGCCCTGACGTGTAACTTGGAACTGTGGCTTCGTTTGTCTTTGCTACACATCTGCACCAACAACAGATGGGTGTCCTCCTGCCTTCACTCAGGGCCAACAAGAAGCTAAATAAGCAAAAAGTCTGTATGGCTCCCAGGCCACAGAGGCCCCTTTACACCACATGAGACCAAACCCTGCGGTCTGGCTCCCAATACTTGTGTATATGACATTTGACTGACAAAAAAACCAAAACACTAGAAATAGTTCATTTTCTGGAAACTTCTTCTCACAGCCATTTGAGGTTCTTTGATTTGAACAAGACCCAAAATAGCCTTAAAATTATTGACATTCTCTTCAGATAACTTGCTGCTCCAAGATTTCTCTTTCTCTCTCTCTTTCTTTCTTTCTTTCTTCCTTTCTTTCTTCCTTCCTTTCTTTCTTTCTTTCTTTTTTTGCTTTTTCATACTTTTCCCATTTTAATCACCTGAGTAAAATAATCATCATTAATACATTCACCCATCACCATACAATTTCTTGGATTGACTTTCCTTAAAATGTATTGTTTTAGAAAAGCAAACCCCAGCAGATGCCATTCATGTGGTGGTTTTCATCTACTTTCAATTGGAACAGATTAGCGCGCAGAACAGTTGTGTAACACAGATCAAAGGGGACTGACGGCGCTCTAAAGGCATTTCAAAATAAGGACGGTCTTGCTGGCTCGTGGGGAAATAGCTGAGATGTCAACGACTGGCTTCACAAGCATTCCTCCTGTCTTCTTCCCAGAGCTGACCTGGAGGGATTCTGACTGTGGAAATCCTCTCGTGGAGGGTCAGAGAATCTGAGACTCAGCAGCCCTGTCCCTTTGGAGGGGCCGTGAGGGTACCTCAGTCCAAGCAATCAGTACTATGGGGAGGGCAAGCAAGTCATAAAGTGACTCCTGAGGGGGCTTAACACATCTTTCAGTATCAACAGTACAGAGTCTTGTCGTGGGGACTACAATACAATCTGGAAAAGGGGTAGACTTTTTTTAAGGAGACACTGCAGAGGTGTGCACTGAGAAGGCAAAGTAAGGTGCTGGGAAGATGGATTAGACAGTAAAGTGATGTCCTACAGGTCTGAGGACCTGAGTTCAGACCTCAACACTCACACAAAAAGCCAGACAAGCCAGCATTTGCTTGTAAGCCCAGCGCTAGAGAGGCAGAAACAGGAGAAACCCTGGAGTTAGTTGGCCTGCCAAGCTAACAAACTGGTAAACTTCAATTTCAATGAGAGACCCTATGTCAAAAACTAATTTGGAAAAGTAACCAAAGACATCTCTCCAACATCAGCATCCAGCTCCTGCACATTCAGGTATGGACACAGACATGTACAGACACACGAATATTAAACATCACATACCTACTTGGAGGTAAAAGTGACATCATTAAGTTTAGGGTAGTGATCTTGTTTGTTATATTTGTCCTTAGTTTTTTGGGGGGTATGGGACTGAATAACACAGAATATGACGGAGTCTGATAATGGGAGCTCTAAGGGCACAGATGAGGGGCCCGGAAAACACCACCATGGAGCAAGGGGCAGATGGTGGGATTCACACAAATAGACACCACCACTGTCCCCTTCCCTTATCCCATTTCGGGGGTCTCCCATTTGTTATTCCCTAGCTCCTAAGTGAGAAATGGCTCTGCCTAAAATCTTAATGCACTACAGAAAGGAGATGCACAAGTTGGAACCACCTAGAAATTCCTTACGTCTTCCTTTCCAAACTGTAGTTGTGGGCAGTAACAATGCGGATTGTTACTTCCTATGCATAGCAGATGGGCGTGTATAAATGCACGTGTGCATGAATTAGCTAAATATACACACAAATAATGTTTAGTTCATGTGGTGTTGCTGCCAGTTGCTTTCCTCTCATGAACGTGTTCAACTTAAGCCAGTACGGTGGCTTGTGACTAATCCAAGAAGATGTGGAAGCAGGAAGATTACCATGAGTTTGAAATCAGTATGGTACGACCCAATGAACTTTAGGCTAGCACAGGTTGAAGAGTGAGATTTTTGCCTTGAAAAGACCATCATCATCATAATAAATTATAGAACTCAGACATGGTCTCCTGGGCACACGGCACTCAAGACTTCTCGTGACCAGGCTGAGTTCAAGCTGCCAGCAAGTTTTATTTGGTGTATTAGGTAGAGTGTAGTAAGATCTGCCTTCACAGTGCTTTGAATTTTAATCAGCTGCCAACATTTTTTTAATAGGAACGTTCACATCAAAATCAAGGCCATTGGCTCTAACACTAGTGAACCTACCATTGCCCACCCAGCAGTGAAAGAACAGGACAGCGAGGACCCACACTGGAGGGGACATGTTGGTTTCAGTCCTATTCCCTATCATTATACCGTGACCTGTATCTTAGAATCACTACCACTTATCTCTAGGACCAAGCTGAGTTGTGTCTGCTAGCTGCCAGGCACAGTTTGACACTAACATCCGCTAACCCTGGTGCCTTTAGAGGAGCCTTGGGCTCTGTTCACAGGCTGGGAAGAGGATGACCTGGATGCAATCGACATGCAGAGGGGTGGACTCTTCATGCAGGAAACCACTCATTTCCAAAGCACTTGTAAAAGGAACATGAGAGTTGATCATACGAAAACCCCAATCTCAGTTGCACTGAGTAACGAGTGGATCGTAGGTACGATACTTCATTCAGAAACAGTTCTGAACGTTTCAAAAGTCAGACGGAACCATCATGAGTTGAAAGCCTACCAGAGCTGGCACTCTAGGCAGCTGACATCTCCTGGAGAGAAAGGGTTTGCTGCTGTAAACGCCTGATTGGCATCACTTGGGCTCCTTGGCTTGTTCACCAGATCAGAAAGAAGACTTCCATGTACAAAATGAGACAAAAATGTACACAAAGGAATTGGCCCGTCTATAAAATGGCTCACTGGGTTTCCTTTGGTAGAAAGCAAAGGCAATGATTGTAGCAACTTAAACCAACAGGGGATTTAAAAAGCAAATGCTAACGAACTCTCTGTATCAGCAACAAGGCTAGGGGTCCAAACTGCAGAGAGAAGGAGCCTATAGTCCCTATGGCTTTCTAAGGGGCAGGAGTTGTTCAATGGCGCAGTGAGGAATGCACCAGAGAAGCAGTGTCTGGCATTCTGCCCCAAGAAAAGTCAGGGAAAAGTCTGATGGGCCAGGTTTGGATCAGCATCCCTGGAGCCAAGAGAAAGTTGGGAACCTTGGGTGGTATTTTCAGCCCAGGAAGCCCATTTGCTAGTGTTCAAGATAAGAAGGGAATGGGTAAGGGAAGAGAATTACCCTGTTCATTACCTTGTAATGAATGTGGCCCAGATGGCCACTCTGTACTTGACTTGCTGGGATCAACTAGGAATCACCCAGTGCACTGGGAATGATGGATGTCAAGACAAGAAGATCCGGAAGTAAAGAGAATTGCAGTCAATCAAACCAAAACTTTATCCTGCTCCTCTGCTAGTTTGTTTTCAAAGGGGCTCCAGGAAGCAAAGATGACTTCGTGGTCACTTTGATCTGTGACTCACGAACAAGATGAAAGGAGGAAACAAGAAAGCCTTTTCCCTTCCCAACATTCTCTATGTGCCTGTACTAAAGACAAGACATGGTAGGAGATGCTCATGAAGGCTCAACACAATGCGTAGCTGACCTATGCAGGAAGGACACCCAAAACCCTGCCAGCATGTCTGCAAATGGGAAACAGAATACCTGGCCAAGAAGCCAGCTCTGCTCCTCCAGAGAGATGCTGGGCAGACGTGTCAGGTGTGGGGTGGGGGCAGGCAACCCTTCCCATTTCTCATTTCCTTACTCTCCTTATCAAAAAAGCTTTAGATAATTAACAGCTATGGGCTGGGAAGTTAGGGGTTAAAGTGCTTGCATGAAAACATGAGGACCTATGTTTGATCCCCAACACCAAGCCAGACAGTAGTGCACCGAGGAGGAGACAGAGACAGGTGGATCCCTGGGGCTCAAAGTCAGAGTAGTTTACATGGTGATTTCCAGACCAGTAGGAGATCCTGCTCAGAAAGCGGGTGGCACCCAAGAAACAATACTCAAGGTTGTCCTTTGACCTCCATAGACATGCAAATGCACACACACACACACACACACACACACACACACACACACACATTTAAAAGCAGATTTAACAGGTAGTGATAGGATGTGCTTACTTTACATGGAAACCTAATATACCGACTCTAGCCTGTCAATCATGAGCTTCAAAACAAATTCACTGCAATATAAGATGATTCCCAAAGTGGACAGTGACTCTCTGTTGCACCTGACCCCATCATTGTCCCATCATACACAGATAAAGATGTCCTGAGCGACAACACTGAACAGGTGCAGAAGGCGGGAAACTGACCGTCTTGAGGAACTAGCCTTGTCCGATTTCCCCAGATGTTTCCGGTGGACCGTGCGGTCTTGTGACATTCAGTCTGTATTTAGCTCCTCTCCCAGTGTAGAGAGCTTTACGGAAGGCAATCCTGCAGTCTTGGTCTCCTGTTGTGGTCTGACTGAGAAGTGCCCCCCATAGGCTTCTGAATATGAACATCTCCAGTTAGTGGTGCTGCTTAGGAAGGTTAACGTCCAGGACAGAGTCTCACTGATGCAGCCTCATGGGATGCAGGTTTTGAGGTTTAAAACCTGAACCACTTCTTATCCTCTCTCTCTTCTCTCCGTCTCTCTCTCTCCCTCACCCCCCCTTCTTCCTCAGTGTAAAGGAAAGGCAACTGACAGACTCACACTCCTGTTGCTGTATCTTGCGTGCCACAATGGAGTGGATCTCCTCTGGAACCACGAGCCAAATTAAACTATTTCTCCTAAAAGTGGCCTTTTGTCCATCACAGCAACAAAAGGTAACTAAAACATCTCCTTTGCCACCTTCTCTACTTTAGTTGAGCATCTCCTGTGCACCAGGCACTTGATACATGGCGTACTATTAGGATCTAGCTCGCAAGATCTTTTCCTGGTGGTAGGGATTAATACCTGTTTCTCTAGGCAAGACTGGATAAGGAGAGATGGACTCCACCCAAATTCTCAAGAAGCTATCAAATGGAACAGGCTTCACAGCCTCCAAACAGCTACCCGTCGGAGAGAAGCTCATGAACTGACTGGAAACAGAGAAGTAGGAACCCATTTCTCAGAGGACCTAGATCAATGCTTCCCCCTTCATAACACTGAATGGGTAAATAGGATGGTTGAAGGGATTCGTGAAAGATGGATAAGGGGATGAGTAAACGGGTTTTATCCACTCAGTGCCATGAAGCAAGCAGTGTGGACGTCAATCTGCAGATGAAGGGTGTGGGTGACAGCCCACTAATAGTGCACGCAAGTGCAAGGGGCAGAAAGGGCATTCTGATATTCTTTAAACAGCCAAGAGTTTCATTCTTCTTCACAAATAATGATAGAAAGGTGGCCCCAGAACTTGTTCAGAGAGTAAGAGTATTCGGGAGCAAGCGTGAAGACCTGAGTTCATAGCTCAGCACTCACACAGAAAACCGAGCATGGCTAAATGTGCAGCCGTAGCCACAGTTCTGAGAATCGCTAGGACTTGCTGGCTGCCAGCCTAGTTCTGGGTTCAATAAGGAACCACATGTCAAGGGAGTAACACAGAAAATGATAGAGCAGGACATGCAAGCATGGTCACAGGTGCATACCTACATCCACAAATGTGCACATACACTATACACACATCATATCATATCACTCTGATACACACACACACACACACACACACACACAATATCCACATGTGGACATCATTCAAAGGCCACTCAAGGGCTAAGTGCAATAATGAAGTACCTCATATCTCATAGAGGTACAATACGGTCTTCTCCCAACTTCCTAGTTTTCTATGCTTGATCTAAATATCTTCATGATAACATAGTGGCTGCTGTATCCCCAAGTGTAGTATCTATATTCGGTGCAGAAAAGCCTTCTCCAGGAGCTTCTGCTAGTGCCGCATTGATCAGAACAACCACAGGGATATTTGGAGAGGCAAGGAAAGAAGAGAAGTCACGAGAAGGGAGCAAGGGTAGGGAAGCTAGCATGGGCACCTGAGCTTTGCTCCAGAGCCAGCCATCCTCACCTCATTACCTAAGTCCATATCAACAACCTCAGTTTATTCAAGCAAAGGAAACAGATCTTCGCAGTACTCTACTAACAGAGGCAAGCAGAGGGTGAGCATAGGGAATTCAGCAGGATGGTCTCGTAGTTAGAGCACTCGCCATGCAAGCACAAGGACCTGAGTTTGCGTGTCCAGCCTGACATATAATAATGCACAGCCCAGGATTGAACCTTAGGTAATTACCAGCCCCTGACCTTCTGTGTCACTGCCTCATTGCAGGGCACACAAGCCTTGGCCTGGTCAATGAGAGTGGTGCACAGTGAAATCACAGCCACCTTTCCCTTTCTGGGGAATGTGGCATTGGCATTTGAGGCCTTCCAGAAGGGGCCGCATTCCCAGGAAAGCAGAGAAAGCTGCTCTGCAGCACAGAAGCTGGAAGGGAAGCGGCAGATGCTAAAGGGAAGGAGAGAGACTGCTAACAACTCCTCGCTCCCCACCCCACACCGAGGCTTCATTGTTCTGACCTTGGCTTCCAGCAAGGTCAAGCTCTAGCCTAATGGGAAAAGTCAAGAGCCCTCCTACAAGCTCGCTTGGGGTACTTTCACAAAAGCAGCTCTGGATAATCGCAAAAGAAACAAAGACATTTCAAACCCAAACAAGAGGAGACCAGACTAGATTGTTGTACCCGGTGCTGTAGAATCAGGGCGGGGCACACGGGACAGAGTCCGGTCACAGGACAGACAGGCATGCTATGTAAAATCAGGATGGAGCACACAGCAGAGTCCAGTCACAGGACAGGCACGCAATGCAGGCTAGCCACCCCACTATTCAATTCTTAGCAGAAGCTGCTAGGAAATGGAAGCAAAACATAGAATGTGCTAAAGTAAAGATGGCAGATTAATCTTTCTGTTGTTATATAAAGCTTAGATCAAATACATCATTTGCAAAGATGATCACCAATCTATTAGTGCTCACTTAATGATTGTTAAATTACCCCTTTAATGGATAATTAATGCACTTAATGTCTCTCACTGCTATGATTACTTTTATGCAAATTTAGAGTGATAATGACTGACAAACACAATGGTCCCTTTATCATAATTTAGCCATCTAAGCGCCCTTGCTACAAAAGACGGGTCACCTTCCATGCATTTAATAATAATCCAATTCTGTCTTTCTTTTAAGCAAAGAAATGTGCATTAATTATACTTTGATTTCTCAAAGAGCTTTTCCATCTCTTGGGAGAGTTGCTCTGGAAATGCTGCAAGGGTCATCCAGGGCAGTGTCTTCTGGGGTGGGGGCTTTCAAACAGATGACTGTCTGTAGAAATCACGCTGGCTTTTATGTGTATGGAGGAAAGGAAAGTCGTCCACTGTAAGACAAACTGTGACACAGACTAGAATTTACAACCCCTTCCAAATTATTTTACATATTCCTTATAAGTGATGCTCTATGTGCTTAGAAAGTAACCCACAAGGAAGTTGAATTTAAAAAGAAAAAAAAAAAAACATGGGAGGAGGTACCCAGATGCAGCGATGGCTGCTCAGGCACAGACTCCAGCTGTGGAGACAGGTGACGTCACCTCTCTGAAGTCCTTCCTAGGTAACCAACAGTATTTTCCTCTTCCTCTGACATATTTTGTAGTTATTCAACCACTACTATTTAAAACAGACAGATTCCGTTTACCATTAATATTTTTCTGTGAAACAACTCTACACGGGGTCACATGAACACTGCGTACGTACACTTCTGTGTCCGTGCCGTCTCCCACCCCACTGAGAGCTGACTGTACCTCTACTGTCTGTCCTCCCCCAGCCAGGAGTGACGGCTTACCACCCTAGACATCCTTAAGGAAAGGGATTCTTAGGTAACCAGGGACACTTAGAAATCAGGGCATGATGTCGGGAACATCATGTGGGCAGGGAGGAATGACTGGTGGGGTCTGAACCCTTCAGACAGCAGCCTATTGTGAGGGAGAGAAAAAAAGAACCCTGACTCACCCGGAGTCTGCTGTTGAGAAAACCTATCTCCACTGTTGAAGTTTGCAAGAATTTGACTTAACAGATGGGCCGGAACAAGCCAAGAAAACAATGTAGGGTAAAATACCCAAGGGGGCTTGTTTTAATTAGAAAAATTAAGAAACAAATACACAAATACTTAAGGCGCCTCCAGCAAGTATATTCATTATGCATATTTTATAATTGCTAAAGTCTAGAAAAATGACTATCAGGAAGAGAACAGAAAATGGGGCATTAGGATCTAGCAATTTTACCAATAATGTACTTGAAAATCAAGGAAAAGACAATCGTTTTTCTAGGAAATCATTATGGGGGGACACACATTATGCTAATTTCATTTATTAATTAATTTATTTTAATTAGTATCCAAATTTTTACTTGAAATATTTTAGTTTAATATTTTTCATGCTCTGGATATCTGTTTGTCAGCTTGGTTAGTTGTGAGATTTTGGTGAACAAGTGTTGATGGACTGTTAGTGACTACAATGCCAATGTATTTTTACTGTTATATAACAACTCCAAAACATTAGCTAGAAGTGTAGATTAGTCTGAATTAGCTATAGAAAGGGTCATTTTTAATTAAACAGGTTTCCCCATATCATTGCCATACCTTGAAGTCTTGGTATAAGACCTTATTCATATATACAGAAGACTCTCGTCCTACCACAAAGATATTGTACAGCCATGTTTATTGTTGCTCTGTTCACAGAAGGAAGGAAATTGATTCAGCCTAGATGGTCATAGTAGATGAAGAGATAATGAAAACGTGGTATGTATCCACTAAATTTGATCTGAAAAGGTGTCTTTCCAGAACCATGTGAACACAGACAGAGTAATTTTGTGACTGTCTCCAGCTCTGATCACATGAACGTGTTAGTTGTTAGCTTGCAGTTA
Source organism: Myodes glareolus (assembly GCF_982192425.1). NCBI lineage: Eukaryota > Metazoa > Chordata > Mammalia > Rodentia > Cricetidae > Myodes > Myodes glareolus. The sequence continues at coordinate 27,807,985 of NC_142030.1, read as the reverse complement.
CATATTTATGAAGAATGAAACCTGTTAGAACATTTGAACCCAAGTCAATTATCTGTTCTTTATGAAGAATCCACTTACTTTAAAAAGTCAGAAAAGATTTTGGTGGGAACAACTCATAATTTGAAATTTTTTTATTTTTTATTTTATGTGTATGAATGTTTAACTGAATGTGTGTATGTGTACTACATGTGTGCCTGTTGCCCAGTGAGGACAGAAGAGGACATCAGACTTCCTCGAGCTGGAAGTACATATAGTTATGAGAACCTTAAGCGTGCTGGAATAGAACATGGGTCCTCTACGAGAGCAACAAGTACACTTAGCTGCTAAGTTGTATTGCCAGCCCCAACTAACTCATTTTCTAAAAAGAAAGTAAGACAGCTCCCAGACTTACTGAAGGACCACTATCCACATTAATAACAAGTATTTTCTAAAGATCAGAAATCTAAAACGATAATTGGGGTGCCCTGAATGAGAGAATCACCTCCTCAGATCACACATAAAGGGAACATTTAAAAAATAGGATAGTTCTTCATAGGCAAAAGTACACAAGTAATGTCATAAAGTTGTAATTCATGTTTGACAATATTTCTTCGGGCCTGAAAATACATGTCTGATGCCTTTGGCTTTAAATTTTCTACAGATTAACATTTATCTTATTACTTCTGGGAAATACATATATATGTCTATATATTTGGATGCATATATGTATATATATTTATATATGTAGGTTTATATCAAAATAGTAACATGATTTACTAAATCATATTTTATGAAGTCATTAACGCTTGAGTTATGTTCTTATAATTCCTTTAACAAAACTTACACGAGTTGAATGTCACAAAATTTAGGAAAATGTATTAACCATGATTCAAATCTCAAACACTATCAATGGTATCAATAATCCAGTATGAAATATAATCAGCAAGTTAAATGCGTATGTGTATTCATCAGGGTTCTCTAGGGTAACAGAATTTATAGAATATATATATTCTATAAATTCTCTCTCTCTCTGTCTCTCTCTCTCTCTCTCTCTCTCTATATATATATATATATATATATATATAATTTATTAGAATGGCTTTCTGGCTGTTGTCCTAATTGTCCAACTGCAGCTGTTCTGCAACAAAAGGTCCACGCTGTTCAGTAGTTTTTGCATAGTTCGGTTCCTGTGACTAGATGTCTAGCTGATCTTCAGTAGAGCTCAGAATCTCAAAGAAGTAGGCTTTAGGGCCAGTTGAGGGGTGGATTTGTTGCAAGAGTGATAAAAGCAGGCAGATAGCAAGCTTCCTTCTTCCATGTCTTTCATATAGGCTTCCACAGAAACACCAAGCTAACATACAAGCAGAGGACCTGGTGTAGCCCCATGAAGGCCCAGGGCTTCTGCTTCAGTCTCTGTGAGCCCATACAAGCTCTGTTTAGTTGATTTGGTGGGTCACATTCTCCCAGTGCCCTCCATCCCCTCTAACTCCTACGATCTTTCCACCCTCTCTTCTGCAGGGTTCCCTGATCTGGTGGGAGGGGGAACCCAATGGAGACCTTCTATTTAGACTCTCACTCTGCCTAATGTTTGACGGTGCCCCTCTGTACCAGCTCCTGCCTGCTGCAGGAAGAGAACTCTTATTCATATCCATTCTGTTTGTTCTCGCTTTTATGGCTTTCCAAGCCTTTCTTTGCTGTTATTTCCTTTCTGCTCAGAGATGAACTTTCTGCTCACTTAATCTCTTTCGAAGGTAGATCAGGTAGCAGCAAGTCCTCATAATCAGAAAATGTCTTTGTTTTCCCTTCATTCAGCCCTGAAGGAATCACTGTACTTGTCACCGTGTCTCCTAGGTGATTACAAATCAATCACATGGATAATGAAAATTAACCATGACAGGCAGGAGACCCACTCAAATGTGTCACACGATCAACACTATAAGTCACTCAGCAGTATTATACAACCTGACTTGGGGGTTTCCTACTGTGGGTCTGGGGTTACTGAGTCACTAGCATGATGGGACCTAAAATCTCTAATTGCTTTAGAGAGGAGGTGAGGAGGCAACATGTACAGCATTCATGGAATTTAAAACACGCCCTCTCTGAAACAAATGCCTGATACCAACCCGGATGGCATCCATTCATAGGAGAGAAAAATCTACCTCAATCTCCCACCTCCCCATCCTGCTCCCCACTCCCATCCTTCTACCCTCATCCTCTCACCCCTAGATCCTCCCACCCCTGTTTGAGAAGAGTCTCACTTGAAGGCCTTCCACTCGGGTAGCCAATTATATGGAAGTGGTAACTGGCTAATGGCATCGACCTATTCCTGCTGTCTGATTTATGAGAATTCTGTCGGAATAAATTTCCTGAGACCAAGACATACCTTTTCTATCCCTTCATTACTTAAGGATGTCTCAGGAAATGTCTAGTCAGTCAATCAAGTAGTATATAACTTTATATGAGTGTGGTGTCTTGTGTACCTGCCTGTGCATGTTTGTGTAGGCATACATGTCCACATGTATGTAGTATATGTTCACATGTATGTAATATATAACTCTATACAAGTGTGGCGTTGTGTGTACCTGCCTGTGCATGTTTGTGTAGGCATACATGTCCACATGTATGTAGTATATGTTCACATGTATGTAGTATATAACTCTATACAAGTGTGGTGCTGTGTGTACCTGCCTGTGCACGTTTGTGCAGGAATACATGTTCACAACTTCTGTGAACTAATTTAAGATGGAGAATAAATTTGGGGGTAGGGGCAAGAGCTGTATGACCAGCAGGATTCAATTTTGCATAAATCAGGACAAAGAGGAAAAATTGCCCCTGGGCAATGTGCTCCACTAGAAATATCTTAAATCCCCAAACTTGACAGCACTAACCAGTGTCAGTGAAACCTGCTAAGATGGCACTGACACCAGGGTAGGGGCATGAGGCGAGAGGCAAACATCATGCTTATGCTTCATGTGGTATATCCTTTAGCCTCATTACCACTGGATAGATTGAAGGTCTAGTGAGGATGTTGCCAGTCCCTCACCCCTGCATGCCTCTGCTCAACCTATGGATGGCAGTTAAATTCAAGAGCTCAGCCTGGCACTACGGTAGGAGAAAACACTCTCAACTGGTACAGTCTTGTTCTGTCTCGCTGCTCCTGCTGCTGCTGCTGCTGCTGGTGATGGTGATGGTGATGGTGATGGTGATGCTGGCAGGGTGGAGGCTCACTTCACTGCAGAGTCCCACTGACTGTACTGTGAAGAGACAAAGCACAAAGAAAGGAGTGCTGCCTGATCCCACCAAGCAGGAGGTGGAAGGTGGAATCCCCTTGGCCCATACTAATACTGCCTGAAGGGAGGATGAGAATGCACCTGGTTCAGGGAGGCAGGCAATGCAAGATTAGCTTTGGGCACAGTTCTGTTGTGATGCCACTGATTGGGGGAAATCAAAGTTGTGGGGCAGAAGATCTGTGTTGTTGGTTGTTGGATTTTACTCTTTTTGGCTTTGGGGGGAGTCCACTACTCAACTCCCAAATAAATCACACACCGAGACTTATTCTTACTTCTTAATGCCTGACCTTAGTTTGGCTTGATTCTTGTTGCGTCTGAGCTTTTTCCTTTTCTCACTTCTGTATCTTTTATTTTCACTCTCACTCCATGGCTGGCCCCTGCCACCCTCCTCCCCTGTTCTCTTGTTTCTTGCTCCTTCTCCTCATCAAGATTTTTCCTTCTATTTATCCTCCCTGCCTGCCAGCCCCGCCTGTCCTTGCCCCTGTCTCACTATTGGCTGTTCAGCTCTTTATTAGACCATCAGGTGTTTTAGACAGGCAAAGAATCACAGCTTCACAGAGTTAAACAAATGCAGCATAAACAAAAGTCACACACCTTAAAATAATATTCCCCCACAGATCTAGTCTGTGCTTAGCTCCCTGAATCCACGACAGGCTGGGAGATTAGTTTTTCATTAATGCTGGAGGGTACACAAGGCTGAAAAAGTTTTCTCTAATTAGGCAACCTCTTCATAGTCCTTTCTCTAGGGGTAACAGGCTTTTCTAGCAATCTGTGTCTGCTGGAGCACCAGCAGGGAGACTTCTGAACTTTGTGATGAATGAGAAGTAATGAGAAAACCCAGGAACCGGTAGCCATGTTGTTTTTCCCGTCCAGTGGTCTCTGGGCCATGTGTCTTCTTTCTATCATTCAAACTTGTCCTGACTCATCTGTGTATGGTGTTTAAGGTGCTGTCACTAGAAAAGGGAGGACCTGTTGAGAATTAGAAACACCAGGAGTATCCTGGTGTATCTCAAAGAGGGGACATTATGTTGTCCAACCAAAACTTTAATCTTATAAACACCAAAGGAATTTTGGCAAAACAAAACAAAACAAACAAAAACAATTAAACTTGACTCCCAATGGAACTATCTGGTAAGGACGATTTTACCATTTTCAGAACATTCCCATTTACCAATATTTAATGAGTGTCCATTTAGTTGCAAGTACAACCTAGACCCAGAGTTAAAGCAACAGAGAAGGTAACAGATGACCTCTGGATTCCTGGAAAGATTGCTGACTCCGAGCGAGGACATTGAGCCTCAACGTTACCAGCAATAAACAATAATACGGTCCCATTATTATTATGCTGCATGGGTTCTCCTCAACCCCCAGTCTCAAGGGGAGCCTGATGGGGGTCACTTTGTCATCCAGTTCACAGGTAGCTTCATGTTTTGTTCTTCTGTTTTGTGCCAAAAAAAAAAAATCAGCATCATAATCTTCTGATTAAAATATGTAAGTTTACTCAAATTTAAGACATTACATAAAAAATGAAATTCCACGACTTAATCATTTTAACCCAGGCAAAAGGCATGATCCAAAAGGCCATGTCATCAAGTAAGCTCTGGTAATCTCAGTTTTCACTCAAGTAAGGAACAGTGTCAGGCAACACGATGTAGACGTGGCGGGGAGGCCGCCTCCCCGAAGTGTTACTCTTCCCTTTCTTCTTACTTTGTATTTTAATTAAAATAAATTGAATCCAGGCAACTTTTCTTAAAATAATGCCTGAAGTGATTTAGAAGAGCGAAAGCATTTATAAACAGCAGCAGCGGAAGGCGGTTTCTGCACTCTCCGTTCCCCCACACAGTTGGACTGTTCAGGAAAGCCTTGGACTGGGAAGCAAGCTGAGTAGGGAGCAGCACATCCATGAGGTCTGCTGGTGGGAAGGACATCACCTACAGTGGGGCGCTTTTGTTTACAGAGAAAATGCGTGTTCAGAGAAAGAGCATGGTTTGTGTGCGTGCGTGAGCGCGCGTGCGTGCGTGTGTGTGTCACGCGCATACCTGGATATCAGAGGAGATCCTAGTGTATCTTGCTCTACCCCTCTGCCTTATTTCTTCAAGACAAGGTCTCCCACTAAACCTGAAGATATTGCCAGTCAGTGAGCCCCAGCAGTCCTGATCACTTTGTGATAAAATTACAGGTTCGTGCACAGCCGTGTTTTTATCATGGGTGCTGACATTTGAACTCAGGTCCTTGCGTATACATGCAGCAAGCGCTCTTAATCTCCAAGCCAGACTCCAGCTCATAGTTTTCTTCTTGAAAACTAATTATAATATTTTGTAAAATGGTATCTCCTCTGAGAAATCCATTCCCGGGCTGGTTGTAGTCTGATGAGAACTCTGAAAACACGAACGAATGGAGAGATGAAATAACACGGCCTTTCCTGGCTGAAATGGCAACGCGCTTCCTCGTTTTCCCTGGTAACAGACACAATCTAATTTCTCCATAAAGATTAGATAGTACAGAGAAGAATAAGGTTCTCAACAGTCCTGGTCCTGCAGGGCTGATGATTTAATATTTAGAAATACATACATGAACATACACATGTATGAAAAGGGGACATTCTCCCATCATCATTTTGTTTGGGGCCACTTCCCATGTTAACAAACACAGACAGATTCTTACAGATGTTTTATCTAAGAAGCCCCTATAGGGAGTTAATAGGTTTAAACAAGCAACTTTATCAATATGTTTTCCAAGTTCCTATTCTGACAATGCTATAAATTTGTATTTTGATATAGCTATACACATTAAGCTGTATTTTCAGAGCTCTCTAAGTTTTAAAGAAATATATTACTTATCAGATTAACGAAGTAGTCATCAAGCCAATTTGCATACTGATAATCAAATAAAGACCAGGAACTTGCACTGACATATCTCCATAAACATAAGGCTGCCAGTGCAGGCCTAGCCAATATCAGCACAGGTCTGCAGCTAACACAAGCGAAACTGGTTTGGAGGCTAACTACAGAGCAGACTTGCATATAGCTGAGGGACTCAGGATATTCAATTCCCCTAAGAAACCAAACCCTATCTAGAACTAAACCAAGTCCTGGCTGTGTTCTTCTGTGAATGCTAATCAAAGGCAGTTTCTTTTACATTTCAAATGTCAGCTCTGACGACAAAGAATCCCAAATCACAAAAGCCAAATAACCCACTGTGGCTCTCTCGTTCTTAGCTTAATTCCATTACACTTATTCATTTACTGTCGTGTGTGCATGTGTGTGTCTCGTGGAACTAGTGCTGGGGCACACGTGTTCAGGTCAAAAGACAGCTCGCAGGAATCAGGTCCCTGCTTCTACCGCGTGGGTCCCAGAGGTCTAGTCAGGCGAGGCAGCAAGCGTCTCTATCTGCTGAACCCTCTCGACTGCCCAATCTCTGCAGAGAACTCCAAACAATCCCAAAGTTGCATTCCTGACAAACACCAATACTTCCAACCCTCCTATTGAAAGGGAAATAAAGTACTGGTCATTTTTCTGAACATTACCACACACACACACACACACATGCACACGTACATATGTACATATGTACATACAGTGCATCTGGGTAAATCTACAGAGAATACTCTATATCACCAGAGATAACCAGCAAATTGTCACAAACTTGAATATATAAGTTCCTGGTCAAATTTGCTTGAGACTTGGAAATCTTCACATTTCCCCGCGATTGACACAGGAAGTTGTTGCCCAGCTGCGGTATATTTAGTATTAAATATGATTAATTCATACAGTGGAGACAATCAGGAAGAGTTTTGTGTTTTCCTACTCTAATGTCTCCACCCTCAGAACTGTCAAGCAGACCCCTGGGGATCATTCAGACTGCGATACTCTAGGCAGAATGACAGGATGTAATCAGGGATCTTGGGCCTTATCTTTTTAACAATGGCAGAATCTAATCTTCTCATGATTACACTTTATTTCATGGCTGTTGACTGTTTTTGCAATGCACTGAAATCCACCAATGACTACTTAACCATTATCTCAAAGGAGTGCTATAGAAATATCCAGGTGCATTGCTTAAGACTATTTCCCATCTTAAGGAGTTCGTATTTCAGGGTGCCAATGTAATGGGGGAATGGGGTTTGGCAAACTGCCATTTGGTATCCAGTTGGTGATACAGCACCAATGTGGTTAGAAGCCCCCCGGGAAACCGTGTCTCTTCTCTTCTCAGTTAAATCTCATTGCAGCGGGGCAGCTTCGAACGCCTCTTTCACAGAGGCACTTCCATGCAGGGCTCTCCCACGGAGACACAATCTACTGTAAATTCCAGGCCTAGCACACAGGTTCTGCCTCCACAGGCTCACACTCCCAGACAATCAGGTAGTATGCTCTTTGAGAACCAAAAGTCATAAAAAAGAAAGAAAGAAAGAAAGAAAGAAAGAAAGAAAGAAAGAAAGAAAGAAAGAAAGAAAGAGAGGAAGGAAACTGTTGCCATTGTAATATTTACAAGAGAACTTTCCATGGGTCTTAAGCTTGGCTGGAAATTAGTTTCAGGATTTTTTTAAACTTGATTAAAGCTAACCTTACTCCCTTTTAACATTCCTTTTAACATCGGAGGGTCCCATCCCATATTAGCCGTGCTCTAGGGGAAAATGTAGCTCATTAGGGGTGGAAATCTGGAACAGCTGCCAGTCTTTGTGCCTGGCCCAGAATTTATTCTGTATACGAAAGAAGACATATCCCGCAAACCCACACGGAACCACCCCTCGTACCCAAGAACATCCCGCCAGTGGGAGTCTAAGTCAGGATGGCTAGGATCCTAGCAGGCATCCGATCCCCACTGTTGGGGGGAAAACCCTCAAAACTCAAATGTTAAGGACAGATTTTTCCTTTCTCAAAGAAAACGGGGCGTAAATTTGGGAGAGGCAAATCAGCTACACTAGATGAAGGAAATCTAAAGTACCTTTAGTAATTACAGACATTTCGTGAAGACAGACTAACCAACTGCATCAAGGAAACAAAGCCCAAGGAGTTTCACCCTAAAAAAGTCAAGGAACAAAACAACAAAGAGACCCATGGTTAAAATAAGACAGACTTCATTATCCTCCTTGTTTTATTTATTTATGTTTACAAATTTAACAAAGGCACAAAGGTCTTGGGGAAGTGAAATAATGTTCATTTGAATAACAAAAAAAGATATTAAAAATTAGATGGTAAAAGGAAGGAGTATGTAGTAATAGCCTAAATTTTTTTAGTAGTTAAAAAAAGAAAAAAAAAAAGAAAAAAGAAAAAAAGAAAAAAAGAAAAAAAAAAAAACCCTCAACTACACTGGTGTGAATCATCAGCGCCATCTAGTGGAACTCAGGGGTATGGTGTCAGGTTGCAGCTGAAACTCAAATTAGATCCCCGACCTCAGTGTCTCACCCTATCTTAACATTTATTGCTTGCAGAAGAAAACTAGGTGACCTCCATTTAGTTTAATTTAATAAGTCTGCTCGAGTTTAGTCTGAAGATGCGGATATGAAAGAAACCGTTAAGTTGCTTAGTCAACCTGGCAAAGATCACCCTCAGGAGGGACCTGGGAAAGCAGAAGTGTTGTCGGCACTGAGACCTGGGTTATATAAAGCCGCATTGTTGCTTGGGTTGATTTAATTCCAGCGCAAGAAGAAAGGGCTGCACAGTAAACAAACACTGAGGTAGTAAATTACGTGACTATGGCCAATGCTATTTCACTCCTGTCAAGCACATTATACCTCAGACATTTTTCAAAACGACTTGACATTTTTTCTGCGTGACATGTTTTGGGCTGGATACAGTAAAAACAGCTGGTTGCCTCCTGCCGTCTGGACCATCCAGCAGGCGGGAAGTGCGGCCGAGGACTCTTAGCATGGCTGGCTGCTTGTGCTCTGCAGACCTTCAGGAGAAGCCATACGGGGCCACAGTGCCACGCAGGAGGCCAGAGAGCATGGGAAGGTGAACAAGGGCTTTGCAGACTGACGGCTTGAGGTCCCCCACAAATCTTAGCTGTCTGACCATGGCGGTATGGCTAAACTGGTGAATGTCTTCCACTGTTGAGTGCTGAAGCCACGTCTCCCACACACACCCCTTGGGCGGTTGAGACCTATTGAATAACCAGACTAGCTCCTGAAGTCAGTAACCTTGAGTCTTTTCTGGTGGCTGAGCTTCCTGATAGCAAGGCAATGCATCCCATATACCTGACTATACACACAAATGGGGTTGCCGGATTCAGGAAATAAAGGCATAGCATGCACGTTGAATTTAAATTTCAGGACTATAAAATGGCTCAGTGGATAAGAGCGCTCACCATCAAGCCTGATAACTTGAGTTGAATCCCAGGATGCACATGGTGGAATGACTGAACCAACTCTTAAAAGGTGTCCTGTGACAAACACATACGTGCTACTGGCATGCATATATCCCCCATATAAATAATACAATAGATACATAATAAATGACTATTAAAAATTATTTAAGATTTACATTTCAAATGCAATGATTTGTTCTCTGTTTTACCTGGTGGCCCTCTTTGCTAACTAAGAAAACTGGTTGTGACCAAAGGCCACCATAAAGGCCACCTCCTTTACTGTTTGAAAAAGAATTCCATATCATCGTATTTTTTGTTTTATTTATTTGCCTCTATGTGTATGACTGTTTTGCCCTCATGTATGTATGTGAACCCCATGTGTGCCTGGAGCTGGGGTTACAAATGGTCCTGAGCCATCACGTGAGTGCTGGGAACCCAGAACCTCGTCAAGAGCAGAAAGTGCATCTCTCCAGTCCTCTCTTTTACTTTTAATAGTATCCTAAAATAATCTCGGAGCCCCTTTGTTCCTCTTCACCAAGTGCATAGCTGTTTTCTGCATGGGGGACTCAAAGAGGCATATCCAAAATGTTTGCCAGTTTAAAAGCTGTCCTCTCATTTCTGAACAAGTTTGTTAGGCAGCAGGCATGTGCTGGCACAGGCACACACAGGGCTTTCTAGCACTCCCCATGCCAGCTGACCAAGTAGGAACTACTCTCATGCCATCTTTGCCCAGTGCAACAGGCACTGAGGTCGGCATTCTCTCCACATTCCAAAAACATGTGGCAAAGAGGACGCAGAATGAAAAGGAAAGAAAGATAAGGTGAGAAGAAGGGCCAGGGGGAGAAAGGACAAGGCAAAAGAAAAGCCAAAAGCCAAGGAAAAGGAGATGAGAACAAGCAAGTACATGAATCAGAAGCTGCAGAGTGGTCCGCCCTGCAGTCTTGAAAGGGTTTTCTGACTTAACAGAATGGGGAGAAATCAAAGAATAAAATTTGCAAACAGATATCACCACCAACCGTGGTTACAAATTATTTTGTAAAATGGAAAGAAAAAAAATCAAAGGAGGCATTTTACACAGAGATCTATTAAGAGTCAGATTTGACAGCTGACAAATTCACCCGCTCCTCCAGGAGAGGCACAGCCTCTCTCCTCTATTGGTGGAACACACAGATTTCCTCCTCAACTGGGGTAGCTCCTGCATGCTAAGCGGGGCTGGGTTTATGATGGGTTAATGACAGAGTCAGTCAGCAACACCCAAACGCTATCATTACTATCACCAGGCAAGGATGGCTCAGTGGGGAAGTGCCTCATAATTAATGTCACTAAAGAAATTATTTTCAATATTCAAAATATTTAAGGGAGTAAATGTTGCATTTAGTGTGAGAAACAAAAGCGCTGTGTCATTAATCCCCAAATATTCCAACCCACCGAAAGGCATGAAAAAGCTAATATTGTAGCAGCTCTCAAAAGCAGTTTGTACTGCATATGAGAAGATGGGCACTCCAAAATGGCTTGAAGCTATGAAAAACGCTTGCGACTGTAGGCCATTCTAAAAGAAACAGATGTGTGTTAAACATGAAGTTGACACCTGGAGCAAATGTTGCAGACATCCTGTGACTGTATGTGTGAATAAATCATGATCCACTAGCTTCCCCCAGGTAGCGAGCTGACCCAGCAAAAGGCCTTCTCACCTCTTCTCTTTCATACACGTCACAGATCAGCACTTCCCTGCCAAGTTAGGGAAGATACACACACAGACCCAGAGATATAACACTGCATCTAAACCTACCAACTTCTAGTGTACCTGTAAGGTAGGTGTTCCAGAGCTGAGAACCGTCCTGAAGAAATCTGGGTACCAAGGGACCCATCTGTTCTTGAGCCATGTGAGCTTATAGCAATGAACCAGAGTCATAGTGACGCTCTGGAGCAGGTCTCCCCACGGCTTCATAATTCTGGCTAATAACGTTGCCAGAGCGGCTCGCAGACGGGTTTCTCTCTGGGCCTCATGCCTCAGAGGTGCTTGGAGCTACAGTGGGAGTGTGCTGAGACTCCCCCAAGAGTCAAGACAAAGCAGTCCCTTTCTGGCACCTTCTGATCTGTTCAGGTCAGGTCAAACTGAGTGGGGAGATAATAGGAAGCCAATGGAAAACTCCAGAGCAGGGTTGACAAAGTGCTTAAACCATGCTAAAGGCAGTGTTTGAAGTTCCCTTAACCTGCAGATAAGAAGAGTGAAGTTCACGGATGCAAGGACACTATGAAATGAGGGATGCGGGACACTAGGGTGTCGGATACAGAGATGTGGAGAAGGAACAGCAAGAACAGGCATGTGGGGAAATGTGGACCACAGTGGAATAGAAACTACCTCCCCAGCACTAGCTCCATCTCCAGGGTGCTGAAGGGTGGCCTCCAGGGTTCAGGGAGAAGCCAACCAGCAGCCCCATCATAAAGCCTCCTCCAGACAGGTGAGTCCGGCAGGGTAAGCGCTAGGAGAAGCTCAGTTCAACACCAGAGACAACAGTCGCTGCCCTCAGGACAAAACGCGGGCATTTTGGTCCTTCTGAGCCACTAGGAAGTCAGTCAGGTTGGGAATGTTCTTGTCATTTCAGCATCAAAGCGCTCTGTGTTTTCTAAAAGCCTGAGCCAAATATTTCCCTCCTGTCAGAATGAGGAAATGATTCTAGACTCACCTTGGTGCTAGGCCAAGGGCAGCCCCAAGGGTCTTTCTACCCTATGTTAATTATATCAACGTTATGGTCCCTTGTTCAGATATCACAAAGAGTTTCAAGATGGCAAAGACAAAACATCAAACCAAACATGGGCCCCTCTAAATATAGGGTGTGTGCGACCACACGGTCACTAACACGAGAGAGAGGGGCCTAGTGTTTCTGTGCACAGACAAAAGCTGTAGCAGAGACATCCCGGAAGCCTTGCTCTATGCTGACTAAGGGAGCCCCGGTATAGGAAATCGAGCAGGGCCAATTTAAAGCCAGCACCTAGGTGTGCCTCCACACATGGCGGGAGGCGCCTCTGAGCAGAAAGGAGCTGAGGAAGTTTTATTCTGGACATCTGTAGCCTACGGGCGCAAGGCGCACCCGCAGTCTCCACACACGATGCCAAGGCAGCACACGGCCGATGTCAGCTTGATTTCAGGCATGGTGCTCGGGCTGAGGATCCACAGGGCCTCCCTTGATCTTCTCCAGAACCCTGAGGCTGAAGAAAGGAGGAGTTGCAGGCCCAGCTGTCATCTCCCTGATCTCCAGCTTCTGTCCAAGGCCACTGCAATCTGCAGATGCTACTGAATAATTACCCCTAATGCATGCCTTCCTTCTGCTCTTAAAAGACTTTTTATCCTTCAATTCGATTACCCAAAGTAATTTCCATCTAGAACATCTAGACACCCCAGATGAAACACCTACCCCCTTTGACCCCCCTGCTAACCCCAGGCCATCTCCAGATGTTGCCAACATTCTTTGTCCTTCAATAATAATAGACAGTTATAAAAATATTCACAGCAAGCATAGAGAATCATTCTCCTTCTTAACTTGCATTATATTAAGCTTCTTCTCCTTAGAGATTCCCACACATGCAGACCTGTCGTGTTTGACTTTTGCTAAATCTAGCAATACTGCATCCTGGTGTATCCATGACAGTGTTCATGTGAGTGGGCTGCCTTACTCCAACATGTCTGCTGCCTCCCTGGTCCCTTGCTGGCATCAGATATCAACAGCCATCATTACAATCATCACCAACACCTTCATCACCATTTTCTCAACTGATTACCAAATGGCACTTTTCTGCCTTCATGGACCGTTTCCTGATTACTAGAGAGACCACTGATTTTTCTCAATGTGGCTTAGGGCAAATCTTTGTCCACACAATCCCAGTTTTGTCAACTGATTGCTGCCATTAGCCATTTGCTGCTGCTCCAATGCAGTTGGCTAATTCTTTAAAATCCATAGTTTGCTGTTTTTAATGGTATTGTTCCTAAAGAAATCAGAGACCCTCATGGAGTTCACAGTCTTCTTAATAAAAGAATTTAAGGAAAAACTCAGAAGAAAATTCCAGGATATTTTCACTAGAATTTACGACACTGGGTAGTCAAGCTATGGTCCCCTCCCCCCGAAGCTGCCAGAAGAAGGGAAATAAAGAGGAGAGCGAGACATTCAGGTCACGTGTAAGCAGCCATCCAGCAGACAGGCAGCCACGTGGGAAGAGAGCTTCAAAGAAGGGGTTTAAGAAGCCCAAAGAACCCGAGAAATCTCCTTTAGGTGCTGGTCAACATCCGAGTAAGACAGAAGAGAGGGAAAGAGCGAGTTCTGTCTTTCTGATTTGGCTCCATCCATAGGGACGGCACAGAAAGCAGGGCTTTGAGGAAGGAAAAGTACATTATTTCATTTAAGGAACAATCATTCCACTCGTCCCTTTAGCATGGTTGATGGCAAATTGGCCTGTTGTAGGGGATGTCCCTTTCACCTGTTGATTGACCAGCTCAACTGGTTTAAATCTGAAGGGAGGAGATACTGGCAAGTCTCCATCCAGAGGTGAATTTCATTTTTTTTATCAGATGGAAACAGCTTTCCTATAGTAGACCTCCAATTCTACTGTGACAATATGGAGAGCAAAGTCCTTGTGCACCATCAATTCTAGGATTTTGGTGCCTATATTGCTAAAAGAATTCAATATCTCCAAAACATAAACACTCTGTCCAGAAGTCTCTTGTGCCAAGGACCTAGACAAACTCAGAACCAGTTAGTAACATCGCTCATCTGGATGCTACAGAGACTAAGCTCCCGTGCTCCTGTCTCCTGTTTCCCTTTGGAAATCTGACATTGTCCCAGCACAATAGGTCCTGAAACCACCAAGAGGATGATGTATGAAGCCCAGCAGAGCCCTGAGGGATTGCTGACAATAACCGCTACCAGGTTCATTAACTGCCTTACAAAAGCAGGGCTGTCTCTCTCTACAGTCAGTGAACCCTGACATGCACACATATAATTAGAAGCAAAGAATAAATTAAAAGCGTGTCTTCTCTGCCATATGAAATAGTGAGCACAAGGCATTCTAATCTTTTAAAGTGATAAGTGAATTATAAAACCAAGAGAATGGACAAACTAAGAGGTGCCACCCTCAAGGGCCCCGGTGGCACAAATGGGCCACCAGTCCATTGTGAGAAATCCAGGTAAGGACAGTGCTCTTCCTCGCTGTTTTCTGCACATATTACTCTCCACAAGGTCTAGTATTTATTCTTCGTAAATATCTCACCATTCTGGGCTTGGAAGTGGCTGAAGGCACTATGCTGTTTAGTGGCTTGATTCTCCTCTTGTATGTATCCATGAAATCCTTATCACCCTCATGCTCTGGTTCCCAACCCTCCACAAGATAACACTGAAGCAAGAAGAATGGGTTCCTTCTCCCAGGGAAGAAAATCAGCCCAGTCTACACCAAATGCCTCCCCATCCGTTGACCCCTCATCATGTAATCCAAGTGGACTTTTCCAATATCCAATCTGGTTTCTGTCACCTAGAATGTAGATGCGTCAACAGCACAAATCCCATTAGCAAACACTCTTAGCTGCCCCCCACCAGGCCTTCTAGGTCAGCTAATGTCACCTGCCCTGCTTTGCCTCTCCAGTCTTTAGTCAAAGGGCAGATGGAAGAAGCAAAAAGAACAGGGTGTTTTGTTATTTGTTTCTGTCTGCTGTCAGGAGGTCAGGAGTCTCAGGCAATATTGTAGAGGGTTTTTTTCTCCCTCAAGCCAAAGTAAAAAAAAAAAAAAAAGAAAAAAAAAAGAAAAAAGAAAAAAAAACCACTGCACCGATAAAGATATTCACTTACAAAGCAATGACCCTCCAGAGCAAGACAAACTTAATGCCTTTGAAACAAATACACCATCAACCACACTTATGCTGTCCTTAACCTAAGACCAAGTATTTGCACCCTTATTTGCACTGGAGTGCCGCTTGTCTGAACTGACAGTAGAGCCTTCAGAAAGGAGTGTGCTGTGTACTGCAAAGACTGACTTCAGGGACCATGGAGCAAAAGCGTCAAGCACGACAGGGGACACTGCCAAAGTCAAATAGAACAAGAAGACAAAACCCCCACCATTCCTCCACCTCTCATGACCTCTGCCTTAGATACCTCTGTCTTCTGAATTGATTGCACTGTCCAGTCACCCACTACCGTCAGACAAGAGGCTGGCCTGGCAAGTAATACTCATGAGCCAAGGCTGCTTACTAGAAGGCCTTGATCAAATACCTTTCCTGGGATAAAAAGGATCAGCATTTCTGATTGTTCTCTGCTACTTCCTCCTGAGGGATTTAGGGAACTTAGTTTCTCTAGGTGATAGTTTCACCATTCACGATGTAGTGGCCATGACAGTACCTACTACCCCATTCCCATGAGGATTAAATTCGCCCAACCCCACAAACACCATTCATCTGACAATATGAACTATAGCTACCCCAATTAGAATCTGAGTCATCTTTGGGAACTGGATGTAAATCTGCTGGGGTTGTGGCTGAGCTTCAGGGTCACAACACAGTTAGGCTAGGGCTGCTAAGACTGGCAAGTCCTGTAGGAGGATCCATACCAAGGAGACTGTGTCTGATGCTAAGCAGACAGATGATGCTACTTTTGAAGACAGGATAAATACAGCCCCAGGCCCAGACATCTATGCCTGCTATGATGATTCTAAGGGCTTAAAGGCACTCCTGGAAATTTCAGCTGGACAGCATGTTTCCAGACTGCCTGCCCTGTGGCTAAATGTCACTCGGAATTCAAAAGGTCCCTGAAAATTTTGGAAGTGTAGAATATAATCAATGACTGGTATTTAATAATGAAGACAAAATACTCTAGGAGGTTTCAAGAGATTTTTTTTCTCTTAAAGGCAGTAATGAAACTAGAAAAGTGTTATAAAATGTGTCTTAGGTGAGTTCTCTTGGTGTATTTTCCCCCTGATATGTACTATGGATCCTTGGAGCTGGAAAGATAACTCAGTAGTTAACAGCACTAGTTGCTCTTCTAGAGGACCCAGGTTCTATTCCCAGCACCTACATCACAGTTAACCACTGCCAGTAACTACAGTGCCAGGAGATCCAGGACCCTCTCCTGGCCTCCACAGCTATGGCATGCATGTGGTACAAGGATGTAGATGCAGGCAAAACACCAATAAACATTAGAAAAAAATTTTAGTAGTAAAGTCTACATAGTAGCTGGGAGGACAGCCCAGCTGGCAGAGTTCTCATTTGACATGAGTAGAGCCCTAGGTTCAATCCTCAAAACTGTACATGCTTAGTGATGCACGCCTGTATCCCTAGCATTTGTGAGATGTAGCTAAGGGATCACAAGCTAAGGAAGGGAGGAAGGGAAGAAGGGAGGGAGGGAGGGAGAGAGAGAGAGGGAGGGAGGGAGAGAGAGAGGGAGGGAGGGAGGGAGGGAGAGAGGGAGGGAGGGAGGGAGGGAGAGAGAGAGGGAGGGAGGGAGGGAGGGAGGGAGAGAGGGAAGGAGGATTTTTTTTTGTTTAAAACAAGCAAACAAACTCAAACAACTTGCTAGCCTTATGCTCCCAAACCAGATGGTTACTGTGGGGGCAAATAGTTCCATGCCTTTTTCTCTCTGTATTCTCTAAGATAGGAGCTTCTTGAATACCCAGAAGAGTCCACAGCCCTTCTGCGGATATAAGGACCCATTCGTGTGGCCCACCAGGGACTCAAAGGGCTTAAATAGGACTCAGGTTCTAAGCTTAAATTGTCCTTCTGCTGGGAAAGTCACAGCCAATTCTACTCCACTATTACCATTCTGTCTAATTGGTGATCAGTGCCTTTAACTCTTTTCCGAGCAAGTATGTCACTCAGAACCGTCCTATAGTTCTTCAATCATTTGGTTCTTCTTCAAATAGTTATTGAGTACCAGCTGAATGCCTAAATTCTGAAGATGAAACCAAAACGAATGTGGTCCTCCTCTAACAGACATGGCTGTCTAAAGACAAATATGAAATTAAACTTTAATCCACATCTTTGCATTTCAAGGGTACTGGTCAAAAGCATCATCACGATAGCCATGGTCATTCCTCTAGGACTATGAGCTATAACATAGGATGCTCCATGGTCATCACTCTAGGACTATGTGATGTAGCTGGGGATGCTCCATGTTCATCACTCTAGGATTATGTGCTGTAGCACAGGATGCGCTAGATGCTTTCTTAAGGACCAGTTGCCTCACAGAACTTCAGAAGTTGCAGAGAGTACTGTGACACTACTCCCAGAGTTTGAGACACCAGGAGTTCAAGAGCCCAAGACCCAAGACCCGGCCCTTATTGTTGAAGAGATATAAGCCAGGATTTTCTGTCCTTAAAAGACTTCCCGACTACAGCTGTCCACCACACCCAGCATGCTGACAGGCATGCAGCAGTTAGGAAGCTTCCTTTTTACTTCCTCATAACTAAGAAGCATTCTAACAAGCTGTTTCCAAGTCCTTGTTCCTTTAGGCGTCTTTCAGAAAATGCTGCTCTGAAGCTGTCATGGCCTCCTAACTATTCCTGCTCTCTACTGGAGCGAGATGACAAAGGGCTTTAAATTCTACAACAATAGAATAAAATTAAAATTTCACGGTGATTGGATAATCCCAGCCACCTGAAACCTTTGCAGAGCAGAGACATATTATGAATACATTGGTATTCATGACATAATCACTTTCACACAAGTCGAAACAAAGGTTAATTTGATTTTGAATGTCTTTAGCCATACAGAAAATTAAGGTTTCAGTCAAACACACCATTTAGTTACACAGTGAAGTTCTTGAAATTACCCCCAAAATATTTTTTTATGTTGCACAAAAGAATCATTAATCCTAAAACAAATGTATTTATAAGGATATGTGTATGATCTAATCAAGTAATTTTTCCTGGAATTTTCCCATTTGGGATTGTAAAGTAGGAAGCTTGTGTCTTCTTGTGATAGTGCTGAAAACAGTATATTCTCAAATGTTGTTTTCCTCGAGCATAATGCTGTGTCTAAAGAAGTTACTAGAAGCCCTAATGGAATGAACACAGACCTTAAAGAAAAATAATTGCTATCTTTTCTACACACACACACAGTTACAACCTTAAATATTTAATTCTAGATCAGAAAAGAAAATTAAACTAGTACCAACCCTTCTCTATTAAGGACAACATGAAGTGTAAAGGGACATAGGGCTTGTGTAAAATCACATGGTTGATAAACAAAACATCACATCACAGCCTTTGGCTGGTAATGCAAAGACCCCAAGTCACACAATTGCTTTTCTCTTTCATTAATGGCTACAGAATAAAAAAGACTGCTATAGGCTACACCTTCAGTGTTTGTGGTTTTATTTTGTCAGGGACAAGAAACATGTCAGAGAACTTTCTGTAATGGGCAGCTTTGAAAAGAACTCTCAGGGGATACTTGGACTAGAAGTACACTTTGTAGACCACACAGAGATGCAGACAGGACCTCAAACTATGGATGTTTAGCTGTGAAAAACCCATCCAATGAAACTGGCTGTCTCCCTCTGGGTATTCGTGTGGAAGAGACCGCAGACCACAGGTTCAGTGCTGAGCATGGCAGTGGGCTCCTACATGGCATCAGAAGCCTGAGTCGCGGCAGCACATTTATCCTGCAATTATTTTCCTTTCCAGTTTTAAGGTGTTCTCTCTAGAAGCACATAACTCTTTACCACAGTAACCTAAAAACACACATTAGCTGCAATAGCCATTCAATGCAAGCCAGTTACTGCAGTAACCTGAGAAACACACATTAACTATAATACCCATTCAATACATTTACCTTGCTCATAATTATAGTCACCTATTTGTAACTATATTAAGTGATAGGTAAATAGCATTTGCGTGAGAAAAATGAATAAATTCATGTATTTTTCACAAGTAAAAATAAAGGCCAATGGCTTCATTAAAAGGTTGCCACTAAAACATAAGAGTACAGGGATGTGTTTGAACCTCACAGTCTCTAATAAATAGTATTCATTTCAAGGAAGAATCAACCTTGTCTAATGGAAAAGGACGACAGCTTCATCAACTACGTAACAGTTCACAGCTCTGAGACAGACATGACTTGTGTTCCACTGCAGGGTGCAACTGATGCTAGTGCATGTGGGTATGTGATTAGCCTGCAGGGCCCACTCTGTTAGAGCTGATGCTTTTGTTGGAGGAGACTGGAAAGGAACAACAAAAATACTATCTTCAGCTCTATGAGATGAAATGAGACAGGACCATTCTAGAAAAGTCTTTTTGGATCATTTGAAAGCTCTTTCACACAACCCATGGAAAGTGTCATCTTAAATTTATTTCCTTGTAAGATATGTCTTATGAAAATTAAGATCCATGTTATAACACTAGTTCTATGAAGCAACATAGCTTATTAGTCTTTAGAGTTTGATACGTGTTGTGAATTCTGGCTCCTCCCACCGATCTTGCATAATCTTGGTCCTGTCAATCAGCAGTTTTTCCCTGTGTGAAGTAGGGCTCCTAACAGCACCTACCTCATAGAACTGCAGAGAAACGAAGCAGAGAAATGAAGTCTGTGGAGCAGGAATGACTCCGCCTGTACTTGAGGTTTCTGCTGCCGTTGTCCTTCATACTCAGCACGACTGCTGGACTACGTGAGTACTAGCCAGCAAAGGGACACATTCTAAAATTGATAGTCATTCAAAGAATTTTTAATTTGAGTAAAGCAGGGTTATCTACCACGCTCTGAATCACATAGAAGATGGTACTCTGCCTTATGAACCAAGTGGGGATGAGGTGTGAACTTGTCCAGCTATGTAGAGGCTCTTGCCATACCAAGAGACTCTACAGAGGCCGGACACTTTCTGAACTGTCTACTTTCCGGATGAGTAGCAGAGCTAAGATTTCCTTTAGGGCAGGTGGGATGGCCTGGAGGGCAAAAGCATTTTCTGTGCAAACCTGACCCCCTGAGTTGGACCCTCAGAATCCATCGTGGAAAAGGAAAATGGACTCATACAATCTGCCATCCGACTTCTCCACACATGCTGCAGCCCAGCCTACCCTCACACTCCCAACCCTACAATCATAAAACAAATAGCTTTCACTCTTACTTAGAAAAGTCCACAGACATTGGCAAATTACTGGCAAATCTCTAGACCACCAAGGAGCGACTGGGCGGCACTCGCACAGCCTCCAAAGGCTTCTCTGGTGAACAACATGGAAACAGTGCCTGGGGGCTGCCAGGGCCTTCTACTCTCAATCCTCCTAATAAGACAGTGATGCTTCTGGAAACCTGCTATGAGACTCTGGCTTGTGATTAGCAGAATCACAGCCTATTTTTCTCACATGATTAGACAAAGACCCAATTATTCCCTTCCTGAACTGGCTGATATCTAAAGCATGATAAATACACCATAAAAGAAAACCACAGTTGGAAAAACACATTTGCTTATTTGGACATTTAATAAACTTTACATTGGTGATATTCGTTTGTTTAAAACATACTTAAGACAAGTGTGTCTTAAACCAACATTTCTTTAAAATAAATATCACGAGATCGAGGAGGCGAACTGAGAAAAAAACCATGGGGTATAGGATTTCAAAAGAAGTGATGACGTTAGTAAGAGGCAGCACTTCCTACAGAAATGACTCAGACTTAACCCCGTTATCCATGAACCAAAGGACGCAGGCCCATGGTGCTAAAAAAGTGGTGTAACAGGACAGAAGTGAGCAGTGCATCTGCTGGGTTGCTCATTCTCGATGCTTCAGCGACATAAGAGCCAATGCTTGTGAAGTAATAGCAGCAAAGGAAAACCTAAGAGGGTCACTAACAAGGAATCAGTACACAGATTTAAATAAAAAATAATCCTGGAATGGACAAACAATTCCTTCTCCTTTCCCCTAGACTACAAAATCAAACGGCTCTTTGAACAACACTAGGTCAGAGGTCATTCCATGAAAACTGCACATGTTCTTAAATTTGTTCATATTAACACTTCCATCAAGATGGAAATAGAGGCTAGTGCTAGTACCATAGAACTGCAGAAATTATAAGCTTGTCATAGACAATGTTTACATCTTGAGCCTGTAGCAAAAAGACATTTTGTCTTTCCTTTGGATGGAAGACAGTCTTTGTAATTCTTATGGAACAAAGAAGTCGGTTTTCTCAAACCGGTTACATAGCCACATGGGGTGCAGAAGACTGGTCACGGGAAGGCCGCCCTGATGTGCAGGGCTTACCATTCCTGCCTCATCTCTTTAGTGACTCTCCTACCACAAATGTAACTGATTCAAATGTAACTGATTCAATTCATTTGGGGCTTTTGGGGGGACACATACTCCATGACTGAAATTATCCTAAGTTACAATAAGAAAACATAAAAGTCAAACAGTGATGCTACCACAACGTCTAGTAAGCAGCAAAGACACTAAATGTGCAAATAGGGGAAATGTGAATAAGGGGGAAAAATCACTCAAAATGAATGACCCAGATGGTGTAATTAGCAAATGTGGGATTTAAAGCGTCTACAGGTGATATATACAAAGATTTAAAAGAAAATGATGATACAAAGACATAGATGGGGGAGTTCAGCAAAGAAGTGAAAATGAAACAAAAAAAGCATTTTATAAAATTCTTGGAATGAAAAATACTTGGAACAAAATACACCTTTGACAACTTTAATGGAAGAATGAAGAGGACAGAGAGTTAACAAACGTGAATAAAATACAGGTGGAAATCAACCTCAAAAAGTCAAAAAGCCATGGGAATAATATCAAGCAATTTCTTTTAAGTTCTAGAAGAAAACAAAATGAGAATGGACCAGGTAAAATTATAAGGAAACATACGTTAAAATCTGTCATAATATAAAGAATCTTAGCAAACATCTAAAATATACAGGTGAAGAAAATATATAACTAAGAGCATCCTTGACCAGTCAATTACACTGTGTCATACACTGGAAAACACCCTTGACCTGTCAATCACATTGTGTCATACACTGGGAATCACCCTTGTCCTGTCGATCACACTGTGTCTTACACTGGAAATCACCCTTGACCTGTCAATCACACTGTGTCTTATCTTGGAAATCACCCTTGACCTGTCAATCACACTGTGTCATATCTTGGAAATCACCCTTGACCTGTCAATCACACTGTGTCATACCCTGGAAATCACACTTGACCTGTCAATCACACTGTGTCATACACTGGAAATTAAAAGCAGTAGTAAAAGATGACATAGTGCATACAAAGGAACAAGATACAGATGCTAACCAGTGTCCTGTCAGCATCAGTGTCACCCACCAGAGAACAGAATTCTCTTTTAAAGAGCTCCAGGAAAGCTGGAGCTGTCAATGTGGCTCACACCCACTAAGATAACCCTTCAAAATGCAAGTAAAAGAAGGTACCATGAGATTAACAAAAATTAAGTCATCACTGGCAGACAGATCTACATTGAAAAAAAAACATAAAGAGGTTTTCAAGTAAAAGAAGTGGAAACAAAATGTAGAAGAAGAAATAAAAAATGGAAGGGACAGCAATTAAGTGTGTTAAAATGAACTACAAAAAATTAATGAAATGATTTCCAACAATATTCTAATATACTCATAGACCTATATGACACCTATATGACACCTATATGACACCTAGCCCAGGTGTCATCAGAGATGCTTCACCCAGCAGCTGATAGAACAGATGCAGACCCACAACCAAACGTAGATGGAGCTCAGAGAATCCTGAGGAAGAGGAGGAGGAAGGATTGTAGGACCTAGTGGGGTCAAGGACACCACAAGAAAACCTACAGAACCAACCAACTGTCCTGGGCTCAAAGGAGCTCACAGAGACTAAACCACCAACCAGGGAGCCTGCATGGGACTGGCATAGGCCCTCTGTATATGTTACAGTTGCGTAGCTTGGTCTCCTTGTGAGACTCGTATCAGTGGGAGCAGGGGCTGTCTCTGACTCTGTTAACTGCTTTTTGGAACCCATTCCTTCTACCAGTTTGCCCCATCCAGATTTAATAGAAGAGGAGGTGTGTAGTCTCACTGCAGCTTGATATACCATGGCTAGCTGATACTCATGGGCTATCAGAAGAGAAGGAGTGAATGGGGGTGGGAGTGCAAGGGGAAGGGAGGGAGGAGTTTATATCCTAAACTTTGGTTAGGATATAAAAGCATAAACATAAACAAACCAAAATGGATGGTTATCTTCACTTCTTATGTTACCCTAACCCTAACTTAAGAACTTATGTTAAGTTCTTAAGCAGACAGCAGTTTGAAAAATCAACAAACAAAACCCCTTATTGTTGTATGTGGTGGCAAGCACCTAAAACCCTGGCACTCAGGAGGTGGAAGTCGTGAGTTGAGAGTCAATCTAAGATACACGGTCCACTCTGGACTTGACCAATCTATAAAGCAAAGTACAACAAACACAAAACACATTTCTTATGGATTCGCAATACATGGAAATAAAGTAGACTGATGGTTCCACAGCAAAGAGTGGTGGGGAAGAGCAAGTTGTTAGAGAGGCTGTCATCTCAGGGGCAGTGGGGCTTTGCATTCCAAATCAACTGTAGACACACGCTCCACATAAGGAGTGCACTGTAATCCCCAAGGCAACAACTGAAAGTTTTATTAAGGATGATTAAAAACCAAAACATAAATTAAATCGTACACTAACATATATTCAATAAAGACAAGAAAAAGTGGGGGAGAAAAAAAAACCAGCAGAAGCAAGTAAAATTACACCAAAATATTTTTATCAGATACCATTGAACTAAATTACCTGACTATAATCCAAAGTATCACAGATGGAAAAGAAAGCAAGACTCTACTGGTGTGGGAAATTTGCCTGTATTCTGTCAATCATGTTTTAAATAAATGTTGATTGGCCAGGCAGGGAGTATAGGTAGGTCAATCAGACAGGAAGTAGAGGCGGGGTGATGATAACAGGAGTATTCTGGGAAGAAGGAAGCTCCTTTGCCAGTTCTGCCCAGACCACCAAGAAGCAAGATGTAACCTGTCTGGCTTAGAAAGGTACTGAGCCATGTGGCTAACATATGTAAGAATAATGGGTTAATATAAGCTACAAGAGCTAATAAAAAGACTGGGCTAATGGGCCAATCAGTTTTATAACTTACGGATATCTCTGTGTGATTTTCTTAGGGGCTTGTTGGCTGTGGGGTACGGGGCAGGACAGAAACCCCAACAAGCCAGCCCTCATGTTACACTCTACCCCATGATACAGGGATCCTTGTGGAATGTAACACATGGGTTATAGTACAGGAAGGATTGGATATGTACTATGACCCAGAACACTGAAAGAAGTAAGGATATTTAATAATAGCAAAAGACTCAACACCCAAGATGACATGACAGTTCTTAAATGTGTAATAAGAGAGTGTCCAGATTAACGAACAGGAGTCCACCAGCACTGAAGGAGAAACATGCCAATCTACAGTCATGCCTGAACATGTCACACCTGAGCATGCAACAGCACAAGTCAAAGGATGCTAACATTAGAAAACAGTTCAAACTGAAAACTAATGAAAATAAATACATGAAAATGGAAACAGGGAATGCAGTGTGGTTCCATTCAAGAGAAAATTTATTTCTCTCATCATCATCATCATAAATATTATTAGGCAATATTTCTATTAGGAAAGAAGAAATTAAAGTCACACTGGATAAATCATAGACTTGTGTTTAAAGAAGAAAGCTAGACCTCAAAGTGTATCATTTTTCACCGTTTTTTGTTGTTGTTGTTGTTTTGGTTCAAGATAGTGTTTTTCTCTGTATCTTTCTTTGGAGCCTGTCCTGGAACTAGCTCTTGTAGATCAGGCTGGCCTCTAACTCACAGAGATCCGCCTGCCTCTGCCTCCTGAGTGCTGGGATTAAAGGTGTGTGCCACCACTGCCAGGTTTATTTTTCACCTTTTATAAAGCTTAAGGAAACCCCAAATTAATCTATGATGTCATAACTTGGAACAATGGTTTCCCATGGAGGGAGAAGGGAAAGAAGGCAGAAGAAACTGCTGATTAAGTCTACCTTACCAGGTTTTAGGACCTTTTCCTTGCTCAACATCCAGATTTCACATGACCCAAAGCAGCATTCTGGGCTGTGGAGCAGGTTCTGAGGATTCGGCACTTGTCTCATTTTGGGGAAGATATGAGCCTGACTACAAGAAGCCCATGGAAAGCTGGGCACAGAGTGCTTGTCTGTAACCCCAATCCACCCACTTCCAGATGGAAAGTGCAGACAAAGAGATCCCACAACCTCACCAGTCAGCTAGCCTGCAGTACGAAGCAGAGAAAAGCAACAGATAGACGCTCTCTCAAACAAGGTAGCTCTGAACCAACACCCAAGGGTATCTCCTGACCTCACGCACACTGTGGCTCACACACCTGCCTTCACACATGTTAAAACACATACACACACAAGCACATACAACATATGTAAGGCCCATGGGTCTACCCCTGCTCCCGGGTTTCATCTTGAGGACAGTTTCTGGTCAGCCAGCTAAAACATCTTGTTTGTTCCTGTGCTCCCTCTGCCCCGCCTGGTGATTAGCTATAGGGCATTGTTGATTCTACTTGGGCATGGTAATTTCCAACCTGCCTGGGGGGTATTCCATTGTGCAGCAGCTAGGTATTAAAAGTTTCTCCCAAGTTTGAACAAACGGCATTCGGCATTCGCTGATCTCCTCTTGAATGACCCAGGTCTCTTCTGTGTTCTTTTAATCTCCAGGCCCTTGCCTGGCTCACTTACGGTACAGTAGTGTGCGTGAACTGTACCGAGAGACTAACGAAGGAGTTACAAATATTTTTTTAAATAGTATTTGTCCAGTTGTAGTCTGATAGTTTACGTAATCTGCTGTCGGTCAAGGCTGAAATACTGGCTCTGTCGCCTGCTATGCTAGGATCCTTCCATCTGAACTTAGCACAAAGTCTGGACTATAAGAGGTGCTCAGTGAACCATGGTGAGTGAGGATAAAGGAACGAATAAATCCAGAGAACAACCAAACCTCTAAGTAAGCTCTCATTGTGTGTAAGCCGGACAGCTCCTGCCCACACTACACTGGCCACTAGTCAAAATGACTCTTGAAAGTCTTGACTAATACAGACTTTCCTGGAGTGTGAACATCACCTCTTAGTTTGTAAAACTCCCTTAACCTAAACCAGGGTCTTTCCTGTAAAGATTAAAGCAGTCGGCATTTACTGTGCTCCCTAAATAGACCAGAATCTCCCATTTTCAGGGACAAACTGGTCTGCTTAGGTTGTATCTGTCCTTAAAGCCTCACTTTAACTGTGCGGCTTTAGCTTGAGTAAGTCAATTTTGGTTTGGCCTGCTCAATTTTGAGTCTGTGGTAGGGGCTTAGTCCAAATCACTGGTTTCCTGTAAGTGTTGCTAAAAAGAACTCGGAGGTGGAAAAGATTACTTTCTAGAATGGAGATAAAGTAAATCTGGTTTTGCATCTAGAGAGTCACGGGTTTCATTCATTGTGTTTAGACAGATGCTTCTAGCTGTGTGTCCAGCCCAGAATCTCTGCTTCCTACAAATGCACCACCTCAGGTGATTTGTCCCGAGGTCTTTGCACATCACGGGAGGCTGCCTTGTCAGACACCGTCACAACACCTTATAGTTCCCTCCTGTCATGTACCATGATTAAAATCTAATGATTGTTTATGCTGCCATGTCTTGGCAGTTGTCTTTCTCACAGGTGGTGCGTTCCATAGGAACAAAGACAGCAACCGTCAGCCTAGTTTATGGCCACGCCCCACAGCACGATGCAACCCCTGGCCACATGGTGGAGGCTGGCACCTGTGAGAGGGAGGAGCACTTAGACACAGCAATGGGACATTAACTACATCCTTTACAAAGGAGCAAGCCATCTAATGCATCCCAGTCCGGCCGGGATTAGGGCCACCAAACCTCCAGGCTGCTAGCCCAGGCTATCTCCATGGGAACAAGCAGAAGTGCCAACCACTGTGGCTTCTCTCACTCACAGATGGCCAGCAGTTGGTGGCAGGAGCCAATACCATGACTGCGAAAGAACTGATTAACACAAAGTTCAGTGTCACGGGATTGGCCTCGTCCCAGGTGAGAAGGCACAAAATCAAGAGTGTGCCATTGCATAAGGGGCATGGGAAACCACTGAGAAATGGCTATGTTGAATAAAGTGCTCATACTTAGAGATTCCTTGGAAATTATGTACATAACACTCCTATGATGAATGACACCGGTGAGTCCTGGCCATGGAATGCCAAATGCACAGTCCCAGAAGGCTGACACCTACCCATGATCCTCTGCCAAGCCGATCGAAATAAAAAAACAAAAGCCCGACAATAGGTTCGATAAGGAAATAACAGATTTATTTTAATGCAGAGTGTGAAATTTTTTTCTCTACGTTCTACAGTTTTTACCTCTCTTTTTCCTGTTTTCTTCATAGAAAGCAACTGGTTACCTCTATGAGAAAGGCCCTTCCTTTCTGCCCTTGGATCGTCCTTGCTCTTCCAGTTGTGTACCTCCTCCCACTACCATGAGCGCCGCAGCGTACACAGTCGGAAAGGGGGAAGAATGAGCTCATGTTGGCAAGAGGGTAGCTACTTCCTCCATTCGAGTTGTACTGCTGCTAACCCCTTCCTTAGCTCTCCTTCGCGACTCACAGTTTTTCTCAGGGCAGGAGCCTCAAGGTCCAGCAGGAATTTGCTATCTTGGTAGGGATGTGGGAAAGTCCTGCTACTCAGACTTTCCTCAGTGGGTGGTGGTAGCGTGTCTCAAACAACTGCTGGGCTCCCATGCTGCCTCTCCCCATGGTTACACACAGCTCCCATGGGAACAGCAGTAGTGAGCAGGTTGAGGAAGCAGATCTAAGTGCTACCAACAATCATCTGACCTCAGTGATTCCTACACATCACAGACTATTGGCCCCCATTTTGAAATCAGGCCAGTGTGTTCACAAGACGGGTACTTGCAGTAGAGTGAGCAGGAGCAGGGCACATTGCAGACATGCTACAGCATCCCGGCTTTGTCTCTGTCCATCCTCACGCCTGTAAGCCCTCTGGATGTCACAGGGCATTTTCTCCTTATTACTTACAAAACAACAAAGAAAACTTATTATAGGAAACTTTGTAATAGAAAAAGCTGCTGCAAGATTCACAATTCAAAATCACATTTCTCTCCTCCATGCACCATTTCTGTGCAATTGGCACTTATTTGAGACAGCTTTCAGAGAAAATATGTTTGTGGTTCAAAGATAAGCAGGTTTTGAGTAAACCATCAAAAAGCTTTTTTTTCCCCTTCTCCTTCACCACCAAGGGAAAAACTTCTAGAAGAATTGAGCGGAGAGCAGAGGGCAGAGAGACAGAGAGAGAGGTAATAAGAAAGAGAGGAAGGGAGGAAACATTCTGTCTGAGTTTATTAGGTATGTGGATCAATTTTTCTGAGAAATTATCAGTGTTTCAGTAGGCTGAGTGGCTGAGGCTAGGGCCTTCTACCCTTCCTCTACACATAAGGAAGTTTTGACATCAAAATTGTGAGAATGATCATAGTAAAACATGTGTGATAATTGGCATTCAACTTGGTTTGTGAAAAATCTCTGTTTTCACCATAATTACCAATCTTTTGACAAAAATCCTATATTAATCACAACACAAAATTTTGTAAACCCACCACCACCACCTATCAAGGCAGAAGAGCTGCCCCTCCTGCCTGTTACCAGCCGCAATACTTGGGAAAACAGGCCTTGCCTCTCACCTGGGCAGCACGACAGAGCTAATCCTGTTGGCAGAGGTATGGGTGAGTTAGCCCCAAAGTTGTGAGCATGGGAGAGCTGTCCCCATTACTCACCTCTCATGTGGCAACATGGGTAGGAAAGAGATGCCCCCTCCCCTGCCCGTCAACATTGGAGGCAGGTGGGAGAGCTGGCCCTGTGATTCTAAGAGCAGGAAAGCTGGCCCTGCCCCACATCTGCTGTGGCACTCGGCAGAATGGCCCCTATGCCATGCCTGGGCAACACTGGAGAGCTGGCCCTGATGGTACAGATGTGGGAGATCCAACCCTGAGGTCATGAAAGCAGGTCAGCTGGCCCCTCCCCTTGCTCATTGCTGCAAAGATTGAACTCACCAAGGCAACGCTAGAGATGAAGACAAGGGAGAGCTGGCAGGCCTACCAACCCTGAAACTACCCATACCCAAAACCAGGCTGTAGGTTGGCCCACCCCAACATCCACCCCATCTGTAGGTCTGCTGGACCATGTCAAGGGATGGATCCTGCAGACCCAGAGCTGCAGGATCTCCACGGCACAGAACAACAGCAAATAACCAAGAGAAGTCCCAGCATCAGTAGTAGAGTAGAAACCAGTGGCCTGGAACCAGACCAATGACTCTTCGCAATGAACACTTGCAAGTAAAGACACATGGACAAAAGGGTTTACTGCATGGCTCACTATGCCACACTACAGCTTCCATGAAGAGATTTCACAGACACACCCCTCTTTTCCTTTCTGTTTTCTTCTTTCTCTTAAATTTTATCCCAGGGGAGGGGGCGGGGTCTGCAAGGACAGAGGGCAGATATGCAGGGATAGGAAATGAATGGGATCAAGACGCATGATGTGAAAGACACCTAGAATAAATAAAAAGAAAGTTAAAAGAAAACAAAACTGAAATAAAAATTGTAAAAAGAAGATGTCATGGCTGAAGAGCCTCTGCACATCAGTTATTACCAATTGTTACTCATGGAGACTTGGAGGAATAAAAACTAGACAAAGAAGAGAGAAATCTAGAACCCACAGGCATCCATACACAGGAACAAGCCAAAGGGCAAAATTTGTGGCCATAGAAAGGTTACCCATTCCACAAAGGCCAGGCAGATATACATCCTCAAGAGAGCTGTGTACGTTAGGTGGTTCACACATACAATAGAGTCTGTATTTTTGTTTCAAACCTCAACATAGTTTTTAAATGCTAACAATAGAGCTTCTCAGCTGGGCCCCTTACAGAGGGCCCACAGAACCCTCATAATAAAGATATTCGGGCAGGGCTAGCTCCTAATGAGTCTACCAGCAAATAATATTCTTTTCACTTTTACAGTTTGGAATGAGCACAGTCACAAAGCTGCTATCTACAATGAGTCCGGGGCATAAATATCACCTCTTTTCCTACAGGGGAATAAGGAAGCTAAGAACTCTGAAATGTGAAACTTTGCGGTTTAGGAAATGTCACAAAACCAGTTATTATTTCTTCCTAAATGAAAATGGACTTCTCTCTGGCACTAGAGGTACAAGGTCCTTCCTGGTGGTACAACACGGTGAGCAGATGGTAGCAGAGGTTTGAGTGTTTTATTTTTGATTTTTTGTAAAAACAAAAATAAATAAAAATAAAAAAATGTTTTTTTTGTTTTTGTTTGTTATAAAAACAATCCTCTGGCAGGGTCACAGAAAGGTCAGCAGTGCCCAGATTAACAATTGCTCAGCTCTAATGGACCATCAGAGCAATAAACTCTAAGCCGGTGCTCAAGCCTGCTACCTCGCAATAGCCACCGGCTGACACCCAGCTGTTAACAGACTCTCACTCAATAGCATCAGATTTTCAGCAGCTTTGAAGCTTTCTTCTGAGCAGACAGATGCTCCGGAGCATCCCAGCTATCAAAGGCTTCTGTTTTACAGGCTTCAATCAAAGAGCACCTGGTTTGCTCTGCCCCTGAGATTTCAACAAGGTCTGAGGTCTGGATAGCAAATGGCATTCCATAATACCAGAAGATTATTGCAACATCTTCTCATGTTCAGGTGACAGTGGTGCCCTCTCCTAGTTTCTCCCCTCACACAAAGAAAAGGTGAAGGAAGAGGCCACGCAGGACATCTCACAGAACAGAAAGGAGGGGCTGGTTTTCGTGGTGTCTTTTGGTTGTTTGTTGAGAGATCCCCATGCTTCATTTGTGTTCAGGGGGTACGACACTTGACCAGAAGAGTCAGCTGTCCCTCTGCAGAATGTCATTTTACAGCTGCCATAGGAACCCAGAAAAGTCTGGGAAGGTAACAATAGCTTCAAACACTACAAAAGAGCACCCCTCACTCAGCATCTCCCTGAACACCCTAAGCGCTGCTGCTGAAGAATCTACAAACCCTGCAAGCAATCCTGCTGACCTCTCCACAGCACCCGCCCACCTCAGCTTCATTGAGAACAGACTTCAGAATAAAACTCTGAATGTAAACATCAGAGACGAGCATGCCAGATTTTCCCAAACAGCTCTGATTTCCAACTGCAAACACACCCCTACTCGTGAGTCCAAATCTCACTCCAGGAAAAAGCAGAGCTATGGCAAAGGGGTCACACAAAGCCCAGACCAGTCAACAGTAACATATTATTACTAGCCAATACACAGCCTGCATTCAAATCTCTCTAGCGCAGCACTCAGTTCTGAATCACACATCCAATCTATTGTCCCGGATCCTCAATCTCTACTAACTTGGAAAAAAAAAACCCTCAAAGTTTTCTTTTTTGAACTTGTCACTTTTTAAAGAGAAGTCCAGAGAGTAAATCTGCACCGTGCCCCACAGTCTATAGTTACCTGGTGCTAAGGCTTTTGTTCTGGATAACATCTGGAAAACATGTGACCCGAATCACTAGAGAGTCATCACATGCCTGATAATGGACTCTTTCTGGGTCGCCACATCTGGAGCAGGCTTCTATATAGTACAGGTGCCGTATTCCCCAGCATCATTAAATACCACCACTGTTAATGCCTTGCTCTTCCTCAAGGCTTGCCCACCAGTTTAGCAGCCATTGAAGACCCCTGTCTTAAGCAATTGTTCTTTATCTCCATTATTTCCTCTCTATGTGGCGATGTTTTGTTTGTGCTGAAACAATAAAGCTTGCCCGAAGACCAGAGTGTGGAGCTAGCCACTAGTTAGCATAGAGGCCAGGCAGTGGGGGCACACACCTTTAATTCCAGTATTTGGGAGTCACATACCTTTAATCCCAGCACCAGAGAGGTGGAGTCAGGAAGGGATATGGCTGGGTAGAGGGAGAACAATAGGCAGGAGGAGAAAGGAACTCTAAACATCCAGTCTGAGGACTTGTAGAGAGACAGGATACCCCATTCAGTCGGAAGACTTTCAGAGCTAAGGGCTGGCTGCTCTGATCTTTCTGCTTTCACCCCCTAATACTGACTCTGGGTTTTTGTTTTTAAGACCAATTAGAATTTGTGCTACATCCTTATGTATTAGTTAACTTTTACTGTGAGAGACTTTACTCCATTCTTAAAGATGTATCTAATTACACACCTGTGCATTTATTTGAGCATACCACTGGGTTATTTTACTTTCTTTTGGAAAGAAATGTATTAGATTTCGTTCTTTATTTTGAGGGTAGGGTTGGAGTCACATAAATGCCATAGGGTGTACGTGGAGCTCAGAGGACAACCTGAAGGAACTGATTCCCTCTTTCTGTCACCTGGGATCTGGAGATAAAGCTCAAGCGATCAGACTTGGTGGCATCACCTTTACCCACGGAACCATCACAGCAGCCCCAGATGCTTCCCTAAATCGCTATACACAGATTTAAGTTGACCCAAGGTTCTGTTATTTCCAACTGAAACTCTCTGAAAAGGCACCAGGACTCCAACAGGAAGGCAGCAGCCCTCCACGGGCCATGCAGTCCACAGGCTCTTGCTGGCATCTTCACACTCAGGAATGTGCCTCCTGGTGCTGTCATTAATCCCTCCAGCCTACTTTAGGACCTCTATTCCTCTGAAGTCAGGGTTGCTGCAGACAGGAGTAACCGGTGGGTGGCCCTAGATCTTCATAAATCTACCATGTAAGGTGCTCATTGCTATACGCAAAGTCCTTTTGCTAGACTCTGCCCTTTCTCTTGCAATTTTGTACAGAAAAAGGTGCCAACTTCCCATTCTTTCCCCAGTGTTGGCAACTGTTCCTGCTGCTTCTCCACACCACCCCCTGGAGTTCCCTACACTTGTCTACATTTCTGCCTGCTTTTTTAGGTTCTGTGTGTAGCTAACAGTGACGACCGGCTCACGCCCTAGATATTTTCTGCTAGCCCCTCTGGACCCATCTTCAACCTTCTCCTACCAGGTTAATGACTCGGGAATCTGAACACTAACCTACAGTCTTCAACATGGGACAAGAAGAAAGCGCAGTAAACCCGTAGGGGTTTGTTTGCCCCCGGAGTTCACCTTTGTCTGCTCGCTGTGACTAACTGTACTGTTCGAGCAGATGCCATCTCCCTGTAGGCATTCCCTCTGGGGTCTGGAACTCTCTTCTTCCTGCAGCTTCCACAGGCCTGAAGTTCATGGCACAAGTGCATCTTAACCCTTGATGGTCACTTGCAAATAATCCCTTTGTTACCCATGCACGGATTTCCCCCATTTTAGCGCAGCCTGGAGAAAGAGACACAAACCAACGCTACTTTAGAGATACCATTTTTAGGACTTTAAGATTTGTGTTTCTCTTTATATTTTCCATATAAATGAAAATACTGCAAAATAAACACTAAATTCCTGATTGGGGACACACACCACTCAGAGAGATTTGTTTTTTAGCAAAGAGCAGATGTAAAAAGTAAGACTTCTCCTTCTGTTTTTTTTTTTTTTTTGTAGTGAAGTAAAGGTACAAAACCAGTTCAGGTAAGTACCTTCAAGAGACACAAAAGATGGATTTTTCTTTCTGCTCACTTTTTGTCTTTGCTAATATATTTATTTTATGAAGACCTAAATCCTTTCCAATCAGTCTGCCACGAGTGCAAGTTCTACTACAATAAATATGAATGACTTAATGTCATAGCATAAGATTCTTATCTTTAACAACCGATTCAAGGACAAATCCATCATGACATGGCTTCCAGTCACTCATAACCCAAACTCCAGCTGGGAAATATGGCTTTGGATATCCACCATTCTATCACTTTACCATTGTGAACCCTAACAATTACCATTAATTTACTAATATAACTCATCCCCCACATCAGGAAAATTTTACCGAAATCTGGTATACATGTGTGTGACATCATCTGCTATAATTGCCACCGGGAGAACAAAATCGATGATTGCTACCCTTGCCCAACAAGAAGGAAGCAATCTGTGCCGACCTGGTACCATCCTCCCAAAGCATTCCTCTCTAGTCACTGAAACACACCAACAATTTAACTCAAAGTAAAAGTCAGTTACCTGCAAGTCAGCATCAAATTCATGTTTCAGGTGTGCCTCTTCTGCAGCCTCCACAAGCCGCTGGAAAACATAAAGCAATAATCAGAATCAGGAGAATGGCCTAGACTCCACACACAGTATGGGAAGACTAGGGCAATTTCCCATCTGAAAAGGATGGCTCACCTCATTGGTAGACATTACTGCCTCCAGGAAATAGAAGGACATTCCATCACAGTCAAAGTTTAGTTTCTGCCTCCATTATCTAATTATGTCTCCTAAAATAAACACACATGCATACAGACCCTGGCACTTGATTCCCAATGAGGATCCAAAATTTATCTAGAAATTGTATAACTTAGGTAGCAAGGGTCCTTCATCAAGATTTATTGAGTTTTTATGGACCCAATTCTCATGGGTTTGGGAAAGAATTCTTATTTTAATTACCTTTAATCATTGAATTCCAATTCTTTCTGCTTCAGTTCTGATACATCATTACCAGGAGATAGTTATTTCCATTTTATAATATTCCAATGCTCTTTTGATAATAAGCAACTCAATAAGGCACTCACTGAGACTAAATTAATACTCAAACCCCAGAAAACCACAGCCATGTAGAGAGCCCACTTTGGTCTCACAAGGGAACTTGTTAGAATTGAAAAATTCAAGATCCTACCCAGGACCCACCCAAACAGATGCTCTGAGTGGGCAGTCATGTGTTGAACAGGAGCCCTCTCCAGGTGCCACTGCTGTTGCTGGAATCTGGGCACCACAGACTGAAAACAGCACCCATTTCACATTCTGCCTCACCCTGGGGGTCTCGAGAAACCCGAAAGATTTCTCAGGTCTCATTCATCTCTCTGGGTACATGTGTATTTTCACTGTAAGACATGAACATCTTTAGAGAAGAGAGACATAGGATGGAAGGAAGAATGAGCAGCGCCTGGGCACACTGCCCTGAGGTTTGGCTGGATGGTAATCTTCCCAGAAGTGTCCCAGTCGGAGTAGCTTGCCAGCTCCTGGGATCACAGTGTGCAATCTGTAAATGTATCTTCATGCACTGTGACAGATGAGCGGCAGGAATAAGAGAAGAGGGCTATGCCTAGGAGAGCTTATTCTTTTCATCTTTGTAACAGACTTGGAATTGCTAAGCATGTAGCAGGGAATCAGTTCCATGAAGAGATTCACATGTAGATATCATGCAGGACTTTACACTTACATTAACAAAACCACTCACGCATTTTGAGCACTTGTTTACTTAAACACCTTTAAGAGATGTTTAATGGCATCTAAGCGCACGGAGAGCCCAGGGGAGAAATCATTGGAACATCTAAATGATCAAAAAAAAAAAAACCTGACAAAATAAAACTTCACAATAACTGTAAGGTAATACTGAAACAAGCAATGAATTGGAACAGAATAAAACAATAAAGTAGTTTATGATGGACAAATAAGAAAACAAGATGGAAATGTATAAACTGAAAGACTACATGAAGAATATTTCACATATAGCATGAATGTACCAGTATGCATAAGTGGATCATGCATATGCATCCCATATAACATTAATTCCTATGTTACATAACATAGACTGTATATATTTCATGTCTAACATAATCTGTCCATGTATACATGCATGGCATGTATATGATACATATGTATCCATAGTTTTTAGTGTTCATGTAGAGCATAACATAAAATGTATTTCAGCGAGAAACACTGCCATTCAAGGCTCCGACACAGCAGGCAACACCCCAGAGAAACAACTGGACCCTGCTGTATTACTGCTGAAAAGAGCAAGAACATGCATTCAGTGCTGACAGCAGAGAGGTGTTGAGAATCTAATTCTTCTGATCAAAGCTTTCCCATTCATTTTCAAGTTAAATTGTCATGTGCCTCTACAAAACTTAATCCTCAGAGGTATTTTCCCATCATTGTCTCGGAAGGAGTTTAGGGAATACTACTCGAGAGAAGAGGGTCAAACAGTAGCTGCCTGTCACTCACCTCATGGCAAGTGACTTAGGACAAGGCAGAACTGAAGGATGCTCCTGCCCCACGCCAGATGCAGGACTATCCCGCCTGCCTGCTGGGGCTAACGAAAGCAGACTTACATTTTCTGGGGGAATATAGAGGAACCAGACCGCAAGAACAGACTCCAATGCTGCTCCCAAGAGTCATGAGAACCAGCATCCTGAAAACTTGGAGGAAGAAGAGAGGGCATGCGACCCTTCCAGTATAAAATGGCATTCACGGAGGGTATTGTGTGCCAATAGTTTATGGAAATTGAGCCCGAGGTAAAGAAGTTCTTATTGTTAATAAAATAAAAAGAAATTAATCTTTACCTAACACAGTTGAGACCATTTGACTTCAAGTTCTGGTATGTAGCCACGGAGGGCAACAGCCTATAGCATCTCTCTCCTGAGCAAATATCCTTATCACCCAAGTCAAATGAGATGAGTTTAAAAAGTAAGTTTGATTATCACTTACAGGGAAGAAAAAAAAAATCTATTAAATTTGCTAATATTCTTAAATAAGGAATGGCCACAGAGCCTGGGGAGAGCAGCTTCTCTATTATATCCATTAGAAAGGCAGTGTACTTTTAATAATAATAAGTTAATTTTCTCTTATGTGAATTTCCCCTTTGAATTGGCAGATAGGATTATAGAATTGAATGTGGTTTTTAATTAAAATTGAATGCTGGAAGTTTTAAAAAGGCTTTGAAGACTCCAGCCTGAGCTTTGAGGTAAAGAAAACAGAAGTGGCGGCCACAACTTTCCCTTTCCCTCCTCGAAGACAAAGCAGCTCTCTGCTCTCTAAAAAAACCGGCAACAATGTAGCCGGGTGTGCACCCTAGTTCCCAGACAAAGCACCTGCCGGCTGAAAGGCGGTAATTCCTGAGGCAAGCCACCTTGCACTCTTTTTATATTTCTACATAACTCTTTCATTTTAGTGGAACAAATACAAACAAGAGCCATCTTTATAAATAAGAAACACCAGAGGCCATGGGCCGTGGACAGTATTTATAGCTGCAATGAAGGCAAAGCTGCCAAGGGGACAATGGGGACATTAAAGCATTTTTAAAGCATTTCATTGGACATCACATCTCACTTCTTGTGACAAGGACCACGTGTGTGTGCATCTCTACAACACCACAGAAAGCACCAGCTCCCATTTCCTACCCAACCACTTACATCAAGGCCAGAGGTAACGACCTCACAGAGCCCAACCTTTCCACGACGGTCCAGAAGGCAGGGCAGACAAGTCACAGGGGAAATCGGATAAGAAGAAAATGGGTTTTTGCTGTTTGTTGTTCTATTTTTTTTCTTTTGTTCCTGGTTATTTTGACTTAAGAAGGGATGAAAAGAAAGTACAGGATGTCCCGGGAGAGATAGGAAAGGTGATGGAACCTTGCTGCTAACTCCAAAGGACTTTCCTACGGACTCCCGCTGATGGGACCAGCAGGAACAAATTGTGTACAAATGAAAAAAAAATAAACGTTCCTGAAAATCCCCAGAGTTGGGGAGAGACAATTACAGATGAAAACCCTTAAAGCAAAACAGTCATATAAAAACCATATGGAACGGCAAAGAACTATTTTTATTCCCCCTGTTAAAGCTAAAAGCCCTGTGCTGTAAAAGCTGCTATAATGTGATGCTTGATTTTAACAAAGATTTCAAAACAGTTCATATATTTAGTGGGTTTTGTTTAACATTTCACAATGATACATTTCATACTTATATGAAGGCTCTAATTCCATATAAAAAATGAATCCTTCCTCAAATAAGGTTGGAATTCAACTACAGTGACTCAGAAGAAAAACCTATAACAGTTAGCCTGGATTTGGGTTCAGAGATGACTGGTGCAGACACAGCCCGGGAGCTGTCATTAACACTGAGGCCAGGTGTCGATTCTGTCGGAGCAACACAAGCTCGATTTACAGGGGGAAAACATGGAGTCATCAAGGCAGCAATCCCAGGCACCGCTGTATCTAGAATGGCACGGTTCATTTTCTTCTTCCCCTAGATCCTGTGAATCTTGTGTTAGGTGCTAGGGTTTGAAGAATTACAGCCGTGGTTCTCACTGTGCACTCAGAACCAAGACTGCCAGCAATGTGGGAAAAGGGAGGGTTTTGAACGCGACGTGGGAATGGCTCCTAGTTTGAGGACTGTGGAGATCCAGGTTTCTCACAGTCATGTACTTCAAAGCCAATAGATCCCAGAAATAAAATGACATTTCTCTATCTTCCTTAAGGGTTGTAAGTACATCAGAAGTCATTTTTGGGAACCCAAACACAATGAGATTGATTTATCCTGAGATGTACGAAACACTTCTATCTTACATCAAGAGTCATAATCCATTTAAGAATCACAAGTTGAGGAGACAGCTCAGATGGGAAGATCACTTGCTCAGCAAGCCTGAGGCCCTGAGTTGAAATCCCCAGCACGCACATAAAAATCCAGGCATATCTGTGCATATATATAGCCCCAGCACTAGAAAGCAGAGACAGGCAGATTGTAGGAGCTCATTGTCTGACCAGCGAAGCCTAAACAGTGGGCTTCTAGTTCAGGGAGAGACCTTACTCAAGGAAATCAGGCAGAGCCTGCTACAGAAAGACACGCGATGGCCCTGCTCTGGCTTCTGAATAAGCATGAACTGGTGTCCATACCTGAACACTCATGTGCGTGTACCAAACACAAACAACATATATGACACACAACATACCACACAAACACACACAGAGAGAGAGAGAGAGAGAGAGAGAGAGAGAGAGAGAGAGAGAGACCATTACATTGAAAAATGCTAATTTTTCAATGAAAATTTACATTTTCATTCCTGCTGATGCTGAAATCCTTGCCCACAGGTCTTGAAAGGCACTTCTTAGCACTCTAGGTTCACAGAAGGGGCACAAGGGGAAATGGCTCTTTACAGATAAAGGGTGAAGAATGTTACCAGGAAGGCAAGGACATGTGCCAGAAACAGCAAGATCCAAGCTCTTAAGAACTGGAAGCATTCAGAAGAAAGATAGATACCAAGGCAATGTCTAAGATGACAGGACTTTGAGGGTAAGTCAGTATTTTGGAAACATATATTAGTCAAAATCCAAACAAAGACTGCGTATTTGGCTAAACAACAAAGGGATGAATCTAGAAAGATTGACAAAGGCAAGAAGCAGACGCCAGTCAGGGCTTCATGCTTCCCACCACTATGCTGTGGCTACAGTTAAAATCATATCTGGGGGCCTAATCATATTCTGTAATCTTTATTGATACAAATGTTTTTACTTTTCAATTCCAATAGAAGAGGCAAGGAGAAATCACTAACTGTCAGGAAGATTGCTCTTCGGAGAAAAACAGCTTGGAAGAAGGCTTCATTATCTCCTTTGTTCCTGTAGAAGGAATAAGCTTTGTTGCACACGAATGAACGTTTTGTATAAAATGACCTTCTGCCTGAAAGCCACAGAGCTCGCTTCTGCTCCACAAACGGCAAACATTTCAAAGTGGATTTAAAAGGCTCATCTATAAGGTTTCCAGAGGAAGCGGGTACCAGAACAATGGGCCAGACACACCTCTCCAGTGTGTCCCGTGCAGTGATCCTCCCTGCCATCATACCTCCCACTTCCTGCCTGCTTCCCACTGTGGAAGGCTGTGGAAGGGCTTTTTACAGGACACAATAAGCCCAGGGTTTCCATCAGGAGACAGGATCACAATCAATAGCAAATTATCTTTGTTTCCACAGGAGGTACCTGTTATCAACTTGAGGCTGATTAAATTAATAACCTGTTATCAACATGGTCAATTTCTAAACTAAGACCATTTCATTCAACATGCCAGGCTGCATTTGCTCAAGTGTGGCATTTGCTAAGCTCTGAAAGATGGGGACAGCCCAGCTGTGCTCAAAGAACCAAGGGGCCTGGGGAAGGTGGGAAGGAAAGACAGTATTAAGCACTAGCCCAAGACCCTTTTCCCAAAGGATTCAGTATTTAAAGAATGACTTTCTACTGGGCCCCTGGATGTGTCTTAGGCTTGCCCATCAACATTAAGGCTATTTAGATGGAAAACTAGACAAGTCCACTCTGGGCCCTTTGGCTGAGATGACTGGGGCATTTTCTTTGTGGATAACAAACTCTGTGTGTATGTATGTGAGCATGGTACATGTGTGTGGCATATGCGTACATGTATATGAAGAAATATGAGCCTGCATATGTATGTTCAGAGGCCAGAGGAGAATGCTGGGTGCTCTGCCTCATCACTTTCCAGCTCATTCCTTTTTTTAATTTATTAGATTTTTTTTAAAAAAAATACCAGTCCAAGTTCCCACTCCCTCCCCTCTTCCCATACCCTCTACATACCTTCCCACCCCACCCCCCTCTAATCCTCAGAGAGGGTAAGGCACATTGCCTTGTGGAAGGTGCAAGGCCCTCCCTACTATATCTAGGCTGAGCAAGGTATACATCCAAAAAGAATAGGATCCTAAAAAGCCAGTACATGCAGTAGGGATAATTCCTGGTGCCACTGTAGTGGCCCCTCAGTCTGTCCCAGCCATGCAACTGTCAACCACATTCAGAGGAACTAGTTTGGTCGTATGTTTGTTCCTTCTCAGTCCGGCTGGAGTTGGTGAGTTCCCATTAGCTCAGGCAACTGTTTTAGTAGATGAACCCATCATGATCTTAACATCTTTTCTCATATTCTCACTTCTCCCACTGTTCAACTGGACTTTGGGAGCTCAGTCCAGTGCTCCAGTGAGGGTATCTGCCTCTGCCTCTATCAGTTGCTGGATGAAAGCTCTATCTATGGTGATATTTAAGATAATCATAAGTCTGATTACAGGGCAAGTCAAGAGCGCCCCCCTCTCCTCTATCGCCCAGGGTCCTAGGTGGGGTCATCCTTTTGGATTACTTTTCCATCTCATTCTGTTGAGATTGAATCTCACAGTGAACGTGGAGTCAGGCTAGTGGCCTGTAAACTCCAATGATCCTTCTGTCTCCCACTGCCAAAGATCTGGGGTTCAGGTATACATGCACCACATCCAATACACCAGAACTATCTGGACCTTCCCACGAGGGTAGGCAAGGGTAGATGAGAACATGGTCTGATGAACAGCCATTTGTTTCCACAACGAGAAGAAAGGGTTTTTTCCTGTGACCTGACATTGGTGGATAAAATCCCGTTCTACTCTTCATTACAACCCTCCCTAGGCTTCCTTGGGGTGATGATTAGAACCCCAACAGCAGAGCACTGAAGCTAGTGCCCAACCAACAAGGGAGAAGGGAGCATCTCTCCCACGATCAGATGAATCACAGCCAAGGTAACAAGGGGCAAGTACAGTTCATAAACAAGTATTTCTTAAGAACCCATCAGATAACCAGAACCTCATCAATCACTGCGTGGGACCTCAAGAAACAGATCTTGGCAGCTTCTGGACCATTTTTAAAAACTGGCCTCGAAATCCAAGGACAAGGGTCTGAATCCAGGCTTCCTGCTCATGTGCTGTTTGGCACTGGATGAATCCGCATGGCTTTGCGTTTCTCTGATAAGCTGGCACGAGACCATGTTCATGCTGCACAGCAGTGCGGGTGTGTACACATGAGGGAAATATGAACAGAATATGCTTCAAGGATTCCACACAGGCACGAGAAGACAGGGTTCAGAAGAAACAAGATTTCCCGGCAGCAAACAGCTCGATGGCGTGTCGGCGCCTCCCACGGCTGGCTCTCAGACAGAACTTGGAGGAGGGCCTCAAGTTCACAGTTACTTTGAGGTTACA
This sequence comes from Myodes glareolus, assembly GCF_982192425.1. Taxonomy (NCBI): domain Eukaryota; kingdom Metazoa; phylum Chordata; class Mammalia; order Rodentia; family Cricetidae; genus Myodes; species Myodes glareolus. The sequence goes on along the minus strand of NC_142030.1, from coordinate 27,765,510 downwards.
TGAAAGCTAATCCTATTGCCAGGGAAAGGACTCCAAAGTTCATACTCAGAAACACAAGGCTGTGCACCTGCTCCTTCTATGCTGCGTTTAAGAGCCCTCCACTCCCTTTTTCAGCTCCACTGGGAAAATCTGTGACCAGTGAGGCTGAAAATGGAATAGATTGAAAGGTCTGACTGATATCCTCCCCGTGACAGGAACATGGGGATTAAGCTGTTGGACAAAGCAAGTTCCTTTGATGGATGCCCAGCATGTGTGGCAGGCAGCCCTGAGCCACTAGAACCACCTAAGGTTAGGAAGTCAATGGGTCCTTTCGCCGCAACAACATCCACAATGACTCAGAAGACTTCGCCTTCTCAAGGCGGATTGAATTCAGTCTGGGATGGGGGAAAAGCTGTTCAAAATTCCCCCTTTGCTTTCTCCTTCCAAATGTTTACAAGAACAATTTCAGTTTGTGGAGAGAAGCATGTTGTCTTGACCTCAAAAGCTGGCTCTGGGGTCACAAAACGGGAATTTGAATCTAGGCTGTGACAGTATTCTGGGCCAAGGTTATTATCAGATAGTAAATGCCCACTTATGCTAGCTTTTTCTGCTGTTGTTGATACTGTTAACGACCAAGAAAATGATGGTAGTGATGGCGGTGGTGACTGATGGTGATGGCGCATTCACAGTGACAACAGGAAAAAAAAGCATAGCCAGTGCGGTGTGAACAGGAGGGCCACACAGCGTGCCAACAGTTGACCAACACAGAGCTCCACATTTCCTGACATATGCACCAAACTGCCCTCAGAACCCCAGTCAAGTGCTCCAGGTACGTCTGTTCACTGTCCCCTGAAGGAAAACACATAGATCATCTCAAGTTCACACACAGGGAAAACCAAGTGCAAAAAGGTTACCTTTCTAAGAGATCCACAGCGGAAAGCAGGCAACTCTGCAGGGCATGGCTCATGGTACAGGATGTGTCTTCAAAGATGTGATGGTGAGCCAACATGAAAGGACCAGGACAAGTGATGGGCAGTGGCCGAGGATCCCTAACTGCTGAGCTGTGGGGAGGGGTCCTGGAGGGGGAGCAGGCAGGAAAGGAGCAAGGCACCAAGACAGCAAGAGAGGAGCAAGGAGCAAGGGCAGAGAATGGGGCTGAAGATGCTGAAGGTGCCTGGGTAGTGCCCATGACAAAAGACTTTAAAGAAGGACGGGTTTGTCTTGGCTCTGAGTTGGGGGCACAGGCGGACAGTTCATCGTGGTTTCAGAGGCATGGCAGGAGAAACATGAGGCCCCTGCAGACAGGAAAACGGGGAAAGATGAACGCGGATGCTCAGCTGGCTTCCTCCTTTTTCCCATTCTTATTTGTTCGTGGAGTTCAGCACATGACCTGGTGCCAACCACACACCCTAGGTCTCCCCTAGGGAGCATCTTTAGAAATGTCCTCACAGACATACCTGAAGGTAAGTCTTCCAGGGGACCCTGAATTCAGTCACGTAGACCGCCACAGCTCTGTACAGTAGGAGGTACACTGGGCTTAAACCCAAACGATAAGATCCAAACTTGAATTACTCTTTTAAACTCACATGGTAGCAATGCTGGGATAGAAACTCAAAGGGATCAGTAGTGAAACAAAGAAAAAGGGGTCGTTTTGACATAAAGTCCGTTACATTTGCTCCACTCTGTGACCTGGTCATGGCCCTTGGCTTTCACCATGACCTAAACACAAGCCACACCCCTCCCTGGCCAGCAGAGCTCCAGCTTAGGTTCCTGACAGATTTGGATACTGGAAAAAAGAAAAGTCAGCTTCTCCTGGAGAGGGCCTGTTAAATACCCTACAATGGCAGAAGGAGGACATCTTTTGTCAATGTCACCCATCTAGGTGTCCTTCTGCAGACAGCTGAGACCATGGGCAATGGCTCTCTGTGATTCTAGTACCAGTACTTCCTGAGCCCCTAAATGAGGCAGCCACGTCCCTGGTCTTTGCTCCCTCAGTTCCACCAACTATATCAGAGACTTCTTCATGTGTGAAATCCCTGCCGGCTGAAATAGAGGAAAGGTTTCTCTTCCAATCACCCACTGGCAGGGAATAGAGCAGGAGTCAATGAGTTCAGAAGACGGGCGAAGGCAGTGGGGAAGTATGACGCTACTGAGGACAAAGCGGTGGCAGTGAGGTGACGAAATCCACACTTGTGATGATGAATCACGCTAGCCAACTTGCTTGGATTTATAATCACCATGGAAAACAAACATCTGCACAGCTCTATAAGGGAGTCACTATATTATGTCAACTAGGGTAGGAAGACCCCAACTTAACACTATGGGTTTAGGTCCTAGGCCGCACGGAAAAGAGAAGGCTAGCAGCGAGCTGCACTGTCACCATCTTTGTCCCGACTGCAGATGAAAGTGGCCAGGGGCCTCCTGCTGCCGCCGCCAAAATTGCATTGTGGGGGACCACACCCCGAAACTGTGAGCCGAAAAGACCCACCTTCCTTCCTTGCTTTCAAACAGCATTTTGTCCAGTGATGAGGAAAGTCATTAATACAACATTGTAGAACAAGGGAGGGTAGAGTGGACAGAGAGAAGAGAGAAGGAAGTAGAAAAAAAAGAGAGAAAGAAAGAGGTAGAAGGGAAAAATGAAGGAATGAAAGGGAAAAATGAAATGCATATGAGAAAGGAGGAGAGGAACAAACCAGGGCCCATGGGAGGAAGGGATGGCAGGGAGGGTTCTAGGTGGGGCAAAGATACCCTGGAATGCTCCATGAAGACCCAGCCCAGGTAACTTCAGATTTTTCCCTGGGATCACAAAGCTATTGGGCTCAGGCTTCCACTCAGAGAGCCTTAAGGTTACCTTTCCACATCACTCCCAAAAGATGATGGCTCTCACAGCAATGCCACAGCACAGCAAGGAAAAGACTTAATGCACCCTCCCATTTCTGGGCTTCCCAGCCACAGGACACCAGAAATGTGTGTGTGTGTGTGTGTGTGTGTGTGTGTGTGTGTGTGTGTGTGTGTGTGCGTGTGCTTGTTTGTGTGTATGCATGTATGTGTGTATGCATGTATGTGTACATGAATGTGAGTGTGTGCGTGAATGTCAGTGTCTGAGTGTATATGTGATATTTTTTGAAATTTTAAAAAATTGAAATATAATTACATCATTTCCCCCTTCCTCCAACTCCTCCCATACTGCTTCTTTATGTACCCTCTCCCTCTCAAATCATGGCCTCTTTTTCTTTTCTTATTATTGTTACACATGCATGCACACAATTTCTTTTCACGGTAGCCTTTATTTTCTTGTGAAGAGTTCAACATTATTGTGTAGGCATTATTTTTTTAAATTACAAACTTGCTAGTTAAGAATGTATTTTTAAAAGCACAATTTTGCACCTAGCTTGATCGTTTCTTCATCTTATGAAAGTCAAGGACCTTGAGAGATGACTGGAGCCCCTTCTCTCCTGTAGGGTGCTGTACCAAGTTGGCTTTTATCCTCCAAAGATAAAGCTAGCCACACACACATAAAGGTGAACTCACTACAAGTGAAATCAAGAAGGAATAAAGAAAAAGAGTTTATCTTCAGGACCATGGTGCCTGAATAATTTCCATTATTGCTTGTTTCATTTAATAGCATACTGGTAAGTTTGGGAACCTCGGTAGAAAGTCATTCTCCCCCCATAGCAGGAATGAAATCCTGAGGCCAAGCGTCTCGACCCCACCCAACACTGTCTAGCTCGACACCGTTGGTAGCCAGGAAGCCAGTGTGAACGGCACAGCAGTCATGTGTAATTGGTGCACCTGCCCTTGGGGAGTTGTGCCAAGCAAGGGCCTGGCTCAATGAAGTGCATGTTCCTAAATTCACCTTTTGTTATTTTCCCCTTTTAATTCTCCCACGCTCCTTTTGTAGTCAAGAAATGACATCTTTACCCTCGGGAAGCAAATTTTGCATTTTTAAATTTCCAAGGATAAGAAGGCAGCTTACGGGAAGAGCTGTCTCTCCCTCTGTTAACGCACAGGTAATGAACTGGAATTACATGCCAGGCTGGAACTTTTACAGAAAGTTATTCTTAGACTTCACTTTCTCAGCTTAACTTCTTTCTCCTGTGTCAACTATTAATTAAACTTTATTCCATAATGACAAAGAAATAAGCAGATATTTGAAAATATAGTAATAATAAAAGATTTGAAGATTTTTTTAATGAAGAAAAGACAGAACTAATGAAGAAAAATGAAGTCTAGTTTATACCAATGTAAACCAAAACTACAAACTTAAATTCCCCGATTGCCTACAGAGACTTCATTTGCATACTACGCATGCTTCTGACATTTCTTCCGTCTTGATCACACTCTGCAGCTTCCAATTCTGCAACTTCCTGTGATCATGGAAAAGGGAATCTGAATTTTGGCACAGCAAATTGCATCATGGTGCAATTTCTGTAGGAAATAGAAATGCTAAGTCCAAAACCCTCACTTAGTGAGCCCAAAACAGGTGAATATTATTAATTATTAATTAGTATTATTAATTAGAACTATTAATTAGTAATTCACCTAGTTTGAGTTAAATATATGTAATATATTCAGACTTCCATGGTTCTTAAACATTATAGTGATGTGAGAGTCCCTCTGTATGATGTGAATACCTTTGGTGAATAAAGACACTGCCTGGACCTGTTGATAGGGCAGAACTTAGGAAGGCGGGGAAAACTAAACTGAATGCTGGGAGAAAGGAGGCAAAGTCAGGGAGAAGCCATGTAACTCTGCTGGACAGAGATGCTGGAACTTTATCCAGTAAGCCACAGCCTTGTGGTGATACACAGATTACTACTAGAAATGGGTTAAATTAAGATATAAGAGTTAGCCAATAAGAAGCTAGAGCTAATGAGCCAAGCAGTGATTTAAATAATATAGCTTCTGTGTGATTATTTTGGGTCTGACCTGTCAGGTGGCCAGGAAACAAGTGGTCTCCTTACAACATTATAGAGGAGTGTAAAGTTACCGGAGGAGACCTAGAAGCTGGGATGAGCAAAAGCCAGGCCTCGTCTATGCCTGACACCTTGGAGAAATTCAACCTTCCCATGAACCCCTGGTGAGCTACCATGTTCCCAAGCACAGATGAAAACCAGATTCTACCCTATGCTGCAAGGGAGCTGTGGGACCAAGAATGGAACTGGGGAGTTCTCCCTTGCTTAAACTGCTGGGAAACTTGCCTGCACCCATATGGTTGTCCTCTGCTTGGATGGAAGACTACGAAGGCAGCGCTACTGGCTGTTGCGTCAGCTGGCCCATACACAAAGACGTATCCACTTATACACCAACTCATCTGAAGCCAGGAAAGCTTGATTGGAGTCCTGCTATCATAAACATTAGTCATCCGAAGCTACTGTGAGCCGAGGGACAAAGAGCCAGATTGTAGGAAAATAACACTCCTCTATCTGCAACAAGTAGGCGCATGGGCCTGGTGTTCTGTCAGCTTTCTTCCTCACTGAAGAACACGGATAAAAATTAATCTTTGCAGAGGCAGAAGGCAATCAACAGCCCTGACTGTTGATATCTCATGGGGCCAAATGCCCCACCCTCTCTGGGCCTACAGACAACTGGAAGAGCTTTCTGTCTCCTGGGATAGGAGGCTGACACAAGAGGCAAGACCACACGCCTTGTTTCTGATGTGCTGGAAGAAACCTGATAGAGATGGCCCCTCAGCAGTCAGGACGTCAAGTGGGAGCCAAGTAGGGTCAGCTGCACACATCAGGAAGCCAGGGCAGGGGCAGGATTCACGGCCCCCACACAGCCGCTATGTATCTGGGGAGTGGAGGAGCACTCCAGGCTCTCCAGCTGAAAGAGTCACAGATGCAAAGAGGAAAGCAGATTCCTCACGTCGCAGCAGGTGATGTGAGCACCACGGAGGAGATCGAGCTGGGTGACACAGCAGAGAGTGGCAGGGGACCCGGATATTCTGAGTGGCTGGGAAGGGGTCCCTGAAAAGCCAACACCAGAACAACATGGAGGGACTCAGCAGACACCCACACAGAGTTTTCTAGAAGGGGAACAACTGGCACAGAGGTTCTGAGGTACTGCCTACTCCAACTAGACTTTGGGTCACCTCTCTTGGAGCTGGACGTGCAACCCCAGCTCAGGACTGTTGATGTTTAGAAAGCTGAAGGGAGTTCTTACACAACATGGTCATCACTGCTCATCCCAGGGAGGCTTTCACAGGACGGAACTGCTGTCAAACCCGACTCCGCCATTTTCCCCAGCTATTATTTCTTTTCTGTTTACTTATTTATGCATATGTGACTTACATTCATTTGCTAGTACGTCAGCACACGTGCATATGCCATAGTGTACGTGGAATGCTCAGACAACAACTTTCTCAAGTCCATTTTTTCTTCTACCATGAGAGTCTTGAGGACTGAACTCAGACCATCAGACTTGGCAGCCAAGGGCCTTTATCTACTAAGTCATCTTACTGGTCTACATAGTAATATCTCGACAGCAGATACGCTTGTTTACACTAACAAGATAGAATGGTAAATGTATTCATACATCAACTCAGGCCAGGTTTTTCCACTAAATACAGTTCAGGAAAAAAAAAACTCAGTTTTTGGAGTGTTTTAGATTTCAGTGCTGAGGACAACAGAGCTGTGAAGCTTCCCACACTTCAAATAAATAAATAAACTAAAATGTTTCTCAACTCTGCATTTGCTGGGCACAAAGTTTTCCTACCACACTGGCGCAGCTTCAGTTTGGAATAATACATCACAATTAAGTGAGCAATGACAGAGGGAATGAATGGTGATGGTGTGTGGACTAGGGTTCCCAGAAAGGTGCAGATACACATCCACCCATTGCCACGTAACAGTGGCACAGGTACAATCTGCTAAATCCCTGGGTTCTGTGCTCACAAAGGGAGAATCGTGTGTTGATGATATCATAGTCAAGCCACTGCAGGATCAATGGGAAAATGCTGAAAATATTAATGAATGCAGTAGTTTTCAAATAGGGGTCATTTATATAAAATGCAATACAGTCTTCTCACAGGGAACATGTTTCTAGCAATTTAAAATGCTGCAATGGCTTTGGGAAGACCCCAGAAAGTTAAACACATGACCTGACAATTCCACTCCTAAGTATATACTCAAGAACAATGAAAATCCTTATTTATGCTAAAATGTGGACAAAAGTATTCACAGGGGCTACTGTGGAAGCTTTCTTCTGAGGACTCGTGAACAAATATTTTTTCATCCCAGGCACCAACAATAGGCCAAAGAAATGATTCTACCCAAGGCTAACCTGATGTGTTGATGCGGTTAGCTGGGGTTACTGATAAGGGTACAAGCAACTTAAGTACACCTACACCACCAAAGAAAATACCCCCCACACTCTCAGCAACTGCTCCCCCTTATATGTCCCTGGAGGGTGCTCTTGTGCCTCATATGTTCTCCTGTGAGATCCTCCTGCCCCTGCATGACAGAACATGATAGACCCAGTCTTGTCTGAATCTCTTGAGAGAACTGACATTGCTAAGAGTTCAAGAGAGTAACTGGCGTCACACCCGGAAGACAGTATTGATGTTGCAGCATGATTAGTCATTATAGCAAAATGGGAGGAAATAAGTAGCCTAAATGTCGGTGGACTGATGAGGGGTAATACAATGTGGTATATCCATACAATGGACAGTTATTTAGCAATTTAAAAAAGCAAGGCACAGCAGTAAAGGGGTAAGTCAACCTTTCTGAACCTTGGGAATAGTATGTCAAGCAAAAGAGCCTTGCTCAAAAACCATGAATCACAAATACAAAAGGAAATACACAGGATAGCAGTGGGTTTGGAGACGCCCACTGCTAACGGCAATGGTTCGATTGAAGGTGTTTAGGGGTACTGGTTTTCTTCGGGGGCTGATGAGAAGTGTTCAACCACTGACTGAGGTAAGGTTTGCCAAACTGTGAATATACTAGAAAACTCTGAACTACATAATCTAAAGAAGTGTACAGTACTGAATTCTAGTTCAATAAAATTGCTAATGCAAAGTTTCTGGGCAGGAAAAAGATGGAGAGGTGGCTCAGTGGTCAACAGTGCATACGACTCTTCCCTAAGGACCCACGTTAATCCCCAGCACCCACATCAGCTGACTCATAACTACCCAGAACTCCCGCACACAGGGGATCTGATACTCTCTTCAGGCCTCTGATGGCACCTGCTCTCATGTCCACAGACACATGGACACACAGGGAGACACACCTGCATACACGCATACACACAATCATTTTTTAAAAGTATCCGAGGATGACTGGCTCAAGAAACTCGCCTCCAAGTAAAATCCACACTGCAGCTGTTCATATCTTATATAAATTGCTACAAGTTTTGCATCCAGCATACACTCATTCCTGCATACACAAATCATCTCAAGATTGCATGTGAAACCTAATACATTGTAAATGCTATGCATTTAATTGCTGCACTGTATTGCTTGTGAAACAATGGCAAGAAAGCATGTACACACTGAACGAGAGACCAAAATTTTGAGATTATTCTAACCTGTAGTTGATAGAAGCCACAGATATGGAAGTCTGGTTGTAAGGACATGGAAGCCATTTGTTATGTTTTTGTGTTTGCTGTTCCTCAAAGACCCCATGGTGGCTGACAATCAAACAAGTACCCTTGACCTTCATAATGCACCCACTATGGTGCTGATCACCATCTATGAGGGAGTGGTCTCCATCCACCGTGAGGCTGGGCAAGCCTATGGAGTGATTCAAATCTCCTTTAAAAGACATACAAATCAACCTGGTTTCTAACTAGTATTTTTATGCATCTTTATATCCATAGCCTATTTTAGATGAAGTAGCCAAAATACTGTCCTTTTCAGTAACCGACAAGGAACAGTAACCAATATTATTAGGAAACAAGTAAGTTAGATATTTTTAAATGGCCCCTAGGAATGTTATTATGGCTGGAGAGAGGACTGTGTGGTTTAGTGCCTGCCACACAAGCATGAAGGTCAGAGTTCAAATCTCCAGAACCCACATAAACATTGGATGGTGTTGGGGGAGTCCAATCAATCAGTTAGCTTTTGGGGGACCAGCCCTGTGTGTGTGATCTGAGGTACTGTGCGTCCATTGATATGTACTCTTATTGTATATGGTATATTCTAAACCTTTGTAAAAGATTTAGAAGGAAGGGGAGTGGGAAAATGTATAGCTCAATTAAAAACAATAAGGTTTTTTTTTTAAAAGATCTCTTTTATTTAGATTAAAGGGGGACTCGTTGTAGGAATCCATTCAGCCAATTAGCTTTTGGGTGTGGTCTAAGGTGCTCCATGCCCACTGATAAGCTGCAAGGGAAAGAGTGCTCACTCCCGTGCTTTGGCTCTCACTTAGCATGAGCGGAGACCCAGGGCGGCAGAGAGACAGTGCGGGATCAGCTACGGCTTCTGCCCTTTCTCTGCATTTGTGAGTTCATCCCTTTCCATTGCAAACCCTTAATATATCGGTTTTATTGACCTCACTGTGATTACACAATAGGTGGGTGTGGTGGGTAGCCTGCCAATTAATACAGTCTAAGAAGTTGGATTCCCTAGAAAAATCTGACTAACAAGGCTAGTCACATTGAAACTGAGCTCTGGGTTTGATTGAGAGACCCTGCCTCACAAAATAAGGAGGAAAAGTGATCAAGAAGGAGTTCTGATCTCAGTATTGGGCCTCTACATGCACATGTACTCATGTGCATGCAAATCCCTATACATGTGCCCACACACATGCAAACATGCACACACATGTGAAATGAGAACAAACGTGTTAGGTTGTGAATATGTAATTCCCAGACTCCAAGAACGAGAGTACCTGGCAGAATTCTAGGTCAAACCTAAGGCAGCACTAATTGAAAATGTTCCCACTTCATGGGTAAGTACACAGCAGATGGACGGAGGTATACAAGATTTACAATAGCATTTTAGAAAGCTTCCAAAAACCGTTATTATTTATTTATGCCCTACTTTTATTCCCTAAGGTTTTCCCTTGCATATGTGTTATGTCAAGGAAAAAGTCTACAATTAAGAACAGCTGGTCATAGAGGAATGAAACTGATCGTCCATCACATATTTACTAAGCATCTACTATGTAAAAAAATTTAAAAAAAAAAGGTGGTCAGGCTCCAAAGGAGCTAGGATAAAGATAACAATTGCCTCCCTCAAGAAACTGACGGTCATATGTAACCACAATAGACAACCGTGCCTGATTCTCCTAGGCAGATTTCAGGGAAGAGGCTCTATTAACGGGTTCAAGAGTGGAATGACAGGGGATTTCAACTCCTGGGGCCAGGAAAAAGTTCACATAGGAGATAGGGTTGGAACTGACTTTCCAAAGTCGCCCAGAACTTAGGCAGGTGCAAAGAAAGGGCAATATCCAGGCATGGAGAGGCCTTGGTGTACTTTGGGAATGAGGTTCACCATGGTGGGAAGAAGAACAAGACCAAAGAGGAGGACTGGGGACAGCTTGGGGCAGGAGGTTAGACTATCAGTGACAAGCTGAACAATAACTTAAGTTAAAAAAACTACTAGAGGGAAACTAATCCAGGGTGGAGAAAGGCATTAACCTGTGAGTGTGTGTGTGTGTGTGTGTGTGTGTGTGTCTGTGTGTCTGTGTGTGTCAGAGTGTGTGTCAATGTGTTTGTGTGTATATCTGTGTGTGTGTCTGACTGTGTGTCAGTATATCTGTGTGTCTTTATGTGTCTGTGTATGTGTGTCTGTGTGTGTTTTTGTGTGTGTTCATGTGTTTCTTGCTTAACTGGTGTTCAACTTGCTTACTTCCTCAGCCCCGTGTCACCTACAGTGGTGTATACACTACTAAATGTCATGTATTTTCTGAGTATCCCCTTCAGCTCTGATCACATCCACCTAGGAGAATGAGGTTAGCCCAATTCTTTAGGACTAACAAAATGGAAAGTTTTGTGTTATTAAATTAGGTTATTAAACGTATTAAAACGTATTAAATTATATGTTTTATAGCAGAACAATGCAAAGCTCAGAAACGAGAGAGTGACAGACTGTATGTACTTGTATATATCTTAACTACGCTGTCAGTCTTTGGAGGAATTATAAGTTACACAGTTAACACAGCAAGAAGGAAGTTATTAGGAACCCAAGTACTTGCCTCTATAGGACACATACAATTTACCAATTACAAAATCTATGGTGATTCTATGCTGAAAATTAAAGTTTATATGGATCAGAGAACAGTGATATAACTGGGGCTTTTCTCCCTCTTGGTCTCTGTGTTTTCTGATTTATTCAATTCTTTCTCTCAATAGAATAATTGAGCATTAACTAAGGAGTTGGAGTTCCTCGCTTTGAAGACTGTACCACTACTCGAAGTAATGCACACCCTACCTCACTCAGATGTCATAACGGTGAACATTAAAGCAATAACTATTAATAAACAAAGCCAAAAGAAAAAATCTTGCTTCTTGTATAATAATCCTCATTTCAAGGGTCTCACGAAGGCAACCTACTTTGTCTATGCGCTTCACCAGGTCTCTGTGTGAATTTAGTGAACAACACCTGCAATATAGCTCACTAGGTAGATGCTGAGCAATATAAGTGGACGGATCCAAAACTCTTAAGTCAGGAAAGGATATGTAAGCTTTTAGGAAGTCAGAGCCCAGGATAGAGCAAAGGAGTATCGGAAAGTTCAAGGTGGCTGACGGGAACCAGTGCAGGAACTCTGGAAACAGAAGAAGTTGAGGCTACTTTCTTACCCAATTAAGATACATTAATGTGCCAAGGCCATTCAACAAGGCTTAGAAAATGAATACCCAAACGTGAGATGTTCTCTGATGGGCACCAGGTGAGGTTCGTGGTTTAGCTGGAGGCCAGAGCTCTGCCAGGTCCCCAAGGCCTATGCTCCTCACACCTTAATCCCTGATGCGTTTTCCCAACACACAGTTCCTGTAGTCCCACACTTATTACAACATGGAGACATTTGGTGGCTGCTGATTCTGATTAAATGCTGGAGGATCAAAACAATACTCTTTTGCCCACTTCTCTCTGCATGTTGGTTCCCAGGGAGGCCACAAAGGGAATCCAACAGCATCCCCAGAGACAGTGAGATGAGAGAATTTGAGTATAGAAGCCCAGAGCAGTCTGAGTATCTAATAGGGGCATTCATAGGAATGGTCTGCCTTTTGGGGACTTGATCAGTTTTAAAGAAATGTCTCCCTTGGTGGGGGAATAAGCAAATACATACACTGAAGAAATTGTAGATGCTAGTGTAGAAACACTGGTTAACCCTAACATTAAAATTCAAAAAAAAAATAAAAAACCTTTAGGCAATGTGAGCGGACAGCTGTTGGCACAGAAAATTGCCGGAAAGGGTAAGGTGATACTAAGATAATTAGACATGGCAGATTACCAAATGCGAGCAGTTGGGGATGGATGGAGTCTTAAGTTCATAGCCATTTTATCATTCCTAACAACTTCCACCTGGCAGGTGCCTGGATGCAAGCCACAGCATTTGCTTGCAAAGTGTGCTCGCCTGCCTCCTGCTTCCCTGCTCTGGATATACAACATCCTTCTCGTGTGAGGGTGTGGGTCTCTAACGGTAGCCCTAGCCTCTTAGGAAAAATCCCAAACCCAACTACAGGATCCTGAGAGATGACATGAGCGCACCTAGACCATGCACACATTCGCCGCAAGAGGCATCTAGGGGGGGAAGGGAAAAGAGAAAAAAAAGTTTAAAAAAAAAAGAAAAAGAAAAACCTGCTGCCAAGATCCAGGAATCTTAAAAGAAAAAGAAAAACCTGCTGCCAAGATCCAGGAATCTTACTGGCAGAACACAAGCTGATGATGGATTTTCATGTGAAACTCACGAGCCTTTCTCAAAGTGTTCTGCTCCCTTCTCCCCCACCCCCACCCTCTGTCCCTTGCTCCCCCCACCCCAGTTTTTTAGTAGTGTAAAGTCTAGGCACAAAGCACTGATGCCATTTCAAAACGACAATCTGGCACATATGTGGGGCTGGCCCCCCGTGAACCCAATGTAAACCCCCAGTCTTTACATTCAGATGGTTTTAAGCATGTTGCAACCGGAATGAGCAATGTATTTTATCTTTGCTTTCAAATTTTCCGAGTAAATTATTTTCTGGCCCTAGGACTGTTCATTCTCAATAGGAAGCCTGAACTCATCCTTCACTCCAAGAGGTTTTCTACATAAAGTACAAATGAGAAAAGCCAGTCCTAGGCCATCATCATTGAATGACCATTGTCAACCCAACAAGCAAACATTTCTTCTGCAAATGGGGATTCGGTCTAAAATAATGTTTCTCAAACTTGCTAACATTGTGACCCTTTAATACGGATCCTCGTGTTGTAGTGACCCCCAACCACCAAATTTTCATTGCTACTTCATAACTGTACTTTTGCTACTGTTATGAATCATGACATAAATATCTGATATGAGACCCCTGTGAAAGGGTCATTCAACCCCCAAAGGGGTCATGACTCACAGGTTGAGACAGGTCTAGACTCGGTCTATCCTAAATAGAAAGCGCCTTCTCTTCTTTCGATATCAAAAACAGTTACTATCTTGTGCAATTCTCTATGATCACCCTCAAAGACCCCTATTTGGAGGTCCCAGATGTCAGTCATTGAAAATTTGACAATTCTGCATCAATATGCATTGACTTGCTTCATCTGTGTTGGATATAAACAAACATCAGAACCTTCCTTGATTCTATCCCAGAAGGCCTTAGGCTTAAGTGAGAACTCCATGCTTATTGCTACATGTTTAACAGTAAACCTCCCTTCCCAGCTTTCCCTGGATTACCTTTGTTCTGGGGTGGTGAGGGGTGGTGAGAGAAAGGGAGAGGAAAGAAGAAAATGGAGAATGTTTTACAAAGGAACACTGATTCCCGTCTCCCCCATGCATTCCACGCACTTGTTGAACTTTCTTTATCTGCTCATTCCTCGTTCTTCTCCACACCTTCTGTCTGGTGGTTTAGAGAGTCACAGGCACATCTATTGGGCGGACGCTGTCAGAGTTTCATTTCTTGCTGCTGCGAAGTAAGCGTCTGACAAGAGCCATTTCAAGGAAGAAAGGGTTTATTCCACTTACGAGTCCAGGTTCCAGTGCATTGGAGCGGGGAAGCCAATGTCGCACCCACAGGCAAGAGGAGAGACAGCAGTATTCACACCTGCCAGGGTTCAGCTTATCACCTTTCTCCTCTTTTACAGTCCAGGACACCAACTCAGGCCATGGCACCACCTGCTCTCAGGCTGGGCCTTTTGACATCTACCAGTACAATCAAGAGCACCACCCCACGGCAGACACGCCTCAGACACAGCAGACACAGGTCAACCTCTTCTAAGCAGCCCCTCATAGCTGCTACCCTGCAAGGCGATTCTAGATGGTGTCACGTTGACAATGAAGTCGATTTATCACAGAAGCCTTATGAGGTGTGCAACTTGCTCGATTGCCTTTGAGTCCAGGTGTCTGTTGACTGAATATTCAGCAAAAATGACACATGGTCTTGGGGGCCATGGAGGTGGCGCTCATTTCCCTCAAGGGAGAAGGGACCCACCTATGGACTCATCAGAGGACCAGCATGAGTTGGTGATTAAACAGCCTGGTGAAACATGGAATTCTCAATTTGAGATCACAAAATTCAGCAACTGCTGCCAGCCTAGGTACTTTTTTTTCTCAATTTTCTCCTACTTGACAGAAAGAGCATAAAATTCATCTTCAACTGATTACAAAAAAGGAGGGCTATGCATGGCATAGTAGACAGAAGGAAACCTGAGTCTGTCTTGCAGAGGCTCAATATTGGCCCAAGACAATGCTTCAAATGGCTCACTGGGATTATTTGCTTGCTGGCTGGTGATTCATTGATGTCAAAAATGCTACTTTTCATTCACCCCCTCTCTCATTCCACTGCCTCACACTTAGTTTAGAACAAGTTGGTCCATATGTTGTGATCGAGATTGTGCTAAACAGCTGCGGAGTCACCACCACCAAGGGGAAACAGTCAGTATTGAGAACGGCAACAGTCTCACTTTCAGAGTCTAAAGCTGCTGCATAGCTGGCTTCCTTCCACTTGCAATCCCTTCTTATTCATGCTTTTCTTTTGTCTGAAGGAGTAACTTGACCTACATGTGTTAAAAGGAGGGTAAAAACCACTTAAGGAGCAGTAAATGAGACGCTATTATCCCGGCTCAATATAAAATCACCGTCCATCATTTAAACAATTTGATCTGTGGCAGGGACAGGAAATTTCCATAGACGTTCTTAAAGACCACAAAACATTCCTCAAGCTATCAAATTAAAAGGCACAGAAATAATTAGATACTGCTTGAGGTCTTTCTATTCTGAAGGAAGAGATTCTTTTCGGAAGATAAAATTGTGTGTCCTGTTGTTTTGATATATTCTTCTTAATGAAAACAAGCCCAAGTTCCAGGCAGTGATTGAACTGCAGAGTGTCAAAAGGGCCTTCGCTAATTATTTTTTTTTTTTAGGAAGCTAATCAACACACCATCCATGTAGAGAATGTTAATGTTTCCTCTTGAGATCTACACATAGAATAGTTTAAAACATATCCAACCCCATCAGTCCAGCCCACATGGCCTCCTCTCTAAAAGCCATGGGGAGCTCCCAGGTTCCATATTGTCCTAACAGTAATATCCTTCAGAAGAGATGTCTGGTAGACCTGGATCCTGAGGCACACGCTCACATCCGAGGATTGAGAATCGGAGCTGGCACACATTGGTCAGTCTTGTGGGTTATTTTAAGTAAGGACTTGTGATCCCGGGTGAGGGACGGCAGTCAAATCCACAATGGCACAGAGACACCAGAGTGCTGAGAGGAATCCCAGAGTTAAAGAAGCAGAAGGTGAGAAGCCACAGGCCCTTTCCTTAGGACTGGGAGCTGCACCGCCATTGATGGTCCCAGTGGGGTTGGTGACACACCCCCAAAAGAAACTTGCCAACCTGCCAGGCCTGGAAGACAGATTCTCCATAAGCTCTAAAAAGGACAAGGTGACATCTACTGGGGCTCGTGAAGGTCTTGATTTGTCAGGTACACACAGGCCTTGGGGCACTTGGTTATAACTATTTTCAGGCTTGACACATTAAAGACAAATATTCAAAAGTCTGATCAAATTTGTCCTATGTATGTCTCACAGCTAACAAACATGACATGGTCATGCAATTATTTGAAAATATGGATTTAAAAAATTACCTGATATGACAGATAAATCAAATACTGGTAATCTGTTCATATCTTCTTTAAACTATTTTTACTAAATTTCTTAGATTTTAAAATATATTGACACCCTTCACCTGAAAAATACATTTTTTAATGTTTAGGGCCCATGTGGATAAGAGAGAGAAAAACCAAATAAAGCACCTGCTGGAGCAAGACAGCATGAGTCTTCAATGGAATGTACAAATCCATCTTCTGGGAATGATGGAGCCGAACGGGCTCCAGTCTATGCTGTGAGGCAATCACATACTCTCTCACAAGATCCTGTATTATAGACGGTGTGTAAATACATGCACCCTGAGAAATATGTGTACAAAGTTACTTTCCAGGGCAGGGAACCGAAAATGCCTGCCAATATCAACAGTGTGCAGAGGAAATCAAATCCAAACCAGGAACAGCAGCCTGGCCTCCATGGGGTTGTGACACAGCCCACGGCCATGCCAAAGGCAATGACTGAGAGCTTGCAGGACTTTCAATATGCAAGTGATTCCCAGATTCCCTTACAGGCTGGGTCTCACCATGGGGTAAGCTTCCCCCCATCCCCAGGAATGAAGGCAAGTTTTTTGTTTTTTCTTTTCTAGGGGTTGAGACCTGAAAGAGCAGATGCCAATCCCAGTCTCGGTCATATTTATTAAAAATATTCAAGCCAGTGCTACTTCTAACAATTGGTATATGAGATTTTTCTATGTGTATCTTTTTATTTATTGGCTTGCAATAAATAAATAAATAAAGCTGTAACAGAAAAACACAGAGCAATCGTATATCTTATCCCGATTGAAGCCAATCTAACCAACTAACTAGACTAAGAACCAGGCAATTTTCCCCTAAGGACTGGGCAAATGGGAAATATTTTTGGCCTTGTGAGCCATACCTTCCTGGTTATTGACACAGCACAACCCTGTAGTGTTATTTCAACAAAAGCATGTAAATAAATGGACAGAGGTGTGTTTTGCTATGTTTTCTTGCTCATGCTGTAGTTGGTGGTACTTAAATTCACGTGTGGCTCATGTATGTTGTTCTTTGTCTCTGAAAACATGATGGCAGAGGCCCAACCATGTGTTGACACAACCCTTGGTACATATGATGGCTTCGCATCCCTTAACTGTGTGCATCCTCCTCTCTGTGCACTGCATCTCCATGAGAGTACACTGAGCACATGACTTCCCTGTCTAAGTGGAGATAACCCCGCTGGTCTGGAAGGGGCACCTCCAAATCCACTTCAAGGAGATGTTCCAGCTCAGATAACAATTTTCATATACAAGACTCCATTGTCTACAGAGAATGTGTTTTTGGGAAATGCCCAATCCAAAGTTGACAAAGAGCAGCTGCATAGCATACTGCCCAGCATTGATGACTGCATGGATTGTCAAAGCAAAAAAGCAACCACGAAGGAGATGCAAGAATCACTGTCAAACATGCCTGACTATGACACACATGTGTCCACAGAGAATCACTCAGAAGCTATGTTTTTGGGAGAAACACCTTGAAGAATTCTGCCACAGGATCCCCTCCTTAACATACACAAACTACCCTCTGGAGCTAGAGACAAGGTCTCCAAGACTCCCACTTCCTTCTTCCTCCTAGTACACAGACCGTCTCACTTCCTCAAAGGACACAATGCCACCAGCATATCAGGGATGTCGCCTCTTCAACAGAACACATGCTGCTCTCAAAGTCGCACTGCTGGGGTGGATCAACAATTAATGCGTCAGCGTCTCCTGAGAGCGGAGCTTTCAGGCCTGTGTGTTTAGACATGGTAATGCAAGTAGGTGTGAGACAGAGCAAAGCAGTCCAGCGGTTCCTCCACCCTGCATTCCTGCTGAGATCATTTCAGGTTTAACCAATCTGATCTCCTTGACGGAGAATCCCACAAGAAATTACCAAGCTCTGGTCGAGGAGCCTGAGGTCAAGATGTTCCAGCTAACTCATCTTCGCTTCTGTTGAAACTGCCCACTCTGTAAAGGCCTCCTGCAGCTGCCAAGGAAGAAAATCACAGGTTCTGAGCACTCACAGCTACACTTCAGTACTAAAGCCCTGAGTGCAGCCCAGCCGGCTGGAATAAAGACTTCTCATTGGCTATAAACTGTGAGTGGTCATCCCTGGTGGGCTCCCTGTAACAAACATCCCATACAAGTTTGATTAATCCTAACCTAATAGTGAGCAACAAAATCCTTCCCATTTGAAATCTTAATCTTGGACAGAATAACAGACCCTGACCCCACTTCTTACAAAGGCAGATGAGTACAGTCCTAAGAGGTGATTTTTCCTATAATGCTCAAGTTAGCTGCTGCTTCATCTCTCCAGCAGATTATTTACTAGGGATCCTGGTGTGGGAAGTCCTTCTGTATATGTGTTGCTTTTATTGGTTAAGGAATAAAGCTGTTTCGGCCAGTGGCTTAGCAGACTAGAACTAGGTGGGAAAACTAAACTGAATGCTGGGAGAAAGAAGGCAGAGACACCGAGACACCATCTAGCCATCTTGCTGGTAAGCCACAAGTCTCATGGTAAAATACAAAATAATAGAAATGGGTTAATTTAAGATGTTAGAGTTAGCTAGAAATATGCTTAGGCTATTGGCCAAACAGTATTTACAAATAATATACTTTCTGTGTGATTATTTTGGGCGGCCGGGAAACGAGCGAGCAGCCTCTGACAAGTATGTGGGGGAGAATACAAATGGAAAGAAAGAACCATAAAGAAGAAACCCATGACAGCACACATTCGGTAGAAACTAAGTATGACTACTATCCAAATGTACTGTCTTATTCTCCAGACTTATTCCTGTTCGTTTGACCTTTAATAGCCCGATCTTGTTTTTCTAGCTTACTTTTTGTTGATATGCAATTTGCCATGCTGTTGATCCATAGACAATTTCCCATGCCAAGTACCAGAGTAGGACTCACAGAAGGAGGGAGCTGGAAGGAACAGCATGATGATTTTCAGATAGGGCATGAGAGCCAGCGGCTCCGCTCTCATTTCAGGCAGATTGTTCAAGGGCCATGAGACGCCCCTCTCATCCTTCCACAGGCTTCTGATTGTAAGCATCCTCAGGCATTATCATCCTAATTTTGCAGATGATGAACCTAGGACATGGAGATATTGAGTGGCCTGCCCAAGAGACTCACTCTAACTCTGAATGCTAATGCCAAATGAATGTCGCAGCTAGTCTTCCATGCAGTGGGCGGGGGGGGGGGATGTTTCCTTTACTTAAATGAGACCACACATTTGGCTTCACAAAGAAACCCAGTGAATCCTGCATTGGGATCAAAATGATACTTTTTAAAGTAAATCTAATAGCACAAAGGCACATACACTCCCTTCCTTGTAACCATGTCCTTATGTTATTTCAGGAATTACTTAGTCTTTGTTGTCTCTTATCTCTTGAAGCAGTTTTAACAGGAAATCTGAAGAGGAATAGAAAAAAGAGAACAAAAAAAACCTGTTATATTGCCTCACCTCTACCTCTTCCCCACAACCCCCTCTTACTAACATGCTGTGTTGGCATGATCCGTGTGTTAGTTAGTGGGACATATGTTATCAGTCTCCATAGGGTCACTCTGGTGGTACGTGCCCTCTGGATTTGGGGATGTATGATGGCAAGTATTACAGTATTAAACAGAAGCTGCAAGGGCCCTTCAGCATTGCCATTCACCCCCCCTCAAACTCTTAGGAGAAGCAATCTTTCTTACTGTCTCCATGACTGTCTTTTCCATAAGGGCATATGGCTGAACTCTTACAGCACATCGCCCTTTCAAATTTGCTTCTTTTAGTTGTGGTAGGCACTTAAGTTTCCTTTGTGTCTTCCAGGTTTGACAGCTTGCTTCTATCTGTAACTGGGTCATATTCCATTCATGCATCTATTCCTCTTGGTTGCTCCAAGATAGTTTGGCTTTTGAGAAGATGAACACTATAAACAACTGCATCCATGTTTAGAATATAAGTTTCTAATTTCATTATATACACAGCAAGGAGCTCAATTGCTGAGCTACAGGGTAAGAATAGGTGTCACTTGGTTAAAAATGGCCATTTGTCTCCTGTAATGCCTGTACCATTTTGTGACATCACCAACATCTGGTTAGTAAAAGCTGACAATTGATTATTACTCCAATGTATGACAGTTATTGTGGCAACATCTGACTCTAACACGCCTACATACACATGATGACAGTTACTTTCCTCTAAGTTTCTGCAGGGCTCAGGGTGCTCACTGACTCGCTCACCTAATAAATGCTCACTAAGAGGCATCTCTACAGGAGGCAGCAACTTGGTACCAAAGGCAGAGTGGTGAATAAAACACATGGTCCCAGCACTGTGGGGCTGACAGAGCAACCTGACTCTGGATGCTGACATTCAGGTCTCCTCGTATCAAGAAGAACCAAAGATCCTCATAGCAACTTACAGAGAAAATGTCCTGTATTTAGAGCTAGCATAATAAAACAAAGACCCACATCGTTCTTCAAATGTGGTCTTGCAAAGCTGCCAGGAAGAATCTGCCCTGCCAGAAGCCCAAGGAGGGAAGTGACATGGGAACTAACGCATGGGAGCTCTGGTTGAGGTTTCAGAATAAGAATGTTGCTCGCCCCTGAAAGGGATTTTAACAAGCACATATGATGTGGGAATTCAGGCTTTTGAAATGAATACTTCTGTATAGACTACATAGAGCTATAATGGCCCATTTTCAATAGATTGCACTAACAAATGTGTTCACAATTTCTTACGGGATATTTACTAATATTTAACACTAAACACTCAGATTTAAAGCTGCCCTCCCACCCTCTGTTTCTTCCTGCTCATAGGTTTCCTGCTCCTTGCCTCCCTCCAAGCCAACTCCCATTAGCTACAAAGGGCTTTATGGGGACAGGAGCGCAGCACCTGAGAGCCACTGCCAAGGTGTAACTCAGAATGTTGTGTCAAGGTTAGACCTCGGAGCCAATAAAGATTCATTAGGTACAAACACCTGACTCAGCAGTGTCTTTGCAGTGACCCGAACCCTTGTGTTGGCATGGGGCTTGGGAATTTCTCAGCAGGGAGGCTGAACAGTTTCTGATTTACTGGCAGCAGTGCAGAGATGGAGAGGGGCAGCTCACACAAGCAGGGGTGACCAAAAGGAAAAGGAGACGAGCTTGAAGAACAGCAGTCCTCAGCTCTGCTCAGGTACCTCCCACAGGCTCTCTCTCTGGGTGTGGAAACTTCCCTGGGCTGTTGAAGCTGGCTTCCAGATCTAGGCACCAGGGAGCCTCATCCCTGAGCATGGTAGCAGGGGCCTCTGAGACTGGTAAGGAACTCAAACTAGGTTGTGTTTCATCTAAGCAGCCTTTGGAGACTCTTAAATGTCCCAACATCTAAACACTTAGCAACCTCATGGCTCCTGCCCCCAGTCTTCAGAGCAGACAAGGAGGATGGGGCGGTGCAGTCTAGCTATCTGTGCACTCCAGGCTAATGGAAGGACATGAGACAAACAGGATATTTTGTTCACCTGGGCCCTCTCTGCTGTCTCTAGACTGTTCCTAACAGCATGGCGACTCGCCCAAATCTCTATCTCTTATCTCATGTGTGCTCTGTGCTTAGCCCCGCAGAGCCAAGGGAATCTTGTATTCACTTGCACTTGTCATAGGCATCTTAAATATAAATATTTCTGAGAAGAAATAGAGGCTACGGGGGAGACCTAGAGATTAATATTTACTTCGGTCTTTCCCTCAACTTTCCATACACACTCTTTCATAGCCAATCTAGAAGCGATTCCTGAGGAATCTAACTTCAAACGTACCCCAACTCTACCCCCCTACCCATCTCCAACTCCATTGATAAAAGTCCATTCCAGGGTGTCCTCAAGGATGGATACGAGAGCCCTACTGCTAGACCCATCAGTCCAGTCTCCAAAGAGCAGCCATTGTGACCCTAGCAAAATTGGTTCACATCTTTTATTTCTTAGAATAATCAAAGGCCTCTACTTACCTGAATCCTCACTATCATCCTCAAAACTATAAATACTGAGCCCTGTCCACTTCCTCAACCCCACCTGGCATAAACAGTGTCAAATGATCACACCTTTAAAGAGACAGTCACAGCTTACCCATGCAAGAAGCTACCACCCAATCATTCTCTCATATCTTATTTTCTGAAGTGTACTTACTGTCCTTCTAGACATAAACACACACACACACACACACACACACACACACACATCATACACACATACACACACATGCACTCACATACATGCACATCTGCACTCACACACGTGCACACGCACCTGCACTCACACAAGCATGTACTCACACACACACATACACACATGCACATCTGCACTCAAACACATGCATATATACACCTGCACTCACACAGGCATGCACTCATACACACATACACACATGCACATCGGCACTCAAACACATGCATATGCACACCTGCACTCACACAAGCATGCATTCACACACACACACACACACACACATACACTCACACACACATCACACCAGCACTCACACAAGCATGCACTCACATACACACATACTCACACACACACACACACACATGCACATTCGCACTCACACACATGCATACACACACCTGCACTCACACAAACATGTACTCTCACACACACTCACTTACACTTGCACACACATACATGAACATCTGCACTCACTTATATACATACCTATGAACCATGTTCACTAAGCTACCTCCAGTGCCCAGAAGGAAGAATGGATGGGTAAACGGCACAAAAGGCTCTCAATGAGTATATTGTTGAAGGCATAAAATCTAAAATAACATCACTCAGTAAATCTGACACTCATTTCCCCCTCTGGTGTTACAAGTGACTTTTAATTTTTCTTCCTGTTGAGAAAAAAATGCAGTCATTGGCCCAGTTTCAGAAATGGTATTGCACAAAAGATATACTTCAGTGAGTGCTAGAACCCTATTCAAACTCCAGGAGAGACACCTGAGACCGTGGTAGTCCACACATTCCAACAAAGTCAATCCTTAGCTTGAGCACTTAGCCACCAAGTAGAATAACAAGTAGGAGTCAAGGTAATATTTAAATACTTTTATCTATTTATTTTCTTCTGGTTGAATTCTCAATAGTGAAATGGATTCAGCTAAAGAATCAAAGCATTTCTGGAAAATCCTCAGGATCACAATAATGAGACTCAAGGACATTCACAAGGGGACGGGGGACGGAAACCACTCGAACTCCGTGTGCCTTGCAGTTCACCGCAGTACCATTTGTCTTTTCTCTTTTATTATTATACTTGCTTTTTTTAAGCCTTCAAAAACACCCTTCATACTTTATAAGCTTTAAAGTAATGGAAACACTAGTCATTGTTGACTTTTGCCCATGCCTCAAATTCAATTTTAAAGAGATATCATCGGGGGGGGGGGGGGCTAAAAGGCCCTGGGCTGTACTTAAAACCATAGTGAGCTGAATCATGTCTCCCTAACTCCCCCTGCGAGTATGTCTGCAGCAGACTTACAGAGTGCACACTGGTGCCAATAATTTTAAAGAGAAAAATTCTTGTGCTTCCAAGACCGGATCCAAAGCAAACAGTGCACAGCATGTATGGGTAGGTGTTGAGGGCTGTGAGGCCGAGATTTATGAGGAAAGATGAAAAGGCCTTGAATGTGTGTAGCTTGGCTAAGGAGACATGATAACTGCCCTTAAATATTTGACAGGGTAAACACCAAAGGGGAAAGAAAATAGCAGCCAAAGCTACACAAGGAAGGCAATTAGAAGGTAATGAGAATCTTGGGCAAACAGGATAAAAAGCCGTCCTGGCAGGAGGACTCTGGATGGAAGAATGGCTTGCTTTGGTCCAGGACTCGTTACTACCCTGGGGGCCTTTCCTGGGGCTCCCCACCTCTCCTGCAGCAAGAGCACTTGGCCCAACTTCCATACCAGAACAGGATGGCAAGAAGCCGAAGCCGGTGGGGAGGCAGCTTGGCCAAGATCCCTGGAATCTCATCCCCACGATCTTCTGCCCTCCCTGCAGTCTACTGGCAAAGACAGACGATGTTTGCACAAGGTCATCTCAGGATCTAGAGTTGGAGTTGAGGCTAGTGTTGACATCCATGACTCTGGGCTCCAGCACATCAGAGGAGGACTGGGAGGGGAAGGGAGAAGAGGGCCAGATTCTTGCCAACATGCCATGCACATCATGCCATGCATACCATGCCATATCAACATGCTATGCACATCATCTCACATTAACATGCCATGCACATCGTCCCACACCAACATGCCATGCACATCATGCCATACCAACATGCTTTACCACATCATCCCACACCAACATGCCATGCACATCATCCTACACCAACATGCTATGCACATCATCTCACACCCACATGTCATACCACATCATCCCACACTAACATGCCATGCACATCATGCCATGCCAACATGCCTTGCACATCATCCCATAACCTCGCTCCAGAGCCAAGGCTCCCATGCATAGCTCAGAAGCAGCCCACCTGAGGAATGAGAAGCTATTCTCATAGTCAAAGCTGGAAGTCAGAGGACAGACTGAAATCCAAATATCTGCCACTCTGGTACAAAGAATTTTCACTCAGTCACTGGTCCCAGAGCAAGAGGAGTCACCAACCCTTCCAGAAATTTCTCATTTCATCGTTGTGTTTCTTTCAATCTTCTGCGGTATAGAAAAACTCTTCTCTCTACATCCCAATTATTTCTGACTTGGAAGAAACACTCTGCATGAATGTTCACTACCCAGCTTATCTTAGGTTCCTAGAAAACCACCAAATATAGTGACCAGAATCCAGTCAGAATTACTACCAAGGTCAATATTCAAAATTTCTATGAGACTGCTTCTGGCATTTGCATGAAAATAAGCACATTGTCTTCTAACTAGATGGCATACTAAGGACATACGGGGATTTCTAAACAGCTATTTCTAATAGCTTCTTACCAAGCTATTAGAGTCACATGACATCCAGTACGGGTGCCACTGCTACCTTAATGACCTGAAATTGTCATGTTTAGCTGGGAAGAGGGTTTAAAAGCCATAGTAGCCATTGCTTTTCTGTTTGTGACATTTCTACATACAGGCTTATTTACAGGCAGTTCTGTAAGTTTGCCTCAGCTTACTCAGCTTTGTGTGGTTGGCTCAGGCCAACTAGCTCAGATTCAGTTGACTTTCATGAGTATTGGATGTCTCAGAGCACACATAGTAATGGTAATGCAGTAATGGTAATGCAACTGCAAACATGAAACCATTGTCTTCAATTCTGGCCGGATCAGGATTCCATCCTCAGAAGAATCCCATGAAACAGGTGCTACTTCTTACAATGAACTACAAATGACTCGGTCACGGTTCATGGGAATAAAGTCTCACGTGTGATGAAGGCACAGGTAGAGCTGGAACTGCGATGCACCACTGCTGGGTTACAAGGACAAACAGGAATGTCTGGGTCACAAAGGACTGTCATCAACTGGAGAAATCGAGACAAGCATGAGGATCAGCAATGCAGAGTACCACAGGCTGGGATGTCCAGGAAGGAGACTTAGCTGAAATTCAGAGTGAGAAGTCATCGGGGAAAGAAACAGCAAAGGAAGGATTCAAGATGGCTCAACCGCATGAGGAACCTGGACCCACTCTGGAGATCTCTGAGTAGAGATTACCCTCAGATAGCAGAGTGAGGGATGACAGGCCTGAACTTGGTGTATGCTTTAGTGAAGTTATCAGACAGCAGGCAGGACCTTGAACAGAATAGTTGCCAAGGAGCTACGCAGAAGTTCTACAAACTATCTTGGCAAAGAACTGCAACATGCTTGCTGAGGGCAGTGAGTCTAAAGAGGGTTGTCTTAGCAAGCTCCATAAGTCTCTTCCTATGGCACGGAACATGGAGCCCTGCAAACTGTGAAGATAGATCACCTTCTAAAGTGATTAAATCATAACCATCAGTAGTTATCTAGAACCTTCGAACATGCAGCTGAAGCTAAGACTGAAACACAATTCTGACAATCCTATGTGTATGTTCCCCACATCCTGAGGTATTCCAAAGTGGGGAACTTTTAAATAATGACAAAGCAAGTGTGACAAGAAAAATAGAGACAGAAAATTTAAAGACCAGGGGTTCAAAATCCACAACTGTCTGGAAATGTTTGACCCAGTAGCAAACAACTTCTGCATTGCACTATTGACATAACTGTATCACAAATGCCATATTAAATGCCATAAGACAGGCCTCGAAGGAAGTACTAAACTAGAATACTAACCATGTAGGCAGATAGGTAGAAAATACATGGAAGACATGTGTCCTATAAAATCAAACATTTTAACAGGCTGATGCTTTTGACTATCTGAAAATCTCACTCCTGTGGAACCTTTGCCTGGAATGTGACTAAGAAAATGCCAAACACTGGGGATGGTAACAGAATTGGTGGGCCAATCACTCTAGAACGTCTAAGCATTTCTATAGAGCACGCATAAAGTGTGAGGCCACGGATGAGGTTGTAGTTAGCTGAGAAGAATCCAAAGCAGTGTCTACCTCTACAGTAGAGCCTGTGACGGCTGTTTTAAGGTACCTGTGATCTTCCTGAGCTGCTGGCACCCACACATTCAGCTCACTGAGAGAAAGGCTATGTTTTTTCCATGAACCTCTATCTCATGAGCAGCCTCCTACAGAACCAAACTACAGTGGGTGCTTAATAAAGGGTTGAGTAATAAAAAGTAGATGAATAAATGATGATCCTCAAATAAGAGAACACTGACTTATGTAAGCATCTGCTTAAACAAATGCCATCAAGAATCAGAGTCTCATTGTGAAGCTAGACACGGTTAGAGCCTCCAGAAAGAGATTTCAATGAACTTATCAACCTTTGATTTAAAATGCAGAGAACCTCACTTCCCTGTCAAAGGTGTTTCTTTTTATGTCCTCACAATAGAAGCTCAAGAAAGGATCAGCATGTGATTGGAAAAGAATGGGGACACAAATCTTGGATGGATCCAACCACCAACACATGAAATAGTGGCTGCACAGTCAATGCCTAAATCACAGGTTCTTTGTCCAAAGAATGAATGTATTAAATAGTCTATGTCTGCCTGGCAAAAAGCAGGCAACTGCTCTAGACAGAAGTTAATACAGAAGCCTTTGATGTTGACAATGGTAAGATCACCGAGCTTGGACTCTAAGGTGAGAATCTGAAGAAGTCACAGCTGGACAGGGTGAGGGAAGGACAGGACATCCCCTAACATACCAAAACCCAATAGGAACAGCAGATTTTCAGGATGCTTGGGTCGTGTGGTTTTGCTGGAAGGTTTGTGGACTTAGGAACTTAAACCTAATTAAAATGGAAAGAGGTATCTCATTGGTGATTGCATGGATAACGAGGAGAATAACAAGGAAATCAAGGACTGAAGTGATATATGGAGCAAAGCTGGGAAGATGATGTACAAACAGCTTAGTGCTGAGTCTGGGGAGACATTGAGGGCCAAGGCAAGAAGGAGCGACAGATGGGGCTGGCGCTGCAAATGGGCTCCGTGTTGTCTTTGCTTCTGAATTCCTAAAAGGAGCTGCCTCTTAGGAAGGTCTCCTAATGAGAGCTTCCTAATGAGAAAGCTCAACATTCAGAACGAATGGGTGCAGGCCAGGCAGATAGATTCCGGCCCCAGTCCCAGCAGGCTGGGCTGTGGGGAGGATTGAGGGAGCCTATTGCTTTGTTCTATGCCCTCCTCTCCAGTTCCTCCTCGGGAACCCTGCAGGGTGACCAAAGAGCCCAGTGGTGCAAAGACTAGAGCAGCTCAGAAACTCGGCATGTCTGTCCTAGGAACACTTCTCTTGGGGGATGCTCTGCCAGCTTGCCTGTCACGGGCACCCACTTCCTCCCTGTCCCTGGGCAGATCAGGAGTTTCTCAGTTCTACTACAGGATGCTGAGAGAAGAAGCAGCCTTTGCAGGCAGGTGTTTCCTGCCCGAGAGTCTATCCTCAGCAGAAAAAGAAGAGCATATAAGTTTAGTGCAATTCACAATAATCCTCACAATGAGAAACTCTTGAATTATGGGCAAAGAAATAGAGGCATTTCCTCTGCAAACAAGAGACTGCCTGATGATGTGCCTTGAATTTCCATTTAAAAAGAAGGAGATGTCTCTAAGAGTTCACAGTATCAAGTATTCTCTAACTGAAACATAATATGTAGATATCAGAGTATCAGCAAGAAAATTACTAGGAAATTACTCATTTTTACTTCAGTAGGGAGATTCTGTCAATTAAAAATATTTTATCTCACAGTTAAAATGTTAGAGTGAACCCCGGGTCATGGGTCTTTCAGACAAAAGAATCCCACTAAATGGCATCAATACAGATACTACCCCATAGCCATGGTATTCATGGATTACAGACCCATGAATTCAAACAACTGTAGACCAAAAAATATTTGGAGAAAATGTGCGCATCCTTAATTGTGTCTAGTTATATGTATGTCTACGTCTATGTGTGAATGTGTGTGTGTGTGTGTGTGTGTGTGTGTGTGTGTGTACACGTATGTGCTGGGTAGTTATGTCCACTTGACACAGGCTAGACTCATCTGAGAGGAGGGAACCTCAACTAAGAAAATTTCTCCATGAGATCAGGTTATATGCAGGCCTGGGAGGCATTTTCTTAATTAGTGATCAATGGGGGAGCACCTAGCCCATTGTGGGGGTGTCACCCCTAGCCTGGTGGTCCTGGATTTTATAAGAAAGTGGGCTAAAATGGGTGGTAGTGCATGCCTTTAATCCCAGCACTTGGGAGGCAGAGGCAGGAGGCTCTCTGTGAGTTTGACGCTAGCCTGGTCTACAAAAGCTAGTTCCAGGACAGGCTCCAAAGCTACAGAGAAACCCTGTCTCAAAAACAAAACAAAAAAAAACAACAACAAAAAAAAAAAAGGAAAAGAAAGAAAACAGGCTGAGCAAGTCATGTGAAGAAAACCAGTAAGCAGCTCCTTCCATGGACTCTGCATCAGCTCCTGCCTCTGCGTTCCTGCCCTGTGTGAGATCCTGTGCTGACTTCTTTCCATGACAGTGTGGAAGTGTGAGCCAAATATACCTTTTCCTATCCAACTTGCTTGTCGGTCATGGTGTTTCATTGAAGCAACAGAAACCCTGACTAAGTCAATGATCTTCTTTCCTTTCCAAATTCTGGGATTCTAGGTATATATCATAGCACTTAGTCAGATCTCTCCTCCCTCCCTCCCTTCCTCCATCTTCTCCCCCCACCCCCGAATGATGTGATGGGTGAAATGCACACAGAGATCAGAAAACAAGGACAACTTTGGGTTTGGGTTCTCATCTTCCACCTTGCTTGAGACAGCATCTCGTTGTAATCCACTGCTGTGTTCGCCACACTGCCTGGCCAGTGAGCTCCCAGGAAACTTCTCTACCTCCACTCTCCCTGCAAAAGCACTGGGATTATAGGTGCATACTACTATTCTTGGCTCAACACTGGTTCCAGAGACTCAAACGCAGTACCTCATGCTCCTGTGGCAAGTACTTACCTGCAGGACCCCAGCGTAGTTTTTCTTTTCAATCATGTAAATATAACAGTGACCCTAACAACCTTCCTAATGCTGGAGCCCTTCCATACGGTTTCATTTTGTGATGATTCCCCAACCATTAAATTAGTTCATTGCTACGTCATAACTGTAATTTTGCTACTATTATAAATTGCAATGTTAATATCACATATGCAGGATATCTGATATGTGACCCCCAGTAAAACAGCCATCTGACCTCCCCCAAAGGGGTTATAACCCACAGGTTGAGATTTGTTTAGATTTTCTTATGGGTTACAAGTAATCTAGAGACGACTAAAAGCACACAGGAGGTTGTGCAGCTGTTGTGTACTAACAACATTTTAGATGAGCCCTGGCAGAGTGAGATAACCAAATCTCCCACGCTTCCTGCCCTTACATTTGCCATGTGCCCCAAGGTGCTTTCCCTACACTGCACAGAACCTTCCTGTGGTCTTCTACCGTGCTTCACCAATCAGTAGGCTGGTTCCAGACTTCTTATACAGCTCTTCGGACCTCCTTCAGGGGAACTCCTTTCTAGGCTAGACACATTTTCCAGGGGCTGGGGGTAAAATTTTTTCACACACTAAATTAGGGCTTCCACTGCAGCACCCAAGGGGGACCCTCTGGGCAGGGAGTGTGCTACACTGCGTGGCATTTTTGTGAAGGCTGGAAGGTTGAGATGGAAAGGAAGGGCCCAGCCCAGCTGTGGCTGCTCTGTAGGGTCACACACAGAGCCTCTGTTGAGCATGGCTCCTGCTTGAGAAAGGCACCTGCTGAGACTCTAACAGGGCCACTGTCCTCGCAGGCCCATCTTCACTTTGACATCAGATCAGCCCTGGCTCACCTTCTGCATTGTCTCCTTGACTGTGAGTGTCCAGGGAGTGTCTGCAGACATTCATCTAGTCAGTCATGTGTCCAGCACCATTCTTATCACTGATTTGTAATCTAAGTACTGGAGGAAACATGAGGCTCCAAGGTCTGAAGCATCAACTGAGCTCAGAAAGGAGCCCTGATCATACTGTGCCTGGAGTGGTACCCACCCGACGCCTCCAGCTTGCCGAAGTGCCAATCAGCTGCCTTCTGAACCTCCCTGCACAGAGACCACCATTCCCACCAACTCGAATAGAATTTAATATCTGGATAACAATAGTTGGTCCTGTCCCCTCCTAAGGCAGCCATGTGTGTGGATTTCATCATTCGTTCAAGACAATAACCTCTAATTCTGCAGCTGTCTTACCCATCTTTAAATGCCTGCCACATACAGAGCATCATTCAGTGATGGCTCAGAGATTAGCAGCTTGGGAAATTCCAGTTAGGACACTCCAGCATAAGCATTCTCATATGTATAAAGATGACTCTATCACATTATACCACATCTGTATTATTTTTACATATTATTAAAGTAAATATTATCTCTATGTTGATGGGCCGCATTCCAGGCTAGCCTCTTTGCCAGCTGTGTGGTCTTTGGCAAGTAACTTAGTTCTGGGTGTTAGTTTTCTCTTCAGCAAAGCAGGGAAATAGCACTATCTGTCCCTTAATATCACTGTGAAGATTAAATAAACTCATATGTATAATGAGATTAGAACCATGCCTGGTCATTGGAAATTCCTAAATTTGCCATTTATTATTCTGTTATCATGACAATGATTGACTCTCCCTATTGACCCCTATGGTACTTAGAACATCAAAGAAAATAAAGTAAAAAGTAAAAAGTGCCACGCTGGCAAGAGAGTCAAGTTTGAAAATATTGTTAATTACATGAGCTGTGTAAGCATCCCCCAGCTGCTAAAACATGATAAAGGATTGTGAGTTCGCGGACAGCGGCTGGATAGAGCAGGTTCTAAGTTCTGAGCAGGATTAATGGGAGAAGATACTACTAATTCTTACCAGCCACTCGGGACTTTGAGTAAAGAGACTTTGGCACTCAGACAAGTAAATGCCAAGATCTCCCTAGGCTTTCCTTTCCATATACAAATCCCTCTATCTGTGGGTATCTGGTGTCAAGGAGAGGCAACCTTCCAGGCCCCCTCTACATGTCTACACTACACCACCAGACTGTATTGTATCTGTGCATGGCCTCCAGTGACATCTCCATCAAGCTGAGAATGGATGAGCACTACAGTGCAGAACCTGGGGACCACCATATCAGGAAATCTTCCCAGGGGGACTCTGTTGTGAAGCTGGTCAGCCATGGATGGAATCTGACTGCTTAGGAAGTGTGGGCAATGGAGTGAATGAGCTCTGGAGCTGGCAGCTTCAAGGACCACCACACCTTCTTCTGCATTTCTTTAGTAGTAACAAACAGAGGCATGACTCAGATGCTTATGCAATAAGAGGAATGTGATAAATCACATGGCCCAAATGACCACAGGTGACACTTAGGTCACAGAAAAAAAGTCTCTGAGAACTGACATTTAAGCAGAAATGAAAACCAAGTCCAGGGCATATTGCATGTCTATCTAGGAAACACGTGGTCCAGGAGAGGACAGAAGGCACAAACAGTCAGAGGGAGGACAGAGAAGAATTGGTAGGGCAGAGGAGGCCAGGGGCAAGGTCAGGGAGATGATGGAGCCAGAGACACTTGGGCCTTCTTCCCTATGGCAAAGAGTGTGGTGACCTATTTTGCAGACTGCCCACATTTTGGAGATAAGAAGTCATAAAGGGACAGATCTTTAGGAAAAGAATCAGGAAGTGAAGGAACAGTTGCTGTGTAGATGGGGGGAACAGAGATTCAAACAAGACTCTGCTTAGAGAACATCATGTTTCCCCATGGAACCCTTTATGACTGAGGGTTCATCAGCTGATTGGCAGACAAACTACGGCACGCCTAGGCAATGGAATTCTATGCAGCACTAAAGCATCTCAGGGGGCTTTCTTCCAATTCTTTTGCAATCGTCTTCTGAGTAAGAGTGCTATTTGCCCTACTTCAGACTGATTGTTTTCAAATATGACCTAATATTTTAAAAATAATTTGTTTCTTTTTCAAAGCCAAATAA
Source organism: Myodes glareolus (assembly GCF_982192425.1). Taxonomy (NCBI): domain Eukaryota; kingdom Metazoa; phylum Chordata; class Mammalia; order Rodentia; family Cricetidae; genus Myodes; species Myodes glareolus. The sequence goes on along the minus strand of NC_142030.1, from coordinate 27,732,784 downwards.
ATTGTCACAAGTACTCTCAGCAGACAGGTATGGTAGGGCATACCTATAATCCAAGATACTTGGGAGACTGGTGAAATGGATTTCTTAAAGCCAGTACTTTGGGGACAACCTAGGTAACATAGCAAGATCCTGTCTCCCCTCAAAATGCTATTGACAAGTCGGAAATCTACTCATAAATACACCAAAAGTAAGATGTATTCATGGACGGCTAGAGCGAAAGACAGATTTCAGAAAAGCACATGAAGAGGCATGTTTGTCTTAACTTTGCTATATGTACATTTGAACATTTTTATAATAAAGTATTGGTAGAGAAAAATTTTAATATTATACATACCTGAATAACATTAGAAGCAACGCTGTAAATATCTTTTAAAAACACGGTGCTAACATGCCTACAGCAGGTTTCCTGGAAGATTTCTCCCCTGCATAGATGCCTTCCTTTCTCCCTTGTCAACATCACAAATGAGCTGACCGCTCCAACTCGTAATCTTTGGAGAAGTCTTTTTTTCTCAAACAACTGTCTGCCATCACTAAATAAATGAGTATAAAAATCAAGATTACCCCCTAAGTAGTCACACATTATGACACAAAATGATACCCCTTAAAGCCACAAGACAATTAGGATTCGGAGGAATTTTATGACTTGTCACTTGCCACCCTGAAACTGAAAACACACTACTGTTATATTGGGGGTGGGGGGTTAACTCTAACTTGTAGAGTATATTCCACAGCCAACTTGCAAAGAACTATGCCATGGACTTGGATTTTAAAATTCTTAGAACTGGCAAGAATGATTTAAATTACGTAGGTTTCCAATCTTTCTGTAAGTGAACTCTTCTGAGCGACCCTCGGGCTCACTAGAAGTCTGTCTTACTGAGCACTTATCCTGTGTGAGGCGCTGTCCTTGGTGATCAAGACATACAGGACAGTCTTTGTCTTCTCGGGACTCAGTTCATAATGAGAGAGAAAATGAAGGCCGGATGCATAGAAGGTGCTGTAACCAAGCACTGTGAGGCCACTCATGATGGTTATTCTGGGTTGCCGACGTGACTGCATCTAGGAGTAACTAAAAACCAAGCAGGTGGCACACCTATGAGGGATTTTTTTTCCCACAATTAAATCATCTAAAGTGGGAAGATTCACTTTTAACTTGGATCTTTGGAGGTGGGAAGATCCACGTCTCACCTGGGTCACACCTGACATGGAAGAAAGCTTGCTCTCTGTCCCCTGCTCTTGCTCTATCGTGTCAAACTCCTTTGCTGACAGTAGAGACGACTACTTCATGACTCTGGTATCTCTTCAAGACCAACTGAGACATCCAGCTTCATGGACTGAACAACTACTGGATTCTTGGATTGTCACTAGTAAACAGCTACTCTCGGACTAGCAGGACCACAGTCTGTGAGCCATTCTAATAAATCCATATATGTCCACATATATATATATATATATATATTTCTATGTAATGATATAATAAATTATAATATATATTCACTCTCTAAGTTCTGTTCCCCTATTGAACATCCCCCAAAGGCACAGTGTTAAAAGACTCAATCTTTAGATCTTTCTGAGTGTGCCATTGAAGACTCTGTTGAATGTCATTTTTCTTCTTCTCTTCTATCCCAGTCATGAGGTGAATGGCCTTTCTTTGCTACAAGCCTCCCAAGTGCAAAGCGTCAGTCAACCATGAACTGAAAATGCCAAAACTATGAGCCAAAGCAACCCTTTTATGTTTATAAGTTCATTCACCCTGCTTAATTTGCTGTAGCAAAAAAAGGTGACTATCAGGAAAAAGGGGTGATGTCACACACAGTGGTTTGCATCAAAGTGGTTTGCATAGGCTCATATATTTACATGCTCAGTCCCCAACTGCTGAACTATTAGGGAAGGATTAAGAGGTGTGGCCTTGTTGGAGGAGTTGTGTCACTGTGGGTGGGCTTTGAGGTTTCAAAAGCCCATGCCAGGCCCAGTGTCCACCCACCTCTCTGCCTGTTTGCCTGAGGGTCCTTCTCCAGCACCATGCCTACCCCTATGCTACCATGCTCTCCACTGATAATGGACTAAGCCTCTGTCACTATAACCAAGCTTCCAACTAAATGCTTTCCATTGTAAGAATTGCCTTGGTAATGGTGTCTCTCCATAGCAAAAGAATACTGAGACATACACAGATGAATTTCATGAAGAAAACATATAAACAGGACAACATGAGAGAAAATAACAGTCAAGGGTGTGGGCGATAAGGGGGGGGGGTAGAGGTAGCATCTTGAGGTAAGGTAGGAGGGTTTCCCTCTTAGGCAAGACAGACAAGACTGTCCAAAGGAGAGTCTGGGTAAATTGTGCATAAGTAGAATCATCAGAATCTGGCCAACAGGATTCTATTCAGAGAGTGCTCTATAAGTATAGACATGGAGTAAAAATGTCTAAGGAACTGGATGGTAGTCCAGTTGAGGTCCCTGTGGGGACTCCCAGGGGCAGAGCTGGATAGTCAGGAAGGGCCAGAATCACACAGGGGATCTACCAATGACTTTTGATTTCATTAAAGAAAATGAGAAATGATGGGAGTGATGAGGCACCTGTAATTAAAAATAGCTTCCTGAGTCCATACCATTTACTGCTACAAAGAAACTCCAAAGACTGAAAGATGCCAAAGTCAGTGAGAGTAACAGGGCTGTGGAGAAACTGGTATGTCTGTGGAGATGAAGATCACAACGGCTGTGGTACTGAGTGATCACTAGAAACAACAATTAATAAATATCTTGTATGTATCCAGAACTAGGACACACATTAGAGGTCATACATCCCACATGCCCCCAAGAAAAGGTCAGGCAAAGAGTTCGTTTTTATGGTTGGCCTTCCTTTAGTCACATGAGTCAGAACTTGAACCTGGATCCAGGGGAGTCCTAGATCTGTCTTCCTCACTTAATTCAGGTGACTGCAATACATAAACTCTTGATATGGCATGCCGGCTTGCATGTTGGGGATTGTCAGAGATGCCGGCTGCCATGTTGGGGAATGTCAGAGACACAGGCTAGCGGCCGCATGATGGCTCAGCTTGTACAGGTGCCAGCTCCAAGCCTAAAGAGCCAAGCTCAATGTGCCAAATCCACATGGAAAGAGAGAATCAACTCCTGAAAGTTTTCCTCTGACTTTCACTCATGTGCTAAAGTATGTACATGCATGCACAGGCACACCCTGACAGGAAACAACTGTAAAAAAAGAAAAAAGAAAAAGACGTTGTCTATAAATTGGTAAAAAATAAGCTAGATATCCTTATTCTCATAGTTCACCAAAGCACAAGTACACACACATATATGCATGCATATACAAACACACACATATATACATGCATATACAAACACACACATATGTACATACATATACAAACACACACATATATATACACACATACATCGGGCTGATACTATGAAGAGGAGAGAAGATAAAGAAAGAACATGGCTGGACATGTTCAAGTTTGCTGTCTTTTCTATGTCAATAGCCACATGCTCACAACATGCTTAGTTCATAAATGAAAAGGCACACACACACCACCAGCAGGTTAGAGGTCTTGTCTTTCTTTCTGGTCCAAAGCAAACAAGTCAGTTTTATTCCTGGGACCCATCACCCGAGCTGCAGGAGAAAAACACTGTTCCTGAGTGTTTTCTTGCCACGGCGCCTTTATGCACCTGTGATTGCTGTAATTTAGCCTCCAGAATAAAGCAGACTCATGACTGAATGCCGAGTTACAGCGCGGGTTCTGAGCTGGTCACTTCTCCCATCACTTTCTGTTGTCGTTACTATTTACTGGGAGCACCGGCACAGCTCCGGCAGCAGCCACTCGGCCGGAAAAGACATGAAAGGTACCCAGACATTTTCAAGGAAAGGGGGCAGATATGTCGTGTGTGTGTGTGTGTGTGTGTGTGTACACACTTGTGTTGCTATGTGTGGACACTGGATGACATCATCCTTCACTGCCTCTCTAGCTTAGCTTTTGAGTCAGTGCCTCCCACTGAACCTGGACCTCATTGTTTTGACTAGATGAGCATCCAGCCAGGATTCCCCAGGATCTGCTTGTCAGCACTCAGGTTACAGACCCATGTTATCATGCTTAGTTTTCCCGGGAGACTGGGGTTTTGAACTCAGGTCCTCATATTTGCACAGCAAGCACTCGGCCCACTGAGCCATGCCCTCCAACCCCAGATCTTAAAGAAGGAAGGAGTCCATATCTTGATTTAGTGTGGACAATTAAATCAACATAGAGCACCCTAGTGATTTGGCCATCTTGCCTAGCCTGGGGTCTTCCTGTAGGCTCCTGAGTATGAGAGCAGCTCATCATCCAGATGCTATGTATAAGAGGCCATTTGAACAGTCAGTGTATTAAGGAACAGAAGAAGATAATATGACTGAGATAACACGACCAAAGACCCAAGCAGCAAAGAATACTAAACCATTCACTTTGGGGGCATTAACTCAAGTACAGGACTGGCTAATGGCTGCATTAAGAAACTATCCTTTGCTAAGAAAGAGCCGACTTGGTGATGTAGGAGGGTCATCTGTCTATGTGTTACTTTCATTGGTTAATAAAGAAACTGCCTTTGCTTGATAGGTCAGAACATAGGTGGGTGGAGTAGACAGAACAGAATGCTGGGAAGAAGGCAGTGAGGCAGACGCCATGCAGGCAGCCGCCAGGTCAGACATGCTGAATCTTTCCCGGTAGGCCACCACCTCGTGGTGTTACACACATTATTAGAAATGGGCTAACCAAGATGTGAGAGTTAGCCAATAAGAGGCTGGAGATAAGGGTCAGGCAGTGTTTAAAAGAATACAATTTGTGTGTTGTTATTTCGGGTGTAAAGTTAGCTGTGCGGGAGCCTGGCAGGAACACAGCCTGCCGCTCCTTTTCCCAACAACTTGGTGTCCCAATAGGACCTTCAACTGTTGCAGAACAACTCCATTTTCAGCTCCAATAGGGAGAATAGGACTCAAGCAATTCAAACTTTAGCCTGGGTGTTGCTGCAAGTGCACCCATTTTAAATACATCCTTAAGATAAAAGGGCAAGTACAGAGCAGATGCGGGCTTTTGGATCAGACTGTATGCATCTGTGCTACCATGCTCTCCCTCCATGATCCTGAACATCCTTCTTCTGCCGTGAAGAGAAGTAATACAACAGCTGCAACAGACTGATGTGCCCCCTCTGCAATAGAGTACTATCAACATAAATCACATTGAGTTGTGGGGTCTTAACAGGCATCTAGGTGCTGTGGGCTCCTCCCTGGCACATGGAATTGGTGTTCTTAGGAAGGCACTTAATAAGGGGACTTTCAAGTTCTGCAAAGAAGGGACAGTAAAAGAGACCCTTGCCATCTGCCAGGACCTCGATTTTGGAACTCCTGATCTTCAGACCTACGAAAGAACAAATGTCTGTCTTGTACAAACTATGCAGCCTCATGCATTAAGTTCTAGCAACACAAAGCAAGCAAGAACAACTACTAACCTCCTAAGGGTTGACAAAAGCTAAGAGTGTGCTCAGTGAGAATAGAGCACAAGAAAAAGCCAAGTACAAAGAAAGCAAGAACACTAATTATAAGCGATAGTCTTCCTCTGTTCCAAGGACAAGGTTTCAATGGTGCTGTATCATCAGCATCTTGCACCACAGCAGCCCGCCTGGGGTAGCCATCTGTCTGTCATCTGTCTCTCACTCTGTCTGCTTACACAGAAAGATGATTTAACTCATATTCAAAACATATAATCACCCTGGGCCCCTCTGTTGCAAGGCATTTCCCCCTGCAGACCTGCCCCTCACAAACTCCTTTCTCCTCTCTTCCTGTCATGTAGCCTAACAGACGGACTTGACAGATGTCCCTAACTAGGCATGGACAAAATGCATGGATGTTTTAAATGCTTTTCATTTTGTTGTATCATTTTATTGAAGATCGACATGGGTCATTCACCACTTCCCATGGTCAAATCCATCATATTCCCCCAGGGCAGGTTCTAAAGAATCTCCGATCACCGTCCCGAGTCATGTCAGTGCAAGCAGCCTCCTTGCTCCTGCTCATTCGCTGCAGTTCTTAAAAGTACCTCACATAACTTTTGGGAAGTTGCTCTAAAGAACATGGATAATTACTTAGGACTGAGTGCAGTTTACAATGGATCTGTAACTGTTAAAATCACTGGGCAGGAAGCCAGCCCTGGGATCCACGCAAGCTTCAGTACACTAAAGCCTGGCCTACTGCCTGTCCACTCTGTCAATCTTTTGCTGAGCTGAAAGGCCAGGCTACTGAGTTCAGGTGAACTTCCTTATTTAAACCCTGTGTTGGATTTCCTGTTCCCACCTTCCTCAGACAAGCAACGACAACGACAATGAGAGATCTGGCAATGCCAGGCATCAGAAAACAAAGACATGTTCCACTTGGACTACTGGCCCACCATTCTTCCTGGGAACAATGCTTGCTGACAGGCTGCTGGGGAAGCCAACTTGTGCCAAGCAGGAGGCTTCCTTGTAAGTAGAAGACGGTACGTGGGGTCTCTCCACCTGGGATCTTGAGGAGATGAAAGTTTCCTTTAAGGGACCTCCCTAAAATAATATATGCCATGGAACTGAACATATGAATGGGGTACAGTGATAATTCAACATACACATACACACAGTGTAACTGTAATGACCTTCTCGGGAGATGTAAAGAGGTTCATTCCATACAGGCAGGGCACTGATAGATCCAAGAAAGGATTTCATTCAAATGAAACCTGGTAAACGAATGAGTGTTGAGGAGGCTCCTTACAAGAGCATGTGTGAGTCATAGACAGCTATGCTATTGGGATGACTACAGAACAACTTCCTGGCATCTAAATGATGAATGGTCCTCCCCTAGTCTACTGTTTCCCTCCTATCCTAAACTGGATGTCAGAGAAGGAAGGAGTCTGCACTGAGGAGCTCATGGAAACATTTTGATGAGTTCAACTTGACCAGGGAGATGAATGCTAATGTGCCCATTCTCATTAGGTTTTCCTATGGGTGATCAGAGTTTCTCAGCTTCAAGCCAGCAATGGTCATGTCCAACAAGAAGAAACATCTATGCAGCCCTACTCACTGGTCACAAAAGGATAGTCACCATTTCCCTCTCCTACCTTGATTTGCAGTCTTCAAATTTCTCTCTTCTAGGTCTTCATGTTCCATGTTGTTATAGACTGTAGTCAACCACACACATTAAAAAAATAAAATAGAATTTCCTTCCCTGGAAGACACACAAACAATCCCTCTCGCATAAGATCCCAATAACAAACCAACGCTGAAGTCCACCAGTGCTCACTCTTAGAACAAATGTGGTGATTAGGCTTACTTACAGGGCATGGGTGACCAGAGAGTAGACACACTGGAAAGTCTTTACCCAGAGCGCATGATGGCCTTCCCAAAGCCCCATAGACAAAATTCATTTCCACGAACTTTCCCAGGCTTCTTACTCTAGACCAGTGGTTCTCAACCTTCCTAATGCTGAGACACTTTAATACAGTTCCCTATGTTGTAGTGACCCCCAACCATAGCTATTTTTGTGGCTACTTTGTAAGTGTAATTTTGCTACTGTTGTGAATTGTAACGTAGATATTTTTGGAGATAGAGGTATATCAAAGGGGTCAGCCCACAGACTGAGAACCACTGCCATGTCTCCCAGCAACTACTGAGGCCATATGCAATTAGGATAGATTGCATACAAATGGCTGCCAGATGGGGCTGGATACTTAGGCGAGAGTTCACTGGCCCTCCCCTCCCAGTCCTTCCTTCTCTATGGGAATGTCCGTACCCAGAGAGCCCAGAATGATGCCCTTTGCAAGCAAGCAGAGCTGACTTGGCGAAAGGGCAGCTGTTTTGCTTGGAGCACCACACAATACAGACACTGAGCTAAAGAGCTTCATATAGAAGGGTTCTCGTACTGGCTAGGCATTGTAACCTGCATCACAGTTGACAATACTGGAGGGTAGGAAGTTCAAGTGGGTCAGACTAGACGTTTTCTCTATTAAACGAGTGAGATGGGACCAGAGCCAGGCCCCTCTGGCCTGTGATGCTCCGCGTTCACATTGCTGATGACTCTCACACTCACCACGTCTTCTCACAGCCAAGATGTCAAGCTCAGGCTGCACCATGCTTCTTTATTGGCTCCCACATTGGTCCTGAGGTCACCTGCGTGGCTGTTTCTATCTCAAACAGAAAGGACATAGCCTGGACTCAAACACTGACCTACTGCTTCCACTATCTTTAATGGGACCTGGTCACATGCCAGGATGTCCATTTTTACAGGTTTCACAAGAATGGCAGCTATCCTCAGCCCCCCAAGTTACCAAGCCGTCACACACACTGTTCCCCAAAGAAGCAATGAGTCAGTGTGCCAGGGGCTTCCTGGCTATCTGTCCAGTTTAAAGTCCAAGATGCAGAACATACACTGTAGGCAAATGCTCTGTGGTCCTGCTTCCATCAGAGAACGTCCTTCTGAAGACCAGACTTTAAATTGCTAGAATTGCTGAGATGCACTGAGAGTACCTGCTTTAAGAAGCTATTACTGAAAGTCAGCAAATTACAGGCTTTCTCTTCATAATTGCTTTCAGCATTGCGGCCCAGTGCAATATGGGGCTGCAGGATTAACAGGTGACTGTCCCTCTTGGGGTGACCCCCTACTATGTTCCTTCCACCCACCGATTGCCCTTGTTGGGTGGCAGAGTTCCCAAAATAGGACAGTCTTGCACCGGCACATCTGCTAACTGAGCTGCATGCCACAAGCATTGCTTCCAAGCACGGGGAGAGCTCCACACCTGACGGATGGTACACAGCTCTGTTCTCTGCCCTAAGAGTACATCAGTGAGGTGGGAAGGAGAGATGGCCAACCACAAGGGAGCCGAGACCTGTCCAAGAACACATGCTGTCCACCAAGTTAGGGTTGTGGTGTACTGGGCATGGGAAAGGGTGTTTGAGGGAGCATTCAAATAAATATAGCAATGAGCCACTTCTGTCCTCATGAGTTCTCCCTTGCAAACTTCACAACAAGGAGCCCTAGTTTTGCTAGATGCCAACCTCACCACCAACTACTTCGTTTCTCAACTTCTTACTATCCTCCACTCTCCATCCCTCTCCTGCCGCATCTTCTGCCCTGAGCCATAATGCCAGTCTAGAAGGTGTTCGGTCATCTTTGCTCTCCAACTCACTCTACTTAGGCACCAGCTGGAAAGATAAGTCTCTCCTCCTCTAACTCCCCAAAGGACCTAACAGTGGGTAACCTGAGCTCCAGGATGGCATATCACACAGCCTGCCCAGTGGGTGATGTGGACCAGGAAAGGTGGTCCCAGGTGGGTGAGCACTGCGCACCTCCATGCAGGGGATGGACAGATGAAAGGCAGCATAGACCAGAACGAGGGGACAAATGATAAGCTTCATCTCCATTCTTGAGTTTGCATTCCTTCTTCTTGAGATGACAAGCATTCTTAAAGAAATGTACACTTCATCCGACTCGCGATGGGCATTAGCTCAAAGGGTTCCGCAACCGTTCCATTCACAGCTGCAGCTGGCAGATAAATCAGAGTGCCTGAGCTTGCCTCACACATGTATCCAATCTGTTTCAGAGCAGCCTAAGTAGGTACACATGGGTCTCAATCATATGTGAAGCACATCTCAGCGAAGCTGCTTAAAAGAACGCAAGAATAACAAGGTACTGTGTTGGGGGGAGGGTGGGGGCAATGATTAAATAACTGTTATTTTAAATTCTAACTACTCAGTTATTAAGACAAGTTATACACATGACAAACATCAGGGAGGAGATGTGAGAGTCTAATTTAAAGTCATTGACTATGCAAATGTGAAATTTCAAAATATGTAAATGCACCACGCTGGGATAAAAAGGAAGGATATGTGGGTCTAATTTCTTCCTGTTAATTCTGCTAAAATAACTCCTTTATTGTTGCGTTCCTGTCACGGCAAGGTTTCTGTGTTGTTGTTGATGAAGCCTTAATGCTCTTTTCCGAGAACGAAGTTTGATTAATTATTTTGTTCTATAAGTTGCCTGCACAGCAAGATAAGTGCTGCATATTCAAATGCAGCCCCCTGAGCATTGTTTCTCTCCTCCTCCACCTAGAGATATGGCCTCAGTGATCATTCTCCTGCGCCAGCAGGGCAGGACAGTGTCGATCTCACGCTTTGGTTATTGCTTGTTTTATTTTGCTTCTGATTCTACCAATGAGATCAGACTGGTAATGATTTTCATTAGATCAGGACTTCTTGGAGACTGGGAGACTTTCGGCAGCTGAGAGCCTCAACAAGGGCTGGATGGCTGAACTATTCAAGGTGAAGAAAATCTGGAGACAAGTCTGAGCTGGGGTGATGGAGCAAGAGAAACCCCGTATCGCCTTCAACTACGGTACTGCCTGAGATCCTGGCATCGTCCTCCCCGGGTCCCAGTTAATCTCATGTCACAGAGGTGCATCACTTAAGCGGCATGGTGTGTGTGCGGCACAGCACACAGCTTAGCAAATGAGAAGGGGTGCTAGTCTTTTGTCTCCTCACCGCTGTGACAAAATCTGCACTTCAAGGCAAGAGGGCCTTTCTTCTGGAATAGGGTTCCAGGAGACACAGTCTGTCACAGCAGGGAGGGCATGGTGGCAGAGCCAGCGGCTGCCTGGCCACATTGTGTCTACAGTCGAGATGTAAAAAGTACACAGGAAGTGGGGAGAGGAAGTAAAACCTCAGAACTAGTGCAATGTCACCTATTTCCTCCAGCACGGCTCCACTTCCTAATGGTTCCACAATGGTCCTGAACAGTTGGGGGTCAAGTGTTTGGACACAAGAGCCGATGGGGACATTTCATGCGGATGCAGCCACAGAAGCACTAGCAGGATATCACCAATGTTGGTATCTACCACGACAACCGGAAGGAAGCCTCCAGCTAGCTTCCACACAGCACGCGTGCTAATTACCAGCGCTGTCACGTGTCCTGCAGAGACGTGTTCAGACTTCATCTGCTTAAGAGTCTGTGCTCCCTGGATGAGGTTGGAGCCATTTCTGACTGATGTAGGGATTGCTGTGCCTGGGAGCTGAGCGCACATCGATAGACTAGGAAGTCCATTCCGACTGCAGCCCTATCTATGTTAACAGAGCCCCGGATGACCACACCTCTCCATTGCTCAAGCTTTAAATCTGAGGACTTTTATATTACTTCATGTTTTTCTTTTGAGCAACTGTACACTTTAGGAATTTATTCTTTCAAATTTCTTTATATAAATACAAAATTTTTTAGGCCACTAGGCACTTTGCTTTTTTGACAAGATCTTTTTTATCATATGAAGTAGCTTCCTGTAACAATAAAAACAGATCTATATCACTACTTCAATAGCTACATAAAAATAACCTCTCTTTTCTAGTTTTATATATAATTCCTTCTTACCCTAAAGCCTGTACAAGCCAGATCACAGGCATAGAATTCTGACAAAGTTTCACCTTTCTCTATCCCTCTCTGCTAAAGCATTCCCATGAGTATGAACTGGCTCACCATCACATGACTTTGTACATACAGACACTCACACACACAAGAGTAGATCCAGGGCAATGGCCACCAAATCTACTCTCCACCGCAAATTCACCTTTGCCAAGCAAAGGCTGGGTCTCTCCTAGCCCAGAGTTATCCCGATCACAACCGAACAAGAGGCCGATGCTGATTTCCCTCTCTGAAGCACAAGTTGTGTGTCCCCTCCCTAGACCATGACTAAGGAGACTAGGGTGCAACAGCAGTCTAAGGGAGGCCACAAGGATCCTTGCATGCCCTGCTTTTTTTTTAAAGCTTCCCAGCCTTCTGCAGGAGCCCTGCGTCCACTCACTTCTGGGCAGATATGCTGAGATCACTATCTGCACAATCACGAGGGACACACTTCAGCCCCTGCTCGTGGGTGAGAAGACATCTCATTGGCTGGTGTGGGAGGTCACGAGCAACTCCCATGATGACCTAGATCCTCATCTCACCTCCACACTAGGCTTCCGGAAGGCTCTCGGACCTGTCCCTTTTGAACCTGATACAGTGACGGAGAGTCACTGTGTGCAGAGTACACCCAGGAGTTGATGATCCGCACCAACTGATGCAGAAAGAAAAAAATCAATTAAGAAGCATATAAAGAAATCTCTCCACACTTGTTCCTGACGGTACAAAGCAGTACACGTCTTCTATTCAAGCAGCTAGCGAACCAGGGATGTGCAGCGAACGACCTCCTAGCTGATTGTGAACAAAGACTCTGATTGCTAGCGAGGGCTGTCATCTGCCTGCTGAATGCCGCGTAAATGAAACACCAATGAATCCCTAACTACCTTTTCATTTTCCCCTCCTAACCTAATTTAGAAAGCGTAAATAATTTCACTGTTTGCCGGCTCAGCTGTTCCTGTTCTCCGTAGGGGAAACTGAGTAACGACCAAAAAGCTGCTACCAATGCCACCAACAATCCCCAGCTGCACAAAGTGGATACACACTCGAAATGTGGCTGGAAACTGTGATTTGTTGTTAGTAATTTATACAGTCAGAACCAGTGGTCTTTTATTATTGTTATTATTATTACCACAATTATTATGGTTTTATTTTGTCATTTGAATCTTTTGATGGTGACATGTCAGTAATTCACTGTAATTTCCTACCACCCACAAACCTTTTAAGATTTCTTTCGCTGCGGCTGGGTATAAATTAAGTGACATTATTTCCTACCTAGCCCAGTGTGTTGGAACAACATTATCCTTTGAGAACAGCAAATGGGAGCGGGCCTCTTTGTGTGGCCCTGCCTTCCCCTGCCAGCCCAGCCCACCTGCGCAGGTTGAGTTGAAGCCCTAAGCACACACTCCACCCTCAGAACAGCCCCGAGGTCCTAAACACAAGGAACCAGATGGCCCAGGAGCATGCATAGGGTTATTACACAGTCTCTCTCGAAACTTGCTGGAGGAAGTGCTCTTTGGCTAAAGGCAGAAAACACTGTCGTAATTTCATATGGCGTTGGCAATCCATGGCCACAATCTTCTATTCTGGGATTTTTCTCTCCTTGGACCACTTGGTCTCAAGCAACGTCACTGGGAAGCTTTCACAACAGATATTGTGAATGGAGAAAACACGAAACAAAAATGTGGGAAGTAGGACTTTAAATGGCATTTTGCTATGAACTCAGATTTTAACTTTTTTTCTTTCCCCCTTTCCTTTTTTCCAGAACAGAAACCAAATGTAAACTCCACAGGTGGTACCCAGGAGCAGCAGATCCTCCAGGGCAGAGAGAATGGCTAAGGACTCAAGGGAAATGCTGTAGCTCTTCACCCTCACTCACTCGTGGAGCAAAGGTTTCTCCAGCACGGGGTGCTCACCCCATCAGCATGGCCAATTTGGACACTCAGGAAACTCCTGTCTCAAGGTCATGGGTACAAAGGGAACATGGTGTCGTGGTTGCTTCCCCGACAACCTCTTGGTTCCTGTAGGGGACTGAACAATTAGTGCTGGAGCAGAACACTTGGAACACTTGGAACTCTCCACACAGCCTGACGATGGCGATGATGGCGACCATGGCATGGAAGTGACTTAGAGCAGGGACTTTAGATGTTGCTCCGATTCAGCTACTCCACTGCCGGGACCAGACGGGAATGTTTGCAGGAACTGGTGCAACTGCTCTAAAAGTCGTGAGCAAAGAAGGCAAGGGCAGAGGAAACCTTCATCCGACGTTGGATGGCGATACAGATGGAGACCCATATTGGAACACCGAACTGAGTACTCCACGGTCCAAATGAGGAACAGAAGGATGAAGAAAATAAAAAAAGTAATCAGGACTGCGAGGGATGCGAGCACCCACTGATACAAGGGGACTGATATAATGAGAGTTCACCAAGGCCTGTTGGACTGGGACTGAACGAGGACGTGATCCAACCAGATTCTCTAAATGTGGCTGGCCTGGAGCCTTTTTGAAAAGCCATTGACAATGACACTGGGACTTGCTTCCTCTGCATATACTGGATTTTGGCGCTCCAGTCTGTTTGGACTCTCACCTTCCGTGGACCTGGAGGGAGGGGGGAGGAACTTGAACTTCCCATAGGGCAGGAAACCCTGACTGCTTTAGGGGATGGAGAGGGAGGAGGAGAGGGAGTGGGGGGAGTGGGAGGGTGTTGGGAGGAGGGGCTGAAATGGAAACTTTTATAATTTAATAAAAAAAATTATAAAAAAAATAAAAAAAAATAAAAGTCCCCTCTCTGACCTCTCAGGAGCAGCCACCAAGTTTAAGAAAACCTCTTCCACAGGCTTAGAGGCCAGCTTGTTGTACTTCACAGATAGTGAGCCATCCATGTCCAGCACCTGCTGCATGTGAAGAAGTGACCACAAACTCATGGGTATCCAGCCAGATTCCACCATCCAGCCCATGGCCCTGGATAGGCACAGGGAGGAACATCTGGGGACGCATCTGGAGGCACACGTGAGCTCCTCTGTTGAGTGAAGTCCTCCCAAGACTTCCTCCTACAGCTCTTGGTCTCTCTCTCTCTCTCTCTCTCTCTCTCTCTCTCTCTCTCTCTCTTCTCGTGTATGTGTGAGAGGGAGGGTGTAGGAAAAAAAGAGGGAAAGAAAGAAGGAAAGAGGGTAAAAGGAAGGAAGAGGGAAGTAAGGAAGGGAGGGAAGGAGGAAGGGAGAGAGGAAAGAAAGGGAGAAAGGAAGGAGGGAGGGAGAGAAGGAGAGAGAGAGAGAAAGAGAAAAGCTATTTTCCTCAGCTCTCTCTATGGAAATCTTTAACATCAGAGCGGTAGACCTTTCCTGACCTCTGCCCCTTCCACTCACCTACTTCAGGAGAGGCCCAATTGGGGGAGCCTGGGCCATGTTCCTAGCTAGTTTAAGCAGGTCACAGTTTGGTATGGGTGGTGTGCAGGTGGCTCGTTCACGAAGCAAAGGGTCATGAAGGTCCCAAGGCTTTTCTGCAGTCCAGCTAAAGTATTTCTCTTTACTCCAGATTTTTCTGGCCAAAAGAGAGAGCTATCACTCAGGTTATAGTTAATCTTGACCCCAGAGAGAATCTGGGAGTCAATTAGCAAAACTTTGGTGAGCACTCTGTAGGTCCTGACGAAGCGCTCAGCACCAGGTAAGCTTGCATTGAGGAAAGACACAGCAGCATTAACATGAGTAACAGGTAATCAGCAAAAAATGGTGAAGAAAAAAGCAGCCAATAAGCAGGCATAAAGATTGTTAATGACCATCTACCACACCTTCAGGAAGAGTGGGCCAAGGTGAGCCGGGGGTTCAGTCTACATGCCCCAAAGACACAGAACAGAGAGGGGAGTTTTTCACAGGAAGGGGCTGCTGGGACAGGAGCTTCCTCCTCCAGGACACGGGTCTGAAACACTGGGATTATGACAGTACTCAGAAGCTGGGGTTCCCAGAACTCATGCAAACAGCTGGCACCCCACACACAGGAAACCTAGTACAACAAAACCTAGGAAGACAAAAAGAAGGGGAGGATCCCCAAACATACCAATCAGACCTCCCTGTTAGAGGGTGAGGCTATGCCTGAGCCCGGGACACACTCAAGCCAGTACTCTCTGATTTGATGTAATTTGTTTCACACCCCAATAGGAAGCCAGAAGAGATCCTACCAACACTTAGGAAAAGACACAGAGGGCATGAATCATCACTTCTTGCCTATAGGATGACAAAGGCCAAAAGACTACTAATTGCCACTGATGGAGGATAGAGCAAAAACTGTCTCACGAACCTTACAGCAGCAACCCCACAACACAGGCCCAAAGCTTTGACTTTGCATCAAGTCCATGGCCAAATTTCTTTACAGGAGCAGATACTATGTTATTACTAATACGAGTAAAATGACTACACTTGACCTCAGTCTTCATCTAGAGAACTGCTTGGCTATAACACCAGGAAGTGCATTACTCTACAGTTATGAAAGCTAAGAGAAACCTACATTTATCATCATGTAAAAATGTTTACAATATATATTGTTCTTAAGTGCTGGCTTCCAACCACTTGGCGTTAAACACATTGGAAACAGAAAATCCCAGGTGGGCAAAAAAGCCTACACATACGATAAAGTTTCTACGAGACTGACAGCTTCAAGCTTCGGGACTGTGAAGATGACTTCGTGTTTGTGAAACAACCCAGATCCAGAGCCACAATCCCCTTAGACTATCTCTAATCCCCTTAAAAGCTACGTCACCTACCTACTGTCTGTCTCCACAGCCTTTCAACTAGCAGGTAAACCCTTTGGAAGGTGCAACTTAACTGATCTCTACCTTCCGTCAAGCCCAAAGCTAGGAATGCCGGCAGACAAGAGTATTTGAGCCTTACGGTAGAGCTCCATCGCCCGGACAGGGCCCACCTGCCTGATGCTACCATAAATGCACCAGGTAAATTCATTATTTAGTAACTTTCTTTCTTCTGTGACAATAAGCAGTCACGTAACCGCTTCTGTGCTTGAGTATATTATTTGGAGCAACCTAAATCCATGTTCCTGGACCACCATCACTCAACATCATTCATAAATGAGCTCTTATTCCTTCTGAGTTAATAACTGTTCTTTATGTCAAGACTTTTGCATTCAACATGGAGATCCAAGGACAAGCCTTGGACAATACAATAGAGAAAAGCAAGAGTAAGAGTAGTGACAAGGACCAGCCAGGCTTCTGTGCCTTAAGCACCCCTGCTTCCTTGTGTGGGTTTTGATGAGCTCTTTCTGGGGCCCATTTGCATTGTACCATGGTCAGTTGTTTTATTCTGGGATGGCTGTTGGTTATTTTCTGATTTTTTTCCCCAGAGAATGGTAGTGGTTTTGGAATACCCAGTCAGAGTATGTGTCTTAGAACACCGAGTCATTTCTCTTGCCTTTCCTCAAATAGATAATCATGTTTTCTGTGTCTTCCATGTTACATCTTGCTCATTTTTAGTGTAAAAATTGAACAAGTACCTGATCATCCAAACACCGACAAAAAGGTGCCTTTGTCCCTCCAGCTCAAGATAGGAGAGGAGACAAAGAAAAGCCTCTGGAGAGTTCAACTGTCTCACAGAGAGCTTCAAGACAACAAAGACTGTTCTTGGGTTACATGGAAACTTCTGACTCAGCCACAAAGACAGACATAAAATAGTCACTCTATGTCTCAAATCCCAAGATACAATGGGAGGAACTAACCTTGTGGTGGGGTCAAGGAACCTGTACCCACAGCAGTAGATAAACCTGACACAAAACACCATTCCTGTCAGTTAGCACAGAAGGTTGGCATTCTCAGAGAATAAAAAGAAATGTGAAAACGGGAGAGAGAAATTCAAAATAGAGGGATATAATATGGGGAAAAGTACCGTTTAGTATTTCAGCTATTTTTATATTTGATAGTTATATTAACAGAACATTCTAGTGCTTTTAAAATAAGGACTATTTGACATTCTCAAATTCTTTGTTTCCTTTTATGAATGGATGTGTGTGTGTGTGTGTGTGTGTGTGTGTGTGTGTGTGTGTGTGTGTAGGCTAGAGACAATCTCAGGAGTGGCCCTCAAGAACAGCATTCATTTTCTTTGGGATAGAGCCTCTTGTTGACCTAGACCTCAGCAATTAGGTTAGACCAGCTGGTCGGTGAGCGCCAGTGATCCTTCCTTTTCTGCCTCCCAAGCACGGGAATTTTTACTAAACTTAAACAAATGTCCTCACCTCTTAGTCTCTCCTATCCTCTGACCTGGCTTCTTCCTCCTTGTCTATCATTCTTTCCATCTACTCTCTTTTCCAGAAACCCCAAGTGAAGTAAATTGTTTCCAAAGAAACAATGGCTATTGCCTCTTTTAAGACAGGCCCTAGTGGGAGACATAATCCTGGTACTATCTAAACTCACTGGGCAGAAACTGAGCAGAAAGCTGTGTTTGAAGTTCCCTCCCTGGGATTTTCTAAGGAATGTCAGAGGACTCTACTAACAAGATTTTCTGGCTTTTATTAGAAACTTTAAGTTCTAAAGGTGTCCCTCTCTCATGCAGCCTTGCTTTTAAAATTAGGGAAGAATTTAATCTAATCTGAATAAGTAGTTTTACCTTTGGATCTTTTTGTCATTCACTGGGTCACTCTTTACATCTCAAAGACAAAGATATGCAAATTGTTTGCCTTGTTTTTACTGACAGCAGTCTGCTTTCTTATAAATTATATACTATATACTACATTTATATACTATAAATATGCTGGTCTTTTCATCTGTGTCTGATCTAACATTCTTGTTTGAGACTACAATATTCAGACTTCTTTCTTTCAACTAGTTGTCTGGGTTTAGATTTGCTTTCCCCGTTTCATGTAAGAAAATCAGTAAAGTTGTTATCTCAAGCCCATTTTGTCTAAAAGACAATCTTACAAGCTAATTATCAAGAAAAATTTATTTATTTACTTGCTCATTTATTTACCTATCTATTTTGATACAGAGTCTCATTATACAGCCCTGCCTGGCCTGAAAAACACTGTGTATACCAGGCTTGCCCAGAACTCACAGAGACCTACTGCATCTAGGAAGGGCTTGGTCCTGGAAACCGGACTGAAATGAGAAGAAGATGAAGGAATTGCAGAGGCACATACAGCAAAGTTGGGATGGGGAAGGCTGCTCTTGGTTTGGCAGATGGGCATTCACTACTCACATCCTAGAGTAGCAGCACAGCTGGGAGAGGCAATTCACTTTTTAAATAGATGTCTGTTGAAGAGCAGACTCAGGCCTTTGATATCCAAGAGAAGAAGGTGTGGTAGATATTTCCTGTGCACTCTGTCAACACCAGCACATGGGCCGCAGGAAGACTTTCCTAATTCCCATGGATCTGAAGCACTGGTCATTATCAATAATAGGTCTTCACTCAGGATGTCACCACTGCCTGTTGGGATAATATTTTTTTGTAGATTGTGTGAAGATGTGTCTCTGTCCTTCTTTACCTGCCTTAGGCACCTTCTGATTGGCTTAATAAAGAGCTGAGCAGCAAATAGCTAGGCAGAAGAGGGTAGGCGGGACTTCCAGGGAGAGATAGGAATTCTGAGCCCAAACTCAGAGGAAGTTGGGCATACAGCACTAAGGAGGGGTAATGAGTAACATGGCCGAATGTAGACTATTATAAATGGGTTAATTTAAGTTTTAAGAGCTAGTTGGGCGCACGCCTAAGCTGAGGCCAAGCTTTCATAATTAATAAAAAGTTTCTGTGTCACTATTCAGGAGCTGTCAGTCTAAAACAGACCTGTTAAAACTGCTAACCCATTCACTTGGGACTTTCTCTGCTCTTCACAGAAATCTGCCTCCCAAGTGCTGAGAGTAAAGGCATGTGCCACCATGTACAGCAACAAGACACATTTTAAAAATCTAAGTAAAAATGTCAACAGCAACAATAAAAGGTTTTAGAGTTTAATCAGACAGACTAGTGGTCTTAATCTATTTTACACTGTTACTAATTTAAATATACACTCATTTAAATTTTGCCGTGTGTTATGACTAAGCTTTAACATGAAATTCATAGCAAATCGGCTTATCGGTGTATATGTTTCTGTACATTACACTTATGCATATATTATGTGGAATGTCCACATTATAAAATCTGCCCTGGAAGGATTCAATTAAAATTGGCTTACAGTTGTCTTATAAAATAAACAAGTGGAGCTACCTAGGACAGAGAGGACCTGAGGAAACAAGCTCCACCAGGAGCAGAAACCAGGAAAAAATCCAGTCTCAGAAACCAACTCAGTCCCAGGACACTGACGGGCCAGGATTGAGCCAACGACCTGACCCAGGGTCAACTATATCCACCAGAACTGGAGTGGAACAGAACCAGCTACCTTGGACAGAGAGCAAACAAGCTCCACCAGGAGCAGAAGCCAGGAGCAAATCCAGTCCTGGGAGCCAACCCAGTCAGGGACACTGGTGGATCAGGATTGAGCCAGCGACTAGATCCAGAGTCAGCGCTCTCCACCAGAACAGGTTCAACTCCAAGACAGGGACTTCTGCAGGAGGAGATCCAGACCAGGATTTACAGAAACAGGGCAAAGTCAGCAACCTAGGCCAAAGTAGGCTTGAAACAGCAAAGTGCAAGTGAGCAGAGCAAGGCACAGGAGCGCTGAGCTATCTCCAGGAACACTGAGTAACCAAGGGGTAACTAGAACTGTGACACTGACTATACCACAAGAAACAACCATCTGAGCTTTGGATTCACTGGCACCTAGAAGATTATTCATCAGAATCTCAGACAGCCCCAACCACACCTAGTAGAGGAAAAGAAGAATAGAAAAGGTAAGATCATATGATACACCACAAAGTGCAACACAATACCAGTAAAATCTAAAGACTCTACAACAGCAAGACCTGAGCAACAAAATATGGATAAACCAGAAGAAAATGACCTAAAAAATAACTTCAAGAAAATGTTTGAAATTCTTAAAGATGAAATGAGAAATTCCCTTAAATAAATCTAAGAAAAGACAAACAAAAAATTGGAAGATATCAGCAAATCACTTAAAGAAAACCAAGAAAAAGAAATCAAATATATAAAAGGAACTATTCAGGACTTGAAAACTGAAATAGGAACAATAAAGAAAACACAAGCCAAAGGAATTATAGAAACATAAATCATGAGAAAAAGATCAGGAACCACAATGCAACAATGAACAGCAGAATACAAGAGATGGAAAAGAGAATCTCAAGCACTAAAGATACAATAGAGGAAATAGACTCATCAATTAAAGAAAACATTAAATCTAACAAAAGCTTAACCCAAAATATCCAGGAAATATGGGACACCATTAAAAGGCCAAATGTTACAATAATAGGCATAGAAGAAGGAAAAGAAGTTCAACTCAAAGGCACGGAAAATTTATTTAACAAATCATAGAAGAAAGTTTTCCCTACCTAAAGAAAAATATGCCTACGAAGATACAGAACACCAAATAGATTAGATCCAAAAAAAGTCCTCTCACCACATAATAATCAAAACACTAAATATACAGAGTAAAGAAAGAATATTAAGAGCTACAAAGAAAAAAGGCCAAGTAATATATAAAGGTAGACCTATCAGAATTACACCTGACTTCTCAGTGGAGACAATAAAAGTTAGAAGGTCATGGTCAAGTGTTATGCAGACATTAAGAGGCCACGGATGCCAGGACAGACTACTATGCCCAGGAAAACTGTCAATCACCATAGAAGGACAAAATAAGATATTCCATGACAAATCTAGATTTCATCAATACCTATACACAAACCCAGCTCTACACAAAATACTAGAAGGAAAACTCCAACCTGAGGAAGATGGTTACATCAACAAAAACACAGACAATTGATGATCTCATTACTGCAAATCCCAAAGAAGAAAAAAAACCGCACAAATTAAAATCACCAACACTGAAAACTAAATTAACAGGAAATAGCAACCACTGGTCATTAATATCCCTTAGTGTAAATGGACTCAACTCACCTATAAAAAGGCACAGGCTAACAGATTGGATACAAAAACAGAATCCATCCTTCTTCTGAATACAAGAAATATATCTCAACCTCAAAAACAGACATTGTCTCAGAGTAAAAGGTTGGGAAAAAAATATACCAATCAAATGGACTTAAGAAACAAGCAGGTGTAGCTACCCTAATATCTAACAAAATAGACTTCAAGCTAAAATCAGTCAAAAGAGACAAAGGAAGTCATTTTATATTAGTCACAGGAAAAACCCATCAAGAGGAAATTTCAATACTGAACATCTATGCCCCAAATACAAGGGCACCCTCATATTAAAAGAAATACTTCTAAAGCTTAAATCATACATTAAACCCCGCACACTAATAGTGGGAGACTTCAACACTCTCCTCTCACCACTGGACAGGTCAATCAGATAAAAAAATGAACAGAGAAATAAGAGAATTAACAGATGTCATGATTTAAATGGACTTAACAGACATCTATAGAATATTCCATCCAAACAGAAAAGAATATACCTTCTTCTCAGCACCTCATGGAACCTTCTCAAAAATTAAAGAATTTCTAAAATTCAATGAAAATGATCACACAACATACCCAAATTTATGGAGCACAATGAAAGCAGTGTTAAGAGACTAGTTCACAGCACTAAGGGCCTACATAAAGAAGCTGGATAAATCCCACACTAGCGAATTAATAGAACATTTGAAAACTTTAGAACAAAAAGAAGCAAACTCACCTAAGAAAACTAGTGGGCAGGAAATGATCAAAGTGAGAGCTGAAATGAACAAAATAGAAACAAAGGAAACAATACAAAGAATCAATGAGACAAAGAGTTGGTTCTTTGAGAAAAATCAACAAAATAGACAAACCTTTATCCAAACTAACAAAAAGGCAGAGAGAGAATATCCAAATTAACACAATCAGAAATGAAAAGGGGGACATAACAAGAGACATGGAGGAAATATAGAAAATCATCAGGCCATATTTGAAAGCATGTACTCCACAAAATTGGAAAACTTAAAGGAAATGGACAACATTCTGGATAAATATCACTTACCAAAATTAAATCAAGACCAGATAAGCAAATTAAACAGACCTATAACTGCTAAAGAAATAGAAACAGTCATCAAAAGTCTCTCAACAAAAAAAAGTCCAGGACGAGATGATTTCAGCTCAGAATTCTACAGGACTTTCAAAGAACAACTACTACCAATACTCCTAAATTATTCCACACAATAAAAACAGAAGGAACATTGCCAAACTCTTTTTATGATGCTACAATTACCCTAATACCCAAACCACAGAAAGACATTACTAAGAAAGAAGTTACAGATCAATCTCACTCATGAACATTGATGCAAAAATACCAAGTAAAATACTGGCAAATTGAATCCAAGAACACATCAGAACCATCATCCACCATGATCAAGTAAGCTTCATCCCAGAGAAGCAGGGATAGTTCACCATATGAAAATCTGTCAACATAATCCACCATATAAACAAGCTGAAAAATAAAAACCACATGATCATCTCATTAGATGCCGAAAAAGCTTTTGAATAAATACAACATCCCTTCATGACAAAGGTCTTGGAGAGAGCAGGGATACAAGGAACATACCTAAACATAATTAAGGCAATATACAGCAAGCCAATAGCCAACATCAAACTAAATAGAAACTCCCAGTGATTCCACTGAAATTAGGAATAAGACAAGGTTGTCCATTCTTTCCATATCTATTCAACATAGTTCTTGAGGTCCTAGCTAGAGCAATAAGACACCAAAGGGAGATCAAGGGGATACAAATTGGAAAAGAAGTCAAACTCTCACTGTTTGCCGATGATGTAGTTTACAGAAGTGGTCCCAAAAATTCTATCAAGAAAGTTTTACAACTCATAAACACTTTTAGCAATGTAGCAGGATACAAGATTAACTCAAAAAAAAATCAGTATCCCTCCTGTACACAGATGATAAAAGGGCTGGGAAAGAAATCAGAGAAACATCACCCTTCATAATAGCCACAAACAGCATAAAATATCTCAGAGTAACTCTAACCAAACACATGGAAGACGTGTATGATAAAAACTTTAAATCTTTGAAGAAAGAAATTGAAGAAGACACCAGAAAGTGGAAAGATCTCCCATGCTCTTGGGTAGGCAGAATTAACATAGTAAAAATGGCAATCTCACCAAAAGCAATGGACAGATTCAACGCAATGCCCATCAAAATTCTTCAAAGACCTTGAAAGAATGGTACTCAGCTTCATATGGAAAAGCAAAGAAAAGCAAAAAAAAAAAGAAGAAGAAGAAGAAGAAGAAGAAGAAGAAGAAGAAGAAGAAGAAGAAGAAGAAGAAGAAGAAGAAGAAGAATAGCCAAAACAATCTAGGGCAATAAAAGAACTTCTGGAGGCATCACAATCCCTGACTTCAAACTCTACTACAGAGCGGAAGTACTGACAGCTCATACTGGCATAAGAACAGACAGGAGGATCAATGGAACCGAATAGAAGACCCGGATATTAATCCACACATCTTCGAACAACTGATTTTTGACAAGGAAGCAAAGAACATTAAATGGAAAAAAGAAAGCATATTTAACAAGTGGTGCTGGCATAACTGGATATCAACATGTAAAAGAATGAAAATAGACTCATATCCATTACCATGCACAAAATTCAAGTCCAAATGGATCAAAGACCTCAACATAAAGCCAGCCACACTGAACCTTATAGAAGAGAAAGTGGGAAGTACACATGAATGCATTGGCACAGGAGACTACTTCCTAAATATAATCCCAGTAGCACAGACACTGAGAGAAACAATTAATAAATGGGATCTCCTGAATCTGAAAGGCTTCTGTAAAGCAAAGGACACAGTCAACAAGACAAAACGACAGCTTATAGAATGGGAAAAGACCTTCACTAACCCCACATCAGACAGAGGTATGATCTCCAAAACATACAAAAACTCAAGAAATTGGACACCAAAAGAACACATAATCCAATTAAAAAAATGGAATAAAGACCTAAACCGAGAACTCTCAACAGAGGAATCTAAAATGGCTAAAAGACACTTAAGGAAATGTTCAACATCCTTAGTCATCAGAGAAATGCAAATCAAAACAACTCTGAGATTCCATCTTACACCTGTAAGAATGGTCAAGATCAAAAACACTGATGACAACTTATGCTGGAGAGGTTGTGGGGAAAGGGGAACACTTCAGCACTGCTGATGAGAATGCAAGCTGGTACAATCCCTTTGGATGTCAGTGTGGCAAATTCTCAGAAAATTAGGAAACAACCTTTCTCAAGTCCCAGTAATACTACTTTTGGGTATATATCCAAAGGATGCTCAATCGTGCCAGAAGGACATGTGCTCATATGTCCTTAGCATATGAGCTAAGCATATATGTTCATAGCAGCATTGTCTGTCATAGCCAGAGCCTGGACATACCCTAAATACCTCTCTATTGAAGAATGGATAAGGAAAATGTGGTACATTTACACAATGGACTACTACACAGCAGAAAAAAACAATGACAGCTTGAATTTTGCAGGAAAATGGATGGAGCTAGAAAACATTATTTTGAGTGAGGTAACCCAGACACAGAAAGACAATTATCACATGTACTCACTCATAAGTGGTTTTAAAAGATAAAGCAAAGAAAGCCAGCCTACAATCCACAATCCCAGAGAACTTAGACAACAATGCAGACACTAAGAGAGACTTACATAGATCTAATCTACATGGGAAGTAGAAAGTATAAAAAGACAAGATCTCCTAAGTAAATTGGGAGCATGGGAACTTTGGGGGAGCATTAAAGGGGGAAGGGGAAAGGCAGGGAGGGGAGAAGAGGAAAATGTAGAGCTCAATAAATATCAATAAAAAAATAAAATAAAATAAACAAGAGTGACTGGGCAGTGGTGGTGCACACCTTTAATCCCAGCACTTGGGAGGCAGAGGAAGGCAGATATTTGTGAGTTTGAGGCCAGCCTGGTTTACTAGAGCTAGTTCCAGGATAGGCTCCAAAACTACAGAGAAACCTGGTCTTAAATAAATAAATAAATAAACAAACAAACAGTGCTCACATAATATTAGCGAAAGTTCAGCTACATCCATTGGTGGGGCCTGACAGTGCTGCAGTGGTATCTGACGAGTCCTGATTCTGGGGACTCGGCATCTACAATGGGGAATCAGGAATGTTTATCAACATTTCCCTTCCTGTGCTTTTCAATTTACTAATTTCAAAATTTAACTTTTATTACCAGTTTGAGAATTTTGTATGTGCTTTGATTACATTCATTCCCTGCCCCAACTGATCCTAGACACAACTTATTTCCCCAGGCACCCAACTTTGTGTTACCTTCCCTCCTTCTCTCCTCTCCATCTCTCCTTCCCTCCTTCCCTTCTTCCCTCCTTCCCTTCTTCCCTCCTTCCTTTCTTTCCTTCCTTCTTTCCCTCCCTCCCTTTTACCAAATGAGTCCAGTCTGTACTACTCATGTATTTTAAAATGTATGACCTTCTACTGAAACAATTTAGAAATTATCAACAAACTTGTACATTTCATTCCTAACTTAATGGATAGCTTTTGGAACCCGTATCTTATCCACAGTTCTCAGCATCTACAAGGATGAGCTCTGAAGTCAGAAGTATTCATTCTAGCCCATAGAAATGAACCACTCCTGGCTCCTGCTGCTGTTAGAGTCTGCCTTAGCTATCTTCAGCCTCCTGTGTGCTGCGGTGTGTATATTTACATAGCAGTGTAGATGCGTTTTAAAATCATACCTATGTAGTCACACGTCAGTCAGGAAATGGCTAAAGAAAGTTCCTTTAATAGTACCCTCTGGCTTCTTGGAAGACTGGTGCAAATCTCTTCTGGAAGGGAAAGAAATCTATTTTTCTGAGAAGGTAAATGTTTATTAAATGAAAATACTGATATCTGTTACCTAGGAAAGGCGACTCATGGCATGTGGAATTTCTAGATAAAAAGCTTTCAGGTCCGAGGCTTCTCCGGATAAGCTCCTATCAGGGAACTGACGCGTGAATGCATTGAAATTGAATTACTGTACAAGAGCAATTACTTTCCACCGCACAGCTATAATAGGAGTCAGTTCCGCAATGAACAGCGGGAAGCTGGAGGAAGGAGACCTGAACACAAAGTCTAGTCTCCTTTAGTTCTTCCAAGAAGAGCGTGTATGTTTTTAAGCAAAACACCTTTCAAGTGTCCAATTTCTCATTTTACCAATGGAAATCAGAAAGCAAGAGGATTAGGTTTATTTGCGGCAAAGAACTACTGAGTGGTTTGGGGAATTTATTAAATATCCCCTCCAAAGGTTTGAAAACAACAAACTCTTCATGCCACGAGTATAGTTGAAACTTGCTTTCTATGTCTCTTGTCAGTCTTCATTGGCATTCACTGTCAGGTGTTTCAGATTATCTCAATAATAAGTAAAATCCTTAGGTTCTGATTCTACGGTCTACCAAACGGGCACTACATTTTCCCACATCCACACCCTCTCCCAGGGATGTGGTTAAGTTTCTGGGTGTCTAAACTCTATAGGAAGAATAATAAAGTCAACCCCACCATTTGTAGAAACCAGAACCTCTGAGAAAATGTGGGGAGAGGGCTGCAAGTCAGCCCAGATCTAGAAGGTGAAGGCAGAGTGTCTCCGCATGACCCAGGGGAAAAGCCGCTCTGCAGATGCCTCATTTCAGAAATGAGGGTGTGCCTAAGAATCACAAATGATCCACAGTGGCTCTGCCTACTCAGAGTTCCCTGGAGCTAGAACAGATGCCTCTAGGTGATTGACAGTTTTGGTTGCTCCCAGTGAAGGGCAGGATCTGAAAGACGAAGGCTGGGGGTTACCTGCCCACATAACCAAGAGCAGATGAAAGCTTATCCATTGCTTTCTTCCTCCCCTCAAAACAGGGTACTTTTTCCCCATGAGCTGCTCAGCAGCTAGAAGAGCCATGCCAAATTTGCCTTCTGTAAATATCTCAAATAAGTTCTGACTTCTGTCATAGACAAGCAGTACAGGTGTCACTTAGAATGGCCCAGTGGGAGTGTGTCACTTGCTGGAGACAGGTGCATTTATTTCTGCTAAACCCAGCATTTGGAAAGACTCCTTGAGATGCTGATGAACTAAAAGCAAATTGATTCCACTTCTTGACCATTTAAAGGAAGCAGAAACTTGATATAAGCCACTCAGCAGCATCCACTGAGGGCTGGGGAGTGTATATATACATATCTGAATAGAAAAATGAAGAAATAACAACTTGCATGTAACTTCTATGCACAAAAGCAAGAGGCAGCCTTGTTCCTTCAAACAACCCGGAGCTAACCTTTGAGTGGATTTACAAAAATTATTCAAACTACCCATGGCATTAAAATGTGCTAGAAAATAGAGTTAAGAAAAGCTGTCATGGTGATGGCACCATTATGTTAATGGCAATTATGGAGGCTAAGGTTATTTATAATTTGCCAGTCCAAAAAAAACAAAGTTGCGTGTAGTCCATTACCAGCCGTATGACAGAGGTTATTTAATGGGCAGGCCACTTTAGGTTTCACATTTACCTCAGACATCTGACTGGCAGAAAAATAGGACTTTCTATGATAGGATAATTGCACAGTGGAAAAGAATTCAAATCGGGCCCGAGCATGATAAAATCACTCTGATTCAGCTAATCACTGGGCAAAGTGATGGAGGGGATTGATGAAATCAAGCCAGGGAAACATAGAAAAAGAACAACATTGTTCAACAGCCCGGAGATGACAGGCGGTGTGTGTGTTAAAGGACTGGGTTACTGGAGTCCAGTCTCCCCAGGGCTCATGGAATCTACCTACAAAGGCCAAAGGCAGTCTACCGCTACAGACAGTTTAAGGTACTCCACGTGTCAGTGGTAGTTTTAATATTCCGCATTGTTTGCAAGCAAGGTTTTCCTTGTATGTGCTCTTAAATCATAATGACGAATGGCATGGGAACAATTAGCATAGGGCAACATGAAGCATGAATGGAGGACCCCAGGACTCTGAGTTGATGCAAATTACTAGAAGTGTGGCAGGGGCATTGGGGTAAATGACAATCCTAACACCTGTTCTGTTACTGGCCCACTGTCTCTGGTTCCATTTTGTTTGTGCTGTAACAAAGCTTGCCTGAAGAACACAGTGCCAACCTAGTTACACTAGTTAGCCATAGAGCCAGGCCGTGATGGCACACACCTTGCATCCCTGCACAAAGGAGGCAGTGGCAGATGGGTCTCTGTGATTTCAAGGCTACCCAAGACTACACGAGATTGACTCGGTCTAAAAGAGAAACAGAGCTCACACAAAGGTGATCCCAACACTTAGGTCCAAGCCTTTAATTCCATCACTAGGGAGGTGGAGACAGTACTGATATGGCTCGGAGGAGAGAGGAATATAAGGCAGGAGGAAGCAGGAACAGAGAACGTTCAGTCTGAGGGTTTGTGGAGACAGGATCTTGCCCCTTTCACTCTGAAGGGTTGATAGAGGTAAGAACTCTAGTGGCTGGCTGCTCTGGTTCTCTGATCTTTTAGCTTTCACCCCCTAATACCTGACTCTGGGTATTTTTTTTTTATAAGACCAATTCGATTTGTGCCACCTGGTGAGATTCCTAGGAAAGGGACATACTCCTTTCAGATTCGATCACACCAGTGATGTACTGGAAAGGGTGCCTCCAATACGAGGTCTTTGGCTCCTCCAATGCTTAGACCCCAAGAGGAAGCTTCCTGCTGGGGACGCAAGGTGTCATTACAATATGAAGAATCCCAGTCATGATTTCCTTGACTTGTAACTTCTGCCAACCGGGGTGCATGGATCACAAGGGGGTCTGGACCAATCTCCAGATAAAACCACAGGAAGCTAAAAGTTAGTGGGAAACCACTTCCTGGGCGGCAAGCTGTCCTGGGTCAGTAGCACAATAAAAATAAAAGGCCTAGGGGTGAGAAGAACCGCAGAAGGTTGGGTGCGATTCCCAAGATGCAGCAACATCCAGTCTGTTCACACTGGGTCTGCATGTGTATTTTAAAATACAGAAATGCACATTTCAGAGTGTGCTGGCTGACCGCATCCTGAGAATACTTCTATTCAATCAGGGTAATTTCTTTTTTCTTCTCAAAGAAACAGCATCAGCCATATCAAATATTTTTTATGTCACTAATTTAAGGCAAAATTGTTTCAAAATAGACAATGCCGAGAGGCTGAAAAAAGTTCCTGCTTCTTCCTGTCCCCACCCTGGTGCTTCCGGCAGCACCAGAACTCCTTCTGTCACATGCTCAGAGGACGGAGGAGCCTTACCCAGAGGTGTGTGCATACACACAGTGCTGTTTGTCAGCTATTAGATTAGGCAGGGACGTGCAACACAGCTGTACTCTTTCTTTGAAGATGCAAAACCTAAACTCTCTGCTCCCTGAAGTGTGACCTAGGCAAGTGACCTTACACAGTTCCCTCTCTTGCTCATTTCTAGGACAATGATAACTCCTGGTTATCATACCTAAACGACATCACCTCCTGGCACCTGGCCAGGTGCATCCTGCGCTCAGTTAACCCATAAGCATATACTCTGCATGGCTCCAGGGAGGTATGCGAGGAAAAGCTATCCATGGGGACTGCTCAGCTGTCCTCCCCAGCTTCCCACCTTGGAGCAGGACAGAAATCCCAGTTAGTATATCTACAGCCCAGGCCGCATGCACTGCAAAGGGTAAAGTCCTGGATATGGTGCTTCCACCAGGGAGCACCCTACGTGTGCAGGCCCTCAAGTACCCCAACGAACACTAGGCCTCTCCTGTCTATCAAGGGCACAAACAGAAAGAATGGCTATTTATATTCTTTTCTTCCCTAAAACTCTGTGATGTGCCTAGAGATGCAAGAGAAAACAGTTTTTTCCTCACTTGGACTGATAACGCTGTGACTAGAGTTGAAAACAGAGCCGGGTGTGGTTACACGCCTGTGTTGCATTGTTTTACTGTTCTGGCTATTTAGGGGGGCCCTATTACCCAGCTCCCCAGTAAAACACACATGGAGGCTTATTCTTAGTTATGAATAACCAGCCTTAGCTTGGCTTGTTTCTTGCCAGATTTTCTTAACTTAAATTATCCTGGCTACCTTTTGCCTCGGGGCTTTTATCTTTCTATTTCTGTATACCTTTCTTTTCTTCTTACTCCGTGACTGGTTGTAGGGCTGGGTCGCTGGCCCCGATGCCCTCTTCTCCTTGTTCTCTTGCACCTTGTTCTCTTTCCTCCCAGACATGTCTACGAATTATACTCTTTGTCTGACAGCCCCGCCTATCCTTGTTCCTGCCTTGCTATTGGCTGTTCAGTTCTTTACTAGGACATCAGGTGTTTTAGATACGCACAGTAACACAGCTCCACAGAGCTTAACAAATGCAGCATAAACAAAAGTAACACGTCTGAAAACAATAGCTCCCAACACACTTGTGATCCCGGAACTTGGGAGCCTGGGGCAGGGCATCACTTGAGTTCAAGGCCTTGGGGGGGAGTCTGGACTGCACAGAGAGACCTAGCCTCAAAAATATAATCATAACCAAATGACAAAAACAGAAACAACCTTTGGGAAAGATAGCTCAGCAGATAAAGGCACTTGTTGTCAGGCCTGGCCATTGAATTTGATCCCTAGGACCCAAGAAAGAGCTGAGTGCTGCAAGTTGACCTCTAACCTCCACGTGAACGCGGTGCCACATGTGTTCCCCCACAAACATACATACACACATACATAGACTATAAAACTGGAATATTAAAAAGTAAAATGATAAAATAAAAACAATAACATATATAATGAAAATATATTATGAGTATTTATATGAATGTATGCAAGGATGACTCAGGAAAACAGTACTCATACACCGCTTGGAGGAGTTGTGAACTAACATAACCTTAAAAAAAAAAAGAAAAAAAACTTAAGCACAAATAACTTTAAAGTAGGTTCAGAACATTTTAGATGCCTTCGGGTTTGGAGCTTCCTATTACGAATACAGTGTGTTGTCTAGGACACCAGGTATATGGAGGTGATGAGGAATGTGGGCTCTGTTGATCTGGAGCCCCAAACTCAATGTAACTGTAGAGAACACGTAGCATCTACCTCTTCATCTCCCCTTTGTGAACTGCAGATGGCAAGAAAACCTCCATCACGGGCTATGGTAAAGACAAGACACGTGAGTATTGCCAAAATCCTTAAAGGGATGCCCACCACTAGACTGCTTGATTTATTATTGATATGCATGAAAATTCACTGGAGTAATATTGATTTCAAAACTTGCAAACAACTTAAATGTACAAATAGGTAGAAGCAGAAGCAGCGGAATCAATTAATAAACATGTCAGTTACCTAAGGAAATCACAAAACACAATTACATGAGAAATTACCAAGGAACAGTTGAAAGAAAGGATAAAAGAAGCTGGATTATAAGGAGAACAGGTGCCTTAATTTTCAAATTAGAAAAGAAAATACAAGCACATAAACAGAATAGACAAAGGAAGTAGACTATAGGGAAAGCACAGAAGGCAAAATCATAGTTTTCTGTCGTATGGTCACAATTCCAGATGACACTTTCTCTATGCGTGACAGACAATCTTGGTTCTCAGCTTGACAGAATCTAGAATCATCTAAATGACAAACATCTGGGCTTGTTGGGGACGAGATTTCAGGACTGATTTACTGAAGTGGGATGGTACCCTCCACGTCTAGGTGACACCATTCTCTGGGTCCCCTCCACGTCTAGGTGACACCATTCTCTGGGCCCCCTCCACGTCTAGGTGACACCATTGTCTGGGCTACAGTCCTAGACTGAATAAAAACAAAGCAGCAAATTGAGCACCAGCAATCCCCTCCCCGACCCGTTCTCTCCTTCCTGACTGCAGGTGCCCATTGACTAGCTACCCCACACAACTGCTACCAGATCTCTCCACTATACTGGACTGGGCCCTCCAAACTGGGAGTCAAAGCAAGCCCTTCCTTCAAGATTCATTTGCTACTTGATCAGAGCAACGACAAAAGCATCTGATAGACCCTGCTTTGTTCTTTTTTTCCAACACATTCTAAAAGTTCTACCCAAGAAACATCCATTTTCTAAACAAGAACTCATCATAATGGTTTAAAATTATTAATCTTTTAAAATATTAATTGTGTTTGTGTGTTTTTGTGTTTTACTTACATGTATGTGTGTGCACCATGCCTATACAACGCCTGCAAAGTTCAGAAGAAAGTGTGGGATCCTCTGGAAATGAAGGTACAGGCTGTTTTGAGCTATCTTCTGGATGTTCAGAACCACACCCAGGTCCTCCACAAGAGGAGCAAATACTCTTAACTCCCAAGCCATCTCTCCAGCCCTTAATTAGTATTCTTACTTCAGGGTTCTGCTTCTGACGTCTGAATGGCTACCAAGCTGCCATACCCATTAGGGAAAAAATGAGCCATACTCAGAAAGACGAAAACTGGCCTGGGGATGTAACTCAGTGGTGCGTGGCATGCTTAGCAAGCATGACCTTGGGCCCACTCTTCATTGTAAGACTCCTCTCAGATGTTTCAATGCGGGGACATAAGACAGGTCAAAGGCCACCATGCAGCTTCCATGGTACTACTGGTACACCATGTTTGTTGCATATAAAAGAATCTCCCGTCGAGGCTTTATCAATGAGCTGGCTCACAGCACTGGTTTCCATTTCCTAAGCACCTCTCCCCACAGGGTCTGCACCAAGAGCAAGCTTTGTCATGTTCCTCCTCAGGCGTGAGGGTGGCCTATTCTGCAGATGAGACATTAAGGCTCATAATGACTTCCTGGCCAAAGAGCAGAGCCTAGTAAGTGACAAGGAAGGTTTTATACCCAGGCCAAGCTCACTCATGTTCATACAAAGACCCAAAACAAATAAAATTGTTAATAGACAGAAATGTGAGATTATCCACTTTGGGCAGAAATACTTTGGGAAAATGTGGTTTGGTAATGCAGCATGAGGAAAGCAAAAGTAAGGAGTGATCGTTTCTAACAAAATGCTACTGGAGATCATTAAAACTGAAAAATCAAGCAAAGTAGACACAGGAATGAAAGACCCATTGGGTAGCAGCTTTCCTTGCAACCTTATATCAATATGGCTTTAATATAGAATACCACATTAGTCACACACCCCAAAAATGAACCTAAGATGCCCTGATTGGTCAACAGTGAAAAATAAAGTAGGAAGTTAACTTAGCAATAAAAACAACAACAAAAACCATATATGCTGCAATTCCCTTCATATGGCTGATATTAAATTTCAGTGAGCTACTTGGATCAATATAAACATTGTAATCTCAGTAAGGGTCCAATAAAGCCCGGAGAATATCCAACTTCTTCCAGACTTCATCTGGCCCACCAAGGTATTCATTCAGCTTCACACCGTGGCAATCATTTTTCTAACACTGCTTTATCTCTCTCTGTCCAGTGACCCACAGTGTACCCCTGGGTAACCCTGAGAAGTTAGTGAGCACATCAGAGTTGGGAACCCATCCTTTGCGGCCCCTGTGCTGAAGGTCTCACATCCAAAGATAAAGACGGGTCTCAGAGTATTGAAGAGTGCAATACAGAACTGCTTTTCGTGGTCACCAGAATGAAGAAATGAGAGCAAATAAGAGCATCCACGCAATGGGCAAACTTTGCAAGTTTCGGTTCATCAGTAACAGTCCTCAAAGGCTGTCTGTCTGTGGTCTTTGGACAACATAGTGCAGACCCTGGAAGACTTACCCTCACTGCCTCTGACTTCTTGTGAAACATTTCCTCCATGTTCTTAGCCAGCTTTTTCACCAGTTGGAGACCATCAATTTCTTCAATGGCAACATCCTTCTCATACTCCTTGTATTTCTGCAACAAGAGGGGCAGCATTAGAGATAATTGACTCTAAGGGACTACGCGCATGATTTCCCCTGATGGATACAGAAATAAAACTTTATCAACACCATGTCTGTTGGGGTTGGAGACGGTAGGATACATTTCACAACTACTAAATCAAGCAGAGAGAAACATGAAAATTGAATCCGGCTGTGGTGATATTTTGTTTGTGCCATAACAAAGTTTGCCTGAAGATCAGAGGGCAGACTAGCCACTACTTAGCCATAGAGGCCATTCAGTGGTGGCATACACCGTTTATCCCCAGCATCAGGGAGGCAGAGGCAGATGGATTTCTATGAGTTCAAGGCTACCCTGGGCTACAGGAGATTGATCCAGTCTCAAAGAGAAACAGCCAGGCAGTGGTGGCTCACACCTTTAATCACAGTACTTGGGAATCAAGTATCTTTAATCCTGGCTCTAGGGAGGTGGAGACAGGAAAGGATATGGCTGGGAGGAGAAGAATAAGAAGTGGGAGGAGACAGAAGCCCAAAAGACAGGATACCCCATTTAGTCGGAGAATTTCATAGACATAACTAGTGGCTGTCTGCTCTGCCTCTCTGATCTTGCAGCTTTTACCCTCTAATATCTGACTATGGGTTTTTATTATTAAGACCAATTAGAAATCTCAGTACATTGGCTCTGACTGGAAACTGAAGCAGCACCCAGGAAAGAAACTAATCAACTTTGGCTAATCAGATTTGGTCACATCTAAGGAATGCCCTAGGGTGCTGATTGGACTCGATTTCATCATCTTCTCAATTGAAGACGGTCTTTTCTATAAGAATTCATTATACACGGGAGACCAGACCATCGTGTTAAGCAAAATAAGATGTGCTCAGCTTAGTGCTGGCCTGCTGGCCTAGGGAGGAGCTCAGAAAGCCTGGTGCTGGCCTGCTTTGGAGCTCAGAAAGCCTGGTACTGGCCTGGGGTGGAGCTCAGAAAGCCTGGTACTGGCCTGGGGTGGAGCTCAGTGACTGGATGCCTGCTTAGCATATGCATGGCCCTGGGTCCATGCACTAATACATATTTTCTCTCAATGTGGAGCCTGTAGTTTGTTTTGTTTTATTTCTTTCTTTTGGAACATGAAAGCAGAAAGAGACATGTGGCAAGAGGAGAGAGATTAACAGGAGGGAGAGGGGAACAATAGAGAGCGGTAGGATGAATACCATCAAACTATAATATCACAAGAAAATATCACAATGCAGCTAAGGAGATAGCTCAGTCAGAAAAGTACTTGCTATGCAAGCACAAGAATTTGAGTTCCCTCTCCAGAACTCAGATGAATAATAATGATAAAGAAGAGAGAGGAAGAGGGAAGAAGGAAGGAAAGGAAGAGGAAGAAGAGCAGCAGCAACAGCTACCCCCATTGCCACCACTATTATCAGACAGGGTGGCACACACTTGTAATTCCACCACTACCACCAGTCAGGGTGGCACACACTTTAATCCCACCACTACTACCAGGCAGGGTGGCACGCACTTGTAATCTCACCATTTGGGAGAGGAAGACAGACGAATGCCTGAGGCTGACTGGTCAGCTAGGCTAAACTATCATGCAAGCCCCGGGTCAGTGAGAGACCTTGCCTTAAAGAAGAAGGAAAGGAAAAGTAGGAAAAGAAACCAAGGTAGAAGGTGGCTACGGTTTCCTGAATGGAAAAGAATAGTGGACTGATCTCCAAAATATACAAAGAACTCAGGAAACTAGACATCATAAGAACAAATAATTCAATAAAAAAAATGGGGTAAAGAACTAAATAGAGAATTCTCAACAGAAGAATCTCAAATGTCCGGAAGATACTTAAGGACATGCACAATATCCTTAGCCATCAGAGAAATGCTAATCAAAACTACTCTGAGCTACCATCTTACACCAGTCAGAAAGGCCAAGATCACAAACACTGATGACAACTTATGTTGGAGAAGATGTGGAGCAAGGGGAACATTTCCCCATTGCAGGTGGGAGTGCAAACTTGTACAGCTGCTTTGGAAATCAGTATGGCGATTTCTCAGAAATTGTTTCTCAGGAAACAATCTACCTCAAGACTTCAAGACTCAGCAATACCATTCTTGGGCATATACCCAAAGGATGTTCAATCATACGACAAGGACAGCAGCATTATTCGTAATAGCCAGAACCTGGAAACAACCTAGATGTTCCTCATCTGATGAATGGATAAAAAAATATAGTACATTAACACAATGGAGCACTACACAGTGGTAAAAAAAAATTAATGACATTTTTAAATTTGCATGCAAGTGGACAGAACTAGAAAAAACATACTGAGTGATGTCGTTCAGACCCAGAAAGACAAATATTATATGTACTCACACATAAGTGGCTTTTAGACATAAAGAATAACCAGTCTACAGTCCACAACCCAAGAGAACCTAGACAACAAAGAAGACCCTAAGAGAGAAATACATGGAACCACCTAGGAAGGAGAAAAAGACAAGATCTCCTGAGTAAATTGGAAGCGTGAGGGGCAGGGGAAGGGTGGAAGGGGAGAAGGGTGGCAGGAAGAAGAGTGGGGAAAATGTATAGTTCAACTTAAAACAATAAAGTATATTAAAAACATGGGCACACATATGAGTACACACATACCAGAAAATGTCACGATGAAATCTATAATTTTATGCACTGACCACTCACTAATTTAGGAAATAATTCAATACTGCAATAACTAATTTGTTTAAAGCAGCAATTCTAAAAGTGGTGCAGAGACTGCTGAATGCTCCTCAGTCACTCACAGGGGTCCATGGAGTCCTTTTTCCTACAGCTTATCTAAACTAAGCTGGCTTAAGTTGTGGATATCAACAAACTGCAACAGACTGGTGCAGACACCTGGGTAAGCATCCGCTGCCTCTGCTTACGTCGAACATTGAAGAAATTTGCCAAATAAAGGAAAAAGTGCATACCAGCTATAGTTCATGAAACAAATTACTTACATAACACATCTTTATCTTTTAAATTAGTTTCTCTTTAAATTTCTTAGTCATCAAATCTAATATGAAAAGTATCAGTTGATACAATCCACATGATCAGAAGCTCTGGTGGACCGTTAGTGGTTTGCAGGAACAGAAAGGGATCCTAAAATAAAGCTGGTTTGAATAAGGACTCAGTTTTGTTCCGACTGAATGGAAATGTTTCTTACTGAGACTGCCAGCACAAGCTCACAAGAGTTTTACGTCACTGTGAAAACAACGTCATGATGCGTATGTCCTTATAAAAAGGCTGAGGCACGGAAGGTGTGGGGACTTTATCTTGCTTTACTTGAAGCGCGCCTCAAGCTTTGACTGAGGAAAACAGGGGTTCCTGCCGCAGCTTGGCTCTGGGGTGTCACAGGAGTTATTTTAAGGAAGAAGTGTGAGGACACAGCAGGATAATTCCCAAGGTATAAATATCCATTCCCTCGCATTCCTCCACCTCTGCCTTCAAATGCGGGAGCTGGGAAGAGGCATCGTTCGCCCTGGCCAGCAGAGGCCAGCCTTCCACCCAAGGTTCAGCTAGAGATATAGTATGTGGCCATGTGTCACTCCAAACACAACCATTTCCAGCTCTGATTTGTAAGCTCTCTGAGGCAATACAATAGGGCTCTCAAAGGAAAACTTGGGAGGATGGGAGTGTCACTCCAGTGGTAGGGCTCTGGCCTCAGATGTGCAGGTTGAACCCCTGGCAAAAAATCCAAAAAGAAAAACACTTCTGGCTTGAGAACAAAGGCAGAGAGCCCAAGGAGAGGAGTGAGGGTAGGGAAGGATTTTTCCAGACTCCAAAGACTTAATGGAAACCCCTAATAGGCCGCAGTGAGGCAGCAACATCTGACCTCAGGTTCTAAAAGCAGCAAATTCCACTCTTAGTCCAACAGCAATGCCCACTACCAGATACTAGCAGAAGATGAGGGTAAAAGGAGACACAGATAACAAGTTATCAGTCATCAGAGGACATTGGAACCTCTGACCCAAACACCAGGATCAGCGGGAAAAATGTTGATCCTGAGATATAAACGCTTTTTCTAGTCACCTGAACGTAAAAGAAAGATAAAGGTCTGCTATGATAGTCACTGGACACATTGAGCTGCTGGGTATGCAAGCGTCTGTGATGTCCCAAGAGTTAGAGGTTCATCCTTCTCCCTGCCACCCGAGAGCATACTTAAAGATTTCATTGGGCACTCTTGGGGTCCTCTCTCTCGAATCAGGAAACCATTATTCCTTCTCCTCCTAGTGTCCTGTTCCTCCTTCCTATCAAAGCTATTATGGTCCCCCACAATGCTGCACTGACATCCCAGCACTCACAACCCAGTCAGAAGTGGCTAGACATATCTCCCCCAGTACTGTAGCTGAGGTAGCCCAGAAGGCAGGGCCAGGCTCTAATGTTACTGATCCACCCACAACTCATACACATAGAGATTCTCGGAATAAAGGTTGATGCCGAATAGACAGGAGATGATAATGGTAGTCATGGTGATGGCGATGATGATGAAGATGATGACGACAATGGTGATGCTATACTGCAAGGTGATGGAAAATGAGATGCAGGCAGAGAGGTAGGCGTGCTGTCCTTCGGCTCTCTAATGGTGATATTTCCCACCTGTGGCAAGTGAGATGCCCTCTTCTGGAATATGGAGCCCAGGTGAACCCAACCCTGGGTACCAGTATCCTCTGCTATCTCAATAAAACTCCAGTGACAATCACTGGAAACTTCTACCAAGTTCAAAAGCGATCCAGGGGTTTTCCTCTGCTTGCCAGATGTGCTCCAAAATTCACAGCAGGGGCCAGGTTTTATGCCTGAGGCTAATTAAGTACTGAAAATACAAAAATTTAACAAGACCGACATCACCCTTGTGTTCATAGAAAGGGCGAAATGTATTTCTGCCTTCAGTGAATCCTCATCTGACCTGGCCCTAGTATTCTGGTCTTAGCATGATCAGGAAGAGAAGTGACTTAACTCTTAACTTTCCAGTAAGGTCGCCCAGCATCTCTCCCCTGAACCTTCCCAGTGAGCAGGAGCTGCTGAACTGCTGACCTCCTAGCACAACCTGTACCCGTTACAGTCCCTAATCTCAACGCAACATGTGTAAGCCAAGATCCAGATCTCAGATACATCCATCAGTTCACTGTTTCCTTCCTCCCTCCCTGCCTGCCCTCTCTGCAGACACTTATCATCAGATGCTCTTTGTTAATGGACCAAATGGACACTACTCTCTTGCCACCCTGAGGAAGCCATCCTGCCATCTTGGGATGACAGTGCCTACTGGAATCAGGGCAGGTGAAAGCTTTGGTCTTGCCAGGAAATGTTTCATGTTACTGGAATCAGAAGATTTGGAAGGAAAGGGAATGGAATCCAGGGATTGTCTAGAATCAGCAACAATCCTGTAGTGACCTACAGCAGTAGCATACAACAAAAGCCTTAGGAAGGAACCTACAGAGGAGATCAGTCTGACCCTAGTAACTTCATGAATCCTACATATCCACGCCAAACTGTATCAAGGAATGAAGGAAAAATGCATATAGTGTGTTGCAATATAACACAACCACTGACCAGCAATGTGCATTACACAGCTAAAAAAAAAAACCAAACATCTACTGTGTTCAAAGCAGCCTATGCAACCACAAACAATGCTTTTTCTCTATTCCCTTTTTTAACCTACATTTTTCTAAATTTTATGGTGAGTTTACAATTTCATAAATTAAACATGAAATGTATAGTTCTATTTAGAACTTGTTTTATTTATTTTAAATGTTTCTAATTGAAACAAAACACCACTTCCCCATCCCTCTCCTCCACTACAGAGCCTCCCAGCTGACCTCCCTAAAATCCCTCTCATGGTCCTCCACTCTCAAGTTGATATCATAGTCAAACACTAAATGTACAAAAAGAAAAAGTATTGAAAGCTGCAAAAGGAAAGTCACATATAAAGGAAATCCTATCAGAATTGCACCCAATCTTTAAATGGAAACTCTGAAACTAGAAGAGCCAGCACCAATACATTGCAAGTACAAAAAGACCATGGTTGTCAATCTAGACTACTATACCCAGCAAAACTATTTACTGAAGTTGAAGGGGGAAAAATACCTTTCCATGATCCAAACAGCCTAAAAGATTTTCATGAGCAAGTTTAATAAAGGGGGAATCTGAGCCCCAATCAGAATCCCTAAAGGTAACCCATAACAATAGAATCTACTCAGTCAGTTCAAGCCTGCATTGAACATGGTTCCTGTATCTCCCTGGGTTATCTTCATGACTCTTCTGAGGTTCGGTGTGCTGCACTAGGGAGCTGGGGCAAGGAGGGCCTTACTTAGCTGGTGAAAGCCACAGGTTTGGAGAGAGGCTTTAAACCTAAAAAGGCCTGACATCTAATTGCTCAGACTTTTGAACTTTTCCAGGATAGAGAGACAACAGATTGACAGGCCGAATATCTTCTGACTTCTTTTGAAGTCATTGCAAACCCATCATCACCTGTCTCGTTGATTTTGGTGCCAACAGCAGCTTAGACTCTAAGAAGAGTCAAATATCAAGAACTGGGGACAGCTGTTCGGCAATAGTGCTAGCCACCCCAAAGCAGCACCATGTGATAGGCACAAAGGAGGTGCCATCAGTGGCAGCCACCCTTCTCGGGGCCTACAAAGGGGAACACAGTAGCACACACAGCTCTTGCTAGTCCAAATACCTGGAGGGAGAGGAGAAACCACCTTGCAAAGTGTGCTGGAGCCTTTATGAGAGACTTTGTCTATTGTTGTCACTTGTGGCTATAGCCCCCCTCCTGTTCTGCAAGAGCAATTTTAGTAAAAGCTTCGACCCCTCCCCAGCAATCTCCCACCCAGCTGTGCAAGCATGGCGTCAGGGACAGCACACGATGACATCCGCTTCAGGTCTATCAGTCATCCTCCCGCTGTAGGAAGGAATCAGTAGGAAGGTATGAGAATGCTCCCGTGGTCACACAACAGGAAGACACGAAAGAATGACACACATGAAAGGCACAGCTGCTCTCCCATAACCTGACTGGAGCCATCATGATTCTGCTCCTGTCTCTAATGCTCCATTTATTTGATCCACAGGCTATGCTCTGTGTCTCTGGGAAGCCAGGCTGGACCCCAGACACCATAGCCACGATGGTGAGTGGAGCAAACCCTGAGGAAGCCTCAGTTCGGGGTCGGCACATGCTGTGGGGTTCATGGGTAAAGGAGCAATGGGGTGAAAAGAACCGAAAGTAGTGACCCCCATCTTGTAAGACCCTTGAATGGTGATTAGACTAAGAAAGTGGGGAGACAGTCAGGGTAGAGTGTATGAAAGCACAGCCTAGGGAGGTCTAGAATACGAGGTTGCATGTGGCTCAACAAACTCTCCTTGTTTCATGTCACAGCTGGGCAACATCCTAAAGAGGAATGCATAATGACATGATGACAGCTGGGGACATTGTAGTCAGGACATCCGGGGCCCCCAAAGGTCTTGGGGAAAGGACAGAAGTGATCAGAAGTGGGGGAAAACAAAACCTCAGTGAATAAAATAGGGTGGAGAATAAAATCCTGGCTAAAGTGCAGAATCCAGAGATGGTTTCCCCAGGTACATCAAGGAGGCTGACAGAAGAAGTTAGG
This sequence comes from Myodes glareolus, assembly GCF_982192425.1. Lineage (NCBI taxonomy): Eukaryota > Metazoa > Chordata > Mammalia > Rodentia > Cricetidae > Myodes > Myodes glareolus. Next base: position 27,690,863 of record NC_142030.1, on the reverse strand, counting down.
AATGGAGGCCATGTTGTTTCAAGCCAGTTAACCACCCAAGCCCCAGTTTCTTTATTCAGAACACCAAGGATAATGATGCCAAACCTACAGTACTGTTTTGTAGACTCACTGAGAGAGCACCTGTCCTGTAGACTCACAGGGAGAGCATCTGCCCTGTAGACTCACTGTGGGAGCAGCTGTGCTGCAGACTCACTGCGGGAGCTGCTGCCCTGTAGACTCACTGGGAGAGCAGCTGCAAAGGTCCCCAGTATGATGTCCACTCACAAAGAATCACCTCAACTCCCAGTGGTCCCTTGTTCTTCCTCCTTAGTACAGCTTTTCCAGCATACTCTAGTGCTTAGTTTCAAGCCTGGTTCCAAAACAAAGTCCCTGTTGTAACAGTCATATTCCAGCAGGGTATTTGATGATGCTCACAATCCCCTTTCTGCTGTTCCTGTCTCTCCACTGGAGCTGAGATGCCAGCACCACAGCCTACATGTGCCTTTAGCCAAGAGTCTAAGTAGAACACAGACCTACAAAGATTGTCTCGGAGCATTTGTGTCACAGAAGAAAGGCAAACCCAAGAAACTTTGCCTTCCTCTGTCACATGAGAACGTATGAGTTTTCTCACTCCTTCTGTTAGCAGAATCAGCACTTGGCAAGAAATCCCTTGGTGAGCTGAGAACATTTATCACTTGAGAAGGAAGACATAGAAATGCATTATTTCTGCAGCATCCATTTTGCCAGCTCATTTCACACAAACACCAGCAAAAGAAAAGCACTATTTCACTGTCAGGACACTTAATGCTGCTCATACATTTGGGTCATTTTGCCCCCTACATGATAACTGCATATCTAGAAGTGAATCACCTGGAACTGCCTCCCCCAGACCCTGAGCTGCCCCAGAGGGAGTGGGACTCAAGTCAGGAGACTTCTGACCAATCACAGATGATTAGGAAAAATGCTGATCATAAAGGAGGGCTCTAAGTGTGTTCAAAATCAGAAACCAATGAAGAGGTGGGAGATGTCGAGAGTGGCAATGGTCAAAGAAGAGCTGCATTAGAACACAGAACACTAGCTGAATTTTCTCCTCAAAGCTAAAGTTGTCTATATGCAGCAGGCTTCCTGAAAATCACCGCACAAGGATTGACAGAAGGTTCAGGGGAGAAGATGGAACCATAAGACATTGCCCCACCCCAAAGAGAGACATGAGGAGCTTGTCACCAAATATGGAACTCAAGAGCAGTTCTCCTGCTTCTTAGACACCCCAAACCCAGACGCCCTGATAATTCCTGTCTCTGAGAAAGCAACTGCTATGGACTGAATGTGTAAGAGGCTCCCACCCCCAACCCTGGCCACATGGTCACGTGTTTGAACTCTTGGTCTCCAGCTCATGGCACTGTTTTGAGAGCTTGTGGAACCTTTGGGACCAAGAGGCTTAGCTGGAGAATGAAGGACACTGAAGTGGGATCATCCTAGTACCTTGTACCCGGTCCTCTCTGTTTTCTGGTTCTCCATGTGTAAACAAGCACACTGTAAGCTCCCACCAGCCGTACACTCCATCACACCTTCCCACCAAAATGGTAGATATCCATTAAAATCATGAGCCAAAAGTAACTGTTACTTCCCTTGAGTGGCTCTTTGGTCACTTTGTCATAGTGACTAGAAAAATACATACTACAATGATATAGAAAAAGTCTAAGCCCTGAACCTTTCAAATTATTCACGTTGAAAGAGTATCGCAACCCTACATTTGGGTTCAACTTTTTATGTTATTTTCATTCTATTGAGTTACAAAAACAAATAGAATGCAAGACAGAACTTCATTAAACCCATCTTTTACGTCATCACTATACTAACAATCACCAGACACAAGGCACTTAAACTGAAGTTATTGCTATTTTTGCTCATCACACAAATATTCACAAATTCTCACCATAGACCAGAATGCAGGTTTGGGACAGAGAGAGCTTATTGACAAATGCATTTAGTTGGCTGGAAGAACTAATAAGAAGCCTGACCTAATGGGCCAATCAGTTTATAATATTATGAAGTCTTGTGTGTAATTTTCTTGTGACTTGCCGGCTGTGGGGTACTGGGCGGGACAAATACCCCAACAAGCCGGCCGTCATGTTACAGTTGGCCCCTGTTTTACCAGAGGCCATACTGGTATCCAGAATCCCAGGTAATTCCCACACTTTTGCCTGTAGACTGCCAGCACTTCTTTGGAGCCCTCCAAGCTTTCCTGAAACAACCCGCTTCTCAACATCATATCCTTGCCCAAAATTCCAGCAGAAATTCCTGATTTACCAGAGGCCACACTGGTACCCAGAACCCCAGAGGTCACACAGGCTGCCAGGACCCCAGCAAAGGCACCCTGCTGGACCCTGCTCACGGTCACCAAAACTGCAGGCCTGATGTAGGAGTACCCTCTGTATGCTGTAAATATCATTGGTTAATAAATAAGCTGTTTTGGCCAGTGGTTTAGAAGAACAGAGCTAGGCAGGGAAAACTAAACTGAATGTTGGGAGAAAGAAGGTGGAGTCAAGGAGAAGCCATGTAGCTCTGCCTGAGACAGATGCCAGAACTTTATCTAGTAAGCCACAGCCTCATGGTGATATACAGATTAATGGAGATGGGTTAATTTAAGGTATAAGTTAGCCAGAAATACGTTTAAGCTATTGGTTAATCAGTATTGCAAATAATATGGTTTCTGTGTGATTATTTTGGGAATCTGGGTGGCCAGGAACAAACAAGCAGCCTCCTAAAACACAGGCCACTCAGGCTAGATGACCCAGAAAAAAAACAGAAGCCAAGGGAAAATGTAGTGGCATTTCATTTGTATTTTAATAAATAAAGGTTTTCTGAAGATCAGAAAAGTAAAACAGCCACACTGGCCAGCCTTACAGACCAGGCAGCAACGACATACAACTTTAATCCTAGTAGCCACATTAGCTTGCCACAGAAACCAGACAGTAGTGGTGCGCGTCCTTAATCTAAGAACTAGAGAGTATTATAAGACAGGAAGAGACAGCTCTCAGGCTCAGTCCTATTCTAAGATTCCTGGAGGCAGGATCACCATTTTTGGACTGAGGTCGAGGTAAGAGCCAGTGACTGGTGCTTTGTTTTTCTGGTCTTCAGGTTGAACCCCAGTATCTGTCTCTGAGTTTTTATTAATCATGCTACAGGAAAAAAGAAAACACCCATCCAACAAAGACAAACTCAGAAATCTGTACCTAAATCAATAATTATCCCAAACCCAGATGCCAAGACTCCAGTGTAAGAACACAGTCAACGAGGGAAAAGGCAGGGATGGGAACAGAGAAAAATGTAGAGCTCAATAAAAAAAAAAATACAAAAGAACGCAGTTAACAAAAGCCATGGCAAATTATCGCCATCAGAGCCCAGTTCTTCTACTACAGAAAGTCCTGAATTGTCCAACATAGCTGAAAGAACACAAGAAAATAACCTTAAAACCAAGTTTATGAAGATGATACAGGTCCTTAACGGGAAAACAAATAAATTCCTTAAATAAATTAAGAAAAACACAAACAAGCAATTGGAGGAAATAAATAAATCCCATAAATAAATTGAGGAAAAGACAAAAAATTGGAAGAAATGAATAAATTCCATAAAGAAAGTCAAGAAAAAACAAACAAGAGAAGGAAATGAATAAAACTGTTCAAGAACTGAAGACAGAAATAGAAGCAATAAAGAGAACATAAACTGATGAAATCCTGGAGATGTAAAATTTAGGTAAGCACACAGGAGCTACAGACACAAACATCACCAACAGAATACAAGAGATAGAGGAGAGAACCTTAGGTGTTGAAGACACAACAGAGGACACTGATCTATCAGTCAAAGAAAATATTAATTCTAAAAAGTTCCTAACACAAAACATCCAGGAAATCTAAGACACTATGAAAAAAACAAACAAACAAACTGGAGAATAATAGGAATAGTAAAAGGAGAAGAATCCCAGCTCAAAAGCATGGAAAATATTTTTTTTTTTTACAAAACCATAGAAGAAAATTTCCTTAACCCAAAGAAGGCCGATGCCTATAAAGGTACAAGAAGCTTACAGGTACCAAACAGTCTGGAACAGAAAAGGAAGTCCCCTCACCACATAATAATCAAAGCACAACACATACTAAACATACAGAACAAAGAAAAAATATTAAAAGCCACAAAGGAAAACGGCCAACATATAAAGGCAGACCTATAAGAATTACATCCCACCTCTAAATGGAGACTCTAAAAGCCAGAAAGGCCTACACAGATGTCCTGCAGACTCTAAAAGACCACAGATGCCAGCCCAGACTATTATACCCAGCAAGACTGTCAACCATCACACGTGGAGAAAACAAAATATTCCATGAAAAAGTCAAATTTAAATAATATCTATCCACAAATCCAGGCCTACAGAAGATATAGAAGGATAAATACATGTAGTTACTCTGGGATACAAGGATTGTTTGGGATTCAGTGATAAGCATAAGTTAAAATATAGTTATGCACCCCACATCTGACACAGTCATTCTCTATGTGGCCCCTCCTGAGGACACTCCTTCTCACAGTACAGAGATGTACTCTTCCAGATGTGGAGAAGTGTTCTAGCCCTAAGCAGCAATGACTGGTCTTCACAGTTATCAGGTAGAAAAGAGGGTCTCTGGGAAGACTGGAAAATGACAGATGAGACAGAGTTCCTAGAAAAGGGGCTGATGACATAGTGTGTAGATCCCTACCACTAGGGAGAAGCAGTCTATGAAGGACCCTACTAATGTAATAAGACACCATAAGATAATTGAGAAATAGAAGGACATCTTTAACAAAGGTTTAATGGACAAGGGAACAAGAGGAAGGGAATGAAAGAGGTGGTATCTTCGGTGGCATGTAAGCAGATTTATGTCCCTCCATTAGGACAAAGTGATGCAGTTACTTCCTGCTTTGTCCACTGTGTGACTCCGAGTGAAGACAGCCAACCATGACAGGTCAGGAAGACAAGAGTCTCTGTCAACTGTGTGGCAAAACTTCCAGCTGATTCAAAGGGTGCAAGCCCGCTGCGGGTGGTTAGGGATCAAATGAGGAGGACCACCATTGTGCACCAACTGCCTAGTCTGTCAGGGGCTGAGACCAGGGACTCTCCAGACAGGTGTATACAGTTCAGGTCTGGACAGCACAATCTTCTATCTATGTGACAAGCTTCCTGCTCTCTGCCAGCCTCCCAACAATTGTCCTAACTTCTAAATAAGAGGTCATTCTCTCCTCTCATCTTAACAAGAAGTAACCTTCAACCCATCAGACCAACTAACCCCTAATGTGACTCCCGACAGTGGCCTTTTTCAAGTACATTCCCAAACCCTTGAGTGCTCCCAGCCTGTCTTTGTGGATCCAGCACTTCTGATGGAAACAGGTTGCTAGCAGTCTATATGTTTGGAATGTAGGTGACAGTTCCAGATTTGTCACTAGCGGTGTTGCAATAAAAACTAATCATCTACAATTTTTAGGTCTCTGCTTATAGGAAGTTTTATTTTCTTATTATGACATAAATGCACTTAGCATTCCTCTCAACTCAATTATTGCATACAGAGTGTCACTTCAACACACGACACTTCAGAGCTATTATGTATCCAAGTAAATACACTTGCAAATCTTTTAAGCTGACGTTAGGAACAGTTCTTAACTCTGAGCACAACAGAACTAACAGGCTTCACGGAGTTCTCAGTCACAGAACAACACTTTTCTTCTGAACGTGGAGAGTGTCATGTTGCATAAATCATCGTGCTTTATACGAGTCTGACCAAAGATATTGTTACCAAGGTCAAAATACTATTTGTGTTGTCTTTTTCTAAATGTGTGAAGTTTGAGGTAAATCCCGGAAGGGTGCAATTTCCTCAGTCAGAACAACTGTACCAAAAATCACTGTGCCTTAGAGCAGGGAGGAACAACCCCAAGAATCCTGCAGGTCCCAACCCAGAGTCTCTGGAGTACATAGTCCCAGCTAGCTGCTTGGAGAGACTACTAAATCAAGGAGCCCCTGGGCAGCACACTCCACACTGGGTGGTCTCTGACAGATACCTAGTGCATTCAGATTGACAGCTCCTGAATTAAAAGATGGCTATCTCTCCTCAGCCTGCCTACTGTCCCATATATTTCCATCCTGAAAGTCACATAAGGTTTTACTGTTCAACATAGTCAACTGGACAATTGCCAGTGATAAATTCGAGCTCAGTGATGATAAAATTGGGTGAGTATGTGACATTATTTTATACAAGGACACTAACTCAGAGGCAAATGGCTAGAGTGAACCATTACTGCCTGGTGTGCTAATATAATACGGTGCTCACTATGATGGGGGGTAGCCACCTACAAGGCCATAAAGATGCCCTCAGTAAATATGTATGCATATATGTGAACACATACACACACATGTGAGTGCCCCTGAAATCCAGAAGAAGGCACCATATCTCCTGGAGCTGGAGTTACAGGCAGTTATGAGCGACCTGACCTAGAACCCAGGAACTGACCTTGAGTCCTGCACAGGAGCAGCAAGCACTTTTGACCCCTGAACCTTCTCTCCAACACACTTGCTGCTTGATTTTTAATCCGTGATTCCTGAGGATTTTCTAAACTACCGCATGGGTACCCAAAGATTGTCTCAAAGGAGAGTCTTCGAGACACAGACTCCCCACAACCCCGCAAACCAAATGACTGCAGGCCTGCGTATGTCAGCAAACAAACTTCTCTATGCCCATCCACAATTAACTACAGCCAAGGCAAGAATATCAAACACCTCTTGACTCAGCCTGCACTGCTTGTTGTGAATTCTGTCTGCAGACTACGTTCCTCGGTTACATGTTTTCTGATGTCCCAGTAGAAAGCCATGCATCCTTCTCACTCCCCGAAACCCAGAGTGACCAACAGAGACAATTCCTTATTGGTAAGAACAGCCTGTGCTTACTGAGTGTTTGTATTATCAGGGAATTCCCTCGTTTCACAGGTTAGGGACCTGAGGCATACGATGGTCAAGACCCCTGCCCGAGACGGCAAGGCCTCTTATCAACTGCTTTATTAAGGGGTCATAAGCTACATCAATATGCCCAAAATCTCAAAGACCTAACACAATAGTGGGCTATTTCTTACTCACAGAGCCATTTCTTGATGAGCAGACCGTTTTCCATGTGGTGATTCAGGGGTCCCTGACCCCCCACCTCCGGCCCACTCAAAGCTCCACTCATCTCTCTCTGGCTTGCATTCTTCTGAATTCAGTCAGTAGGTATGAGGAAGGGGGTCAAGGAAGACACACCTACTTCTTGAACTGCTGAGCCTGGAAGCAATACTTCAATTCTGCTTACCTTCCATGGGCAACAGAGCAGCCACACAACTCAACTGGACAGACACATCAAGGCCTTAGTCATGGAAGCCCCAGCTTGGAGCGGTTGCAGGGTCTGAGGAGAGCAATGGGCATTAAAAGCACAGGGCAATCCCGGATTTGAGGGTGGGCAGTGAGGCGCCAAAGCCCAGGCCTTTACCCTCACACTCCAAGTTTAAAGCTTGGTAACCGACAGCGAGATGAAATCGCATGCTAAAACTTCGCGGGGGACAATTTGCCCGCTAGACACTTGAGAGGGGACGCAATCAAGTCTCAGTCTCCAGAAAGGAAAATGTGACCCAATCACTTGTATGTGTAATTAAGGTCATACTCGGATGGAAAGGCCAAGTGACTACAACCCAGAAGAAACACATTATAAAATATTCTTGGACCTTTTGCCTGGTTTCCTTAATCCCAGCACAAATAAAACTGCTATTTGAGTAACATCACTGACCTTCTCTCACACACCATATTAGCTGCTCAGGAGCCACAAAAGTTAATTGGCTTAACTAAAGTCTTTTTAATTCTATATCCAAGATGTGCTGGCAATCGAAGGCAATCAATGAATGAGCCTGCAAGATCTGTAACGAGCAGAGAGCTAACGCTGCTTGCAGCTGCTCCAGTGGTTTCTGTAGTTACAGAGCCAAAACCCAGAATGGATGGCAAGACCTTGCATCTGAAAGAGCCTTTAACTCTGTCGCTTCCGAACCCAGTCTAAGAAACAAACAGCGTAGAGCACAGCTGGATCATCGGGTTCTACCATGACTATGGAGAGCCATCATGCTTAACAAACTGACTTCCTTACCTCCCTCCTGCTGGAGGGAAACGTTGATGCCTGAGCTTCCTGTCTCATGGGGAAAGCATCCTCTGTACAAACAATGGGGACATTCTGAGATGCAATTCCCTATGGCTGATACCAGAGGCCAGGAAAAATGGTCCAGCCTTCTTCATTAAAACACCTTGCATCACTTCTCAGTCTTTTGTCTTCTATTAAGTGTAAAATATCTCTTCCCAGGCTGGATGACTCAGCAGTTAGAGCTTGTTGCTCTTGCAGAAGATCTGACAGCCACACATATACAACTTACACACATACTCACAACTCACACAGTCTCTCTCTCTGTCTCTTTCTCTCTCTCTCTGTCTCTGTCTCTCTCTCTCTTTCTCTCTCTCTCTCTCTCTCTCTCTCTCTCTCTCTCACACACACACACACACACACACACACACAAATAAAAAGAAAATCACACAAAAAAGTAAACATCTTACCTTCCATTGCCTATAGGAGTCTACTGGTCTTCCAAGACCCTCTGATTTTGCCCATAGAAATAGCCTCTAAATTAGGTCACTATATCAGAGCCTCCAAATGAGGTCACTATATCAAAGCCTCCCCTCTGCTAAGATGCAAAATCATATGAGCCCTCTAAAAATAACATCAAGTTCAGAACCAATAGATTTTCTGGTAGATTTAGCTAACTAAATCCAGCCCACAGAAGTTTTTCCTGATAGCTTTGAAATTTTCAGAGTAATCGCTATCAGGGAGACCAGACTAACCATATATTGACAAACGAGAAACTAACAAGTCTGGGGTTGGTAACAAACAAAAGATTCCACCACATCTTGATACTGGAAAGTTCTCCGTCTCTTGAGACCTTTGTGTTTTTGGGTAAGAGAGAGACATGCCACAGTGATCCATTCTTCTAGACTTGTATATTTATGTAAAAACACATAATTTAGCTCTTTAAATACTTGAGGATTCTGTAGTGTAGCTGTGTCCTCCAGGTTGGACATGATCAAGGCCATCTTGAAACACTGCAGCTTTGATGGCCTGCATGAAACTTTCATGCTATCTAGCCTACTCATTTTTCTTCATGGAGAAAGGGAGGGGGTTATGAGAATCAGAAAGTCTTCATGGACCTTCATTTGGACTCTCCTCTCCCATGGTATAATTAACCAGATATCACCCAAGGGACTCTCCGCTGGTTCAGCTGTCTCCAGTCATCTATGCTCTTGTAAGTAATCACAATAAACTCAAGAGTTTACCAAGCTGGACATGGGTAAAATCCTTTTTGGTCTCTTGCTACATTTCTCCTGGGGTTAATTTTTTTATATGTCTCCTCAGAGGAAAAAAATGTACAAAATGGTCAAATGTGAATCTCTCTACAGATCTTCCTCCTTATTCATCACAATGTAAGGAAATTCAGACCCTCGGGTATGGCACAAGGTCTTGACTCCTCATACTTGAGGCTGTTAGTTATGGAATCAAGGCCTAAAAGACGAAGAGGTGAATAAATTAAGAGGTGCCCACACATTATTCTTTTACATTATTCTTTCTTTTTCCTTTTTCGTTTTTGATAGAACTTGGTATTGTAGCTCAGGCTAGCCTGGAATTCCTAAACCTTGAGCCTCATGCCTCCATCTCCCTAGTGCTGGGTTTACAAGCTGCCACTCTTCACCCACCACACTGCTCTTAAGATATAGATTTCTGCAGCAGTTTGAAGGATGCAGGCAAACTCACCTTTTTCTCCCCTTTTCTCGTGCTCACACATAAAGTCACTGTGCTGCCGAGTTTTTCAGGAAACTGTGAGCAGACCTGTGGTTGGCATTTTCTATGGCCTGACAACCAGCTCCCAAATAAAGACACAGAGACTTCTATTATGAATGCCCGGCCTTAGCTTAGGCTTCTCACACAGGCTCCTTTATTTTAACCTGTTCCTGTTCATCTAAGCTTTGCCAAAGGCTTTTTACCTTCCTTTCATTCTGCATGTCCTACTTTCCTGCTTCCTCTGTCTCTGGCTGGGTCCCTGGCATCTCTTTTTCTTTCTCCCTTGAACCCAAATGCCTCCTTCTACTTAGTATTCCTGCTCCAAAGTCCGGCCCTTACCTCCTTCTTTGTAATTGGCCATTCAGCTTTTTATTAGAGCAATTCGATGTCTTAGGCAGGCAAGGGAAAACAGCAACACATCTTTACATAATTAAACAGATGCAGCACATCCTTACAGGGTTAAACAAATATTCGGCAACACAGAGTAGTCAAATCATTCATATAGTCCTTATCATTATGTTGTGTTCTGCCTTCAAGATGGGCAGCTTTGAGGAGACAAATGCCAATGGCTAATGTAGTCAATAAACTCAGGACCAAACACACAGGAAGATAATTGCACTAAAACATGCAGCAGGGGACACACAATGCCACTTTGCCTCTGCCAGTCCTTGTCACTAGGTCATACGCAATGTCTTTTTTGTGACAGCTATTCTCACATTCACTAAATAGCTGCCAATAATATTGAACTCCTCCCGTATTGTGGAAATTTGTTCTGATAAGCCAATGGTATTGGGTGACTAAACTCTATGGGCACCATCTTCTCTAGACAGGAACGGAGAATGGAGGGCAGCATGCTTTCTCTGGGACTGTGTGAAACAGGCAGAGCTATATGACTCAGAGTTCCCTTTGGTCCTTTGGGAAAAGAGGTAACCTCACAGCAGTAAGGAGCTGGTTCCATGGTAGGATGGTGGAGCAGTTGGAGATGTGACCAGGATTTCTCCTTCTGTCTTATAATCGTTGTGCATAGATTTGATTTAATAAAAGGTAAAACAGTCCCCAGATTTCCCGCTTTACTGCTGTCTCCATCTTCCAAGTGCTAAGATTATGGAGCTGTACCGCCCCACTGAGTCTATGTGCTTCTGGGGATTGAGGCCAGGACTTGTGCATGCTAGGCAAGCCCCTATCAACTGAGCTATGTCCACAGCTCACAATGTCTGAACACTAACATGTATTCACAGCGTGATCTTAGGTTTCCGTGCAGTAAACATATGTACTAGTCTCAAGCCATTTCCTAAAATATGTAATTCTGTTTCCAGGTGCTTTTGCCAACAGCGAAAGTGCCTATTGGAACATATGATTTTTCCTGGCTGTTCGGACAATAAACAATGATTTCTCTAATCAGAGAACAGAAAACATTAAGCTGGAAATATTTTATCTCGGTCCAGAGGCATAGGGTAGAATTAATAGAACTATAATTTTTCTCTACATAACACTGGGTTATTCAAATTCTTCATGAAAAGCACACATTCATTCATTATTTGTGTGATTAAAAATACATAAAGTGTAAAATTCAAAGAAATGTACTAATAACTGATATAAAATGTAATAAATGCACTAAGAGGAGTATGACAGACTCAGGTGTATGCAGGAGACGTTAATTTAACAGCTCATCAAACAACCCTGGCCTTTGTCCCAGATTACCACTTACTGCATCAAAACAGAAAAAAAAAGTGCCTCAACCAATGTCTATACAGCATGTGCTATCACAGAAGTGGTGATATAAAATTGCACTAAAATACGCATTTCACAAGCAGATTGTGCTAAAAATTAAAGCCATGTAAAAAGATAAAACTTGAGGACACAGTGAAGTTCTGTTTGTGGTGAGGCTGGGGATACAGCAGAATTTTGACACTTTTTTTTGTTGTTTTCTAAATTCATTGTGTGAGCATCGTTTTTAAACTGGGAAAAGTAAAGTCTGAGAGAGAGAGAGATAAATAGAAGGTGTGGGAAGGCATTACATGCAGACAAACTGGCTCAGGGGACCCATCTTGACCTCCCCTAAGAATCTTCCTAAGATCTTTGAAGGTAAAATGAGGGCATTTCCCCTTATATTATATAGAAAAACCATTCTCATTATAGGGAGAATAAAGACGTGGGGGGGAAAAAAAGCAAACAGAGGAGAAAGGAAAGAAAAAGCTTTATTCCTGTTTCCCAAACCCTATCCCTTAGTTTGTAACACTTTAAAATGTTATTTTTAACTATAAGTTTACATATATGTAAATGGTGTGTGTGTGTGAGAGAGAGAGAGAGAGAGAGAGAGAGAGAGAGAGAGAGAGGAGAGAGAGGAGAGAGAGAGAGAGAGAGAGAGAGAGAGAGAGAGAGCACCCTACGGAAGTTAAGGAACAAAAATCTTCACCCTCTTACCCACCAAAATGAAGATGGAGAATGTCTGAGTCCTGACAGCCCAAGATCCCTCACCCCAAACCACTGAGACTCTAGGAACAAGAATGGTCAAGGCAACACACTGCAGGCTTCCTAAGAAAGAGGGAAGAGACATTAAAAGCTACTGTTCTCAGCCAGAGATCACATCATGCTGCAAGGGACATGTTGGGTTTTCAGAAGTGAGGAGCTGAGGAAACACTTGCCCATCTAGAGGTAGGGGTCAGAGGTGCCACTAAACATTCTCCATGATGCAGGGCAGTTACCTACAGCATAGACTCATCTATTCAGATAAACCAAGAACAGGAAAGACCCCAGGACAGAGGATGAATTTCCATAAGAAATGCAAAGAATGCAAAGTTTGTTCACAAGGCAGCACTGTCCCCCACAAAACCAAAGCTCTGCCCAAAGTACATTGATTAAGGAAGTGAGGCTCTGAGCTCTTGCACGGAGAGGTGTTTTTGCCACCTATTGAAGACACTCTCCCTTGCTGGGCAGTCCTAGCATGGAAGCATGGACTTTCTGAGTCCTGCTGCATTCGCTGCCTATCTACTGCTGTGGTGCAGACCCACTCATCACAGCTCTCATTCTGCCTTGGAGTAAGTAGTTCACGAGGAAGGTGAAGGCCTCCTCCATCGGGACCTAGGGCACAGAGGTTCTGCACGGGACCTCAGTTGTCTCAGCGGCTCTCAGTGGGTTCTTGGAGACAGTGACCCAGGCAGCCTCTGAGTCAGCTCCTCCATCTGTAAAGTGGGAATGATAATTATAACCATCATCATAGACAGGATTGCTGAGGACATTCTGTGAATTTCTATGCGTCAAAAGGTTGAACAGGTACTCGGTAACATTTGCCACTTGGGTCATCTTTTTCTCAGGCTAAAAATATGTCCAGTTTTTCACCCCATAGATATCCACGTGACATGTATTCTAGAATCCTTCCCACCTTGACTTGTCACTGGTCATCTTCAAACCTGGAGCCTCAGACTGCCAATGATCCATCTCCAGTGTGCACTGATTACTACAGGAACTGAGGCAGCCACCATCCCCTCAGCCCTCGACAGCCTACGCCTGCCATTGGCCTCTGCTGCGGCACTTGGCTTCAGGGAAGCAGTAGACCCCACCACAGAGGCAGCTGCCATCTCTCTCTTTACAGTCAGAAGGCGGCCAGCACAGAGCAGGTGCAAACTGCTGGGGAAAGGACACAGGGGACCCCCAGAAACAAGCAGGCTGTATAGGTCTGGGATTTGTAGCCTAAACTGCCCTTCAGATGGGTTGTAACAATGAGGGCTGATTAACAGGGGGAGAGGAGGAGGATTCCTAGGACTGAGACTGGGAAGTCACAGCATGCACACCCAAGTAATCCCGCAATCTACCATGATAGCAGCCAACAATAGCCATGCATAGCCTGTGAGCCAGGACTCACACCGCTGCCTTCTCTGGACAGCTCTAGACTGACAGCACTCATGACAGGTGAGAAGACCAGGCCTCTCTGGGTGAACATCCTGGGTTGGGTTTCAGAGGCATGCTTTGAAATTTCCTAAGGCTAGCTGTACGGTCCACACTTAGATGGGAACACGTTCTGCTGTGGAATCTGCACTTTCAAAATGGTCCCAGTTTCCAGCGTGCACTCATTTGGTAGAACAAGGAACTCTTCTGACTTAGTTCCTTCCCAATGAACAAAGCCAAGCAACACTTTCACCTGAAGTCAAAGAGAATCGTCTCTTTAAACCACACATTTGCAAGGTCAGTAGAGCCACTGGGCAGACGCCTCCTATCTTCCTACTCAACAAACATCTACTAAATACCTAGTAAGGGCCGGATGGCACACATCAATCTAAAAGTATAGAACACACATGTCATGGTATCTACTGTCAAATTGCCCTAGCTGTGACATTGACAGGGGAGACCAGGGCTTTCTCGGAGGCACTGCTGTCACTGCAGAGACTCCAGGGTGGGTCAAGAGGCAGAGGAGGAAAGGGCAGGGAAATCCTGCAAGGAGCAGCAGTCCGTGTGTCTGTGCTACGCACCGGGAGGATCACAGAGAAAACAGAAACAGACAAAAGCAACCATAACAGAGCAGGGAGCAAGGCGGGAGGACCGCAGAAGGGATGCCACAGCCCAGGGAACGGACTGCATAGCTGGATGGAGGAGAAAAGGGAGGGAGAGGAGGCCAAAAGGGACAGGCCATTGGGAGAGGCTGATGTCATAATCCATCCGTTACTGGGCCTGAGCATAGTCTCCCCCTGGTACGGATCTACTACCGACTTTAAGAGGGGCATGACTCATAAGATTGAAGAAGCCAAAAACATAATCCTCAAGCAGTTCAGAAAGTTATCAGATCCACCAGGTCCAGCCCTAAAGTAATATCAAGGGCAGAGACTGGCTGGGGAAGAGGGGCTCTCCAGCACAGGCACCTGTAAGCTGCACAGGGATCTCTGGGACACCAACTTCCAGGAGTTATCGCCCAGGGCGTTCCCTGTTTTTCTGTGAGGAACTTGCCATTGGGTCGCCCAAGCTCCCATGGGTGAGGAACCGATCCAGTTAACCCTGGCTCACCAAGCCACTTGGATACAATTGTTTCTTTGGTCTGCCACTCATCCCCTAGCTGGTGGGAATGGAGGTTTGTTCAAGGCTCCCCATATTCAGTTGGAATTTGGGAGAAGTAGTCCTGTTTTGAGCATTCCAGTAGGTCGCAGGCTGTGTGGAGATACGTGTGGACATGCTGAAAAAATGTACTCAGCTGGGGGGAGACCCCCAGTGAATGCTGCAGAAAATATAAGCAGATCAATAATTAGAGGAAGGGCAAGATGGCTCAGGAGTGAAGCGCTTGCTGCCAAGGCCAACCGCCTGCGTTTGATCCCTAAGACCCAGATGGCAGAACGAGAAAACCAACTGTCAAAACATTCTCTGACCTCCATATGTGTACCACGGCAGGCACAATCATACACAGATACCCACACATGATCCACCGTACGTGCCTCCGTTTTCTTCTGAGGCCTTCCTGAGTGATTCTGTGGGCACCAAGTCATGTACTAAGAAATTCATTCAGCTAAAACGTCACCTGCAAATACTCAAAAAAAACAAAGTGGAAAGTCCACACCACAGAAAAAAAGATGGTTTTAAAGCAGGTTGCTAGACCATCCGAATCATTTCCAAACCTCCCTCTCCTGTGCTCCCCCAGAGAAGTGGCAGCCCCTGAGGCCACGTCTCAATTTTACTGCACCTGAGAGTTGAAAGAATTATACCCAGCAGAAAGATCACAAGGCTATAGAAGCCTCAACTGCAAGGAGTTACCAGGAAGAGGAAAAATGTATTGCTCAAATGTTCAGCTTTCTTAGGAAGTTTAATACAAGAGTAAGGATTTCAGTAAATCTAGGCTTGGTATTTAAAAAAAAATCATGCAAACTAGTTGGGGCTAAATCAGGAAGCCACACAGAGAACTAAGGACCATTTGGTGCTGTCTCTGTCTTTCTTTAATGGCTCTTGCGGTTCTATTCAGAGAAGAGCTTTCTTCCGCTACACTGCATATTCTGCACCGTACCTCAAATTGATGTGATGATGCTTGAACAATGGTCCAGGTGGGAGACATATGCCTATGCAAGCCATGATTCATCTTGTCCAGATACGTGTTGATATAAAAGCAATACATCACCAAGTGACATCAACTCTATTTCCCCTGTAGCCCACAAAGAATTGAG